>NW_026000130.1:6218973-6292398 GCF_001458135.2 Marmota marmota marmota | reverse complement strand
CCTCCTCTGTGGGCGCAGCGCTCCACCCGGCCGACTCTCCGCACTCCCGCCCGGCCCGCACTCAGCGCCGCAGGAAGGGGAGGGCCGGGGGGCGGTGGCCGGGCGCGGCTGATGGAGCAGGGCTCGCCTCTTAAAGGGACCGCGCCGCGGGCTCTAGGCGGGGGTCCCTCAAGGCCACCTTCCCACTGAGCCTCTCCTCTCCCTCAATCCCTGCGCACTTGGGGAAACTGAGGTCATGGCGTCGTTGAACCCGCCTGTCCCACTCTTAGGCCAGGGGTGCCCCATAAGAAGGACACTGGGCCCATTGGTTCAAAAAGACCCTTCCAATCGGGAGACCCTGGACAGTTCTGCACACCTGGACCAGGAACACGTGCTTCTTCATTTTCCTACAGCCCAGCCACTCACCTATGTTAGGAACACCCAGCGGGGCCCAATCCAGAGAAGGGCTAGGCAGGAAAGTTCCCTTGGCGAGAGCCAGCATCAGGCTGGGTCACCAATGTCGGCAGTGCCAGTGTCCCCAAGTCTCTAGTGTTGTAGAAAGGATTGATAAAGCAACAATGACCTCAGGGGATTGTCATAGAGACACCCTTATACTGGATGATAAATAGGAATTTCTCCCCCAAGTCACTCAACAACACATTTCCATTCCAGTGACCTGGACTGCGCATTTGTCCCTGGCTTCTGAGCTCCAGAAACCAAAGTAGTTTTCCTGGGGTCTGCCTAATTCAGAACTTACCTTATTAGACTCTCTCTAAAGGGGTCACCAGCCTCCACCTTGACCAGCAGGGCTGAGTAGAAGATAGGACAGGCCAGAGCAGGTTGTGAAACGAAATCTTTGATGGCTCCCCAGGGAAACCCAGAGATCTGAGACACACAGCAGACTGCACTCTCTGTAAGCAGTCTGATGAGTACGATGGAAAATAGCCAAACCAGTCCATTTGGTGAGGAGAAAAGGAAAGAGGATTTGGCAATCAAAGAACTAGATTTGAGTCCTGACCATCTCTCTCTGTATGCCTCAGTTTCCTTGGCATTGAAACGAGAACAAGAATATTTGCCTTCAAAAGTTGTCCCTGCATGGATTTGAGGAATTATCATGCCTTTTCCCCCAGTTCCAGTACCACTGAAAGCAGATGCCCTGACATCCAGTGTAGAGAAATAGAACCCAGAGCTAGAAGCAAGGGTGGCCTGGCTCCAGTTCAGGTTTCTGTGACTCTAGGCTGTGTAATCTCAGTAATTCCCTTCACTTCTCTGGGCTCACTTTTGTCTTCATGTGCAAAATATTGTGAGTACCATGTGTAAAGTGCCTGGATGGGACATACAAAACTGGCAGATACATGGCAGGTGCAGTTTCATCTATGATTATCTCTTGATGTTGATGCAGCTAGAGAACCCTTAGGGCCAGGCCAGAGAGCTGGAAGGATGCTTCATGGCTCACTGCTGCCCCCTGCAGGTTTCTTCAGTCTCCTGAACTGTTTGTCCCCTCACACCCAGCCGACTTCTCATCTGCCGGGCATGCTGTAAATAGTGCTTTTTGCTGGTGAGGAAACAGAGGCAGGTGGCTCCCTGACTTTGAGGCCAGTGGAACAGAGATGTGCAGGAATCCCGGCTGTGCAATAATACTGAGCAGCGTTCTATCCTCAGTAGCCTCTCCTTTAAAATGGGTATAATAAATCCTGATTCAGATGGGGATATAGAGCCTATCATATGCAAGGCCTTGGGTTCACTTCCCAGTACCACATATCCTTGTCCTCCTCACCATCATCCTGAACTCACAAGGTCATGATTAACATTAACTGCTTTGTCCAAATGATCTGCTAAAATTATCAAGGGAGTGGGCCAGGGAAGAATGAGAACCCAGGCTTCTAGAACCCCATTCACTGATCATCATCAAAAAGAATCCCCACAGGACTAAGTGATTTTTTTCCCTTGAAGACTGGTTCTCAGTTTCCAGAAGGAAATGTATGCTCAACAGGGCCCATATGATCGTTAAATGCCTGGGGGGAAAGGGGGTACTTGGTGAAGGGGGCTTCATCTATCAATAAGATATCTCTATATCTGGTTCACAACCTCCAACTTAGGTTCACATTAAATATATTATTCATTCATTCATTCAATGGTTCATTTATTTGAGATGGGGTCTTCCTATGTTGCCCAGGCTGGTCTTGAACTCCTGGGCTCAAGTGAGCCTCCTACCTCAGCTTCCCAAGTATCTAGAACCACAGGCATGTGTCAGTGCACCTGGATTTTAATATTTTATACATGAGCAAACACACTTCAGAAACTCTGAAGGCATGCTCCATTCTGTTGGCATAGCAAATGGCTAAGTACAAGGACACATCCAGATAGTGGCTTTCTCCCCTTCAAGACAGCCTCTTTGGGCCCTAAAGACACTCCTTCATCCTTGGGACTCCCTGAAAGTGTTCCCACCTGGGTCTCTCTGGTCCTTTTCTGAAGAATTTTCTTTCTTTCCTTGTAGAGCTTTCTTCTCAACTATCCCTTCCTAGGAGGAAAGAGTGAGGAGAAATATGGAGTCTAGACATAAAACTCTGTAACTCCCCATTTGAGCCTGTCCCAGCTAGATCTAAACTCTGGAGGAATACAGACTATTTATCTTACTCCTCTTATTCCAAGTGCTCAGCATATAGTATAGATCCTCAGTCAGTACTGGTCAAATGAATATGTGTGTGGCTCAGAGGAGAGCACAGCCCAGAGAGAAGCACTGTGTGGGTGTGTATAAATGATAAGGTAGTCAGAGCTGGGCCCTGGCAGAGATGTGTGTCCTTGGTAGGGAATCCAGTAGGAGGCAGAGGTTTGGGGAAGGCTTGCCTAAGTTGGAGTTACCAAGAAACAACAGATATGCAAAGACAAAGGAGACTTCAAAGTTGTAGTTATGTTTGAGGAACAGCTGGGTTGGGAGATGAGACAGGTTTGGACAATAAAAACTGAGATCAGAGGATAAGGCAGTGCCTTCTATGACTGTAAGAAGTTTAGGTTTCATTCAAAGTGCACTAAAAGTTCTGAGCCTGTACTATCCAATAGAACTTTCCACCACAATGGGCATGTTCTATAAACTGCACCGAATAACACAGCTGCCGCTTCCCTATAGGATTACTGGATACCTAAAATGCAGCTTCAGCTACTGAAGAAATGAATTTTTAGTTTAACTTTAATGAATTTAGATTTAAGTATTGGATAGCACAGTAAGCAAAGTGTGAATTGCTTGGATTTGATGGGTAGAGAGTTGGAGGGGTTGGAGGTAGGAGCAGGGTAAGCCTCCAGATCTGTGGAAATTTTCCAGGTGGGAGATGTGGATCATCCAGACGAGGGTGGGAGCAAGGTGATAGAGGGAATGGTTTGACTCCAGAACCATTCTGGAAGTAGAACTCACAGGACTTGCAGAGAAATTGGGTATGGGGAATAAGAGAGGACCAGCCATAGGTCTGACAGTGGGATGCTGACTGCGAGGAGTAAGCAGGGTTCCCATGTGAGGCTTTAGGTGCATATTACCCATCCACAGGGAGGAGTTAAGTGGATACAGAGCGAGTCTGCAGCACCAAGAAGCATTCAAGACAAAACCACAGATAGAGATTGAAGTATATTAGGTCTGGGGTTGTAGCTCAGTGGTAGAGTGCTTGTCTCACACGTAAGAGACCCTGGGTTTGATCCCCAGCACCATATAAAAATAAACAAATAAAAACAAAGATTAAAAAAAGAAATTGAAGTATATTAGTAATTGGCTGGTGTTTGGAGTCATGGGTGCCAAAGACTTCCTTCCTGCCTGCAAGGGACTGGGTGGGGAGGGACAGGGCTGGACTAGAAGAGAAAAAGAGGCAGAGATTGAGAATAGTCTGACCATGAAGGAGATAGGGACCTAGGAGTCCGTGGTGGGTAGACTCAGTGAGGAGGGCAGAGCTCCTGTGCCAACAGCTGCTATGCCCTCTGGTGAAAGGACACTGGCTGGATCTGTACTATTAGTTTGCCAGCAGAGCAAAGGTGTGGCCCTGGATTTCAACTACAGAAGCTGGAGGCTAAACGGACCCCAAGCACTTCTGTAGGATTCAACAAGCAGAGGGGCTTCACTTAAGGCCTGTACAGCCATTCCTGAGCAATGAGTGACATTTATTTTCTTCCTCATTTTGCCTTTCTAAATTCTTCATAATGAAAATGTTTATCTTTGGTAATTAAAAAAATAGATAATTGGTTTTGTTTTTATTTTTACAGCTTTATTGAGATATAATTGACATGCAATAAACTGCCTGTTTAAAGGGTACAATCTGATGAGCTTTGACATCTGTATACACTGTGAAACCATCACCACAATTAAATAACAAACATTTCCATAACTCCCAATATATGTCATGTTTTTAAATCCCAAAGTAAAATGGGACAAAGAGATAGAAGTTTTGGTGATGTTTCCCCTAAATCCCTCACTTTTTTTTCTTTAATGTGCTGAGAATCAAACCCAGGACCTTAAACTTGTTAGGCAAGCACTCTACCACTAAGCTATGCCCAGGTCCTCCTCTAAAATTCATATCTTGGAATCATTTTTTTTTGTACTGGAGATCAAATCCTGTAGCATTCTACCTCTAAACTACATCCTCAGCACCTTCATCTTTTTTAGATTTTATTTTGTAGCAAGACCAATACATTCCCCAGGCTAGCCTTGAACTTGTGAACCTCCTTCCTTGGCCTCCCAAGTAGCTGGGATTATAGGCATGTATCATTCCATCCAGGCCTATGTTGAAATCTTAACCCACAATATGATGGTATTGGGAGGTGAGTGACTAGGAAGTTATTAGGTCATAAGAATGGCAGGTTATTATCCTTATAAAAGGAAGCTCAAAGAACTCTTGCTGTCTTTCTTTCATGTAAGTATATAATGAGAAGTCCACAATCTATAGCCTGAAAGAGAACCTTCACCAGAACCCAACAGTGCTGTACCTTGGTCTTGAATTTCTAGCCTCCAGAACTGTGAGTAGCTTTTGAGTTGGGGTAATAATTCATAGTAGAGCATTTGCCTAGCATGTATGAGGCCCTGGGTTTGATCCTCAGCAAAGAAGAAAGGAAAGAAGGAAGGAAGGATGGACTTCTGTTGTTTGTAAACCATCTGGATTACAGTACTTTGTTGTAACAGTACAAACAGACTAAAGATAGTATACTTCCTTGAGTTCTAATACTTTTTTTCTAGTACTGGAAATTGGACCTAGTGGCATTCTACCACTGAGCTACATTCCTAGCACAAACCGCCCCCCACCCTTGTTTTTTTTTTTTTTTTTTTTTTAATTTGAGACAGTCTTCCTAAGTTGTGGAGGTTGGCCCCGAACTGTGATCCTCCTGCCTCAGCCTCTGGAGTAGGTAAGTTTATAGGCCTGCACCACCATATCTAGCTCCTGTTTTTAATCCTTTTGGGAACATTTCTAAGAATGGAATCTCTGGTCATATGGCAATTCCATGTTTTACTTTTGAGGAATTTCACAAGTGCCTTTGAAAAATTCACCCAAAAGTACCATATAATTAGGTGCAGTGGCCCTGCCTGTGAGAGTCTCGTAGTCTTCAGGGCTACTGTCCAACTAGCCCTTGTCAGGGTGCCCAGCCTGGGGCCAGAGGTTCCACAGATGTGAATTCTTTCCACTCTCCTAGCATCATTCCATTGAAGGGCAGGGAAAGGGGCTCAGAGAGGGGTAACTACGCCCATCACACAGCAATAAATTGGGGAACCAGACTTCAGCCAAACATACCCAAGTCCCAAATCAGTTCTTTTGACCATTGTGCCAACAGGCAGGATGATCAGATGGGATACTATAAAGATGGCAGGATTTTCTGCTATAAAACCTACTTGAGGTCAACCAAAAAACCTGGGCTTTTCTTGCTGCTTCCCTGCACTGTCTGAAATGCTGTCTCCATCAAAGCTGGAAGCTGGAGGAGGGCACCCTTCAAGTAAGATGTGGTCACATGACCACCCCCATCCATCATCTGTCATCTAGCCCCAGGGAGCCAAGGGCAAGATCAGAAAACTGAGATCATCAATACAGCTGTCCTTTAGCCCTGCTAGCTTGTATTGTGCTTTGCTGGGGCACCTCTTCCAGGCTCACTGACCCCTGACCCAGAGTGGGGAATAGGGATCTCTGTAGGACATCTTTGCTAAAAGAGAAATGAGCTCTTGCTGAGCTGCTGGCTGGGGTTCTGACTGAGTGAGGGTGTGGGCTCTTCCTTCCTGACTTGGGGCCTAGGGCTTTGAGACCTCTTCTCAGCACTTAATCCACTGCTTCTGCAGAATCAATTATTGATGAGGGCTCTGCAGCCGTTACAATCCCAGAAGAATCTCCTGACTGCTATTTCCAGCCTAGGCAGGGAGAGGAGGGGCCTGGGTGAGATGAGCTTGTTTCTGAAGGTGTGGTCAGTGGTCCAGGCTATGACTTCCAGTGGTTAGTGGCCCAGAGCACTGTCAGGCCAAGGGTGCTTCTCACCTGTGGGGGAAGAGGGAGCCCCAGGCCTGCTTTGCCCTACCTAGACTATCCAGTCTGTGTCCTGAAGATTGGTGATGGGCAAGCTGAGTGAAAGGCCTGCCCACAGCAGCCCAGGGCCAGAGCTTTGTACCTGCTAGGGGCAGAGGTTCAGACTGATGGCTGTTGACCCTGAATGCCAGGGAGGCATCGGGAAGAGGGGGAGGAGGCCAGGTAGAATTCGCTCTGCCTGGAAGGAGATGGTATGACAGCCACACTTCCCATCTGTCCATCAACTTCCCTCAGGGGAAGGCCTGACATATGGGATATGACATGGGGATGCCACAGCAGATGGCAGAGGAGCCCTGGGAACTGCTGGGAGGGGTTCCTATCTCAGGACAGTGCCCAAGCTGAGGGCTTCTTGGGTGGAGTCCAGGGCCCACCCAGATTCTCTTCTTTCCCCAAAGAGGAGGGGCCTCTTTCTGAGCTGTATGTTTCTTCTTTGGAGAGCCCTCTTCCCACAGCCCTTTTCTCATCCGTGCTGTGGACCTCTTCTATCACCAAGTGCTCTCTCTCCCAGGCTTATGAGTATCTCCAGGGGCTCAAGGCTGTGAGAATTGGACTGAGCTGCCTCTTGGTCCAGCTGGGCCTGCATAGCCCCAGAGGTCATATTCCTCCCTATACTTTAGCTCACTTGTGAGGTGGGGCTGTGCTGGCATCCCCTGTGTGGGCTCTGGGAAGAATAAATGGAAGAATACAGAGGATCAGGCTGGAAAGGAAGCTCTAAGAACTTATTAATGAGTAAGAATGAATATGTGACCATGTGATTGATTGATTTGGGTACTGAAGATTGAACTCAATGTGCTTTATTACTGACCTACAATCTCCAGCTCTTTTTTTTTTTTTTTAATTTGATACAGGGTCTCACTAAGTTCTTGAGGCTGGCCTTGAATTTGCAATCCTCTGCCCCACCCTTCAGAGTTGCTGGGATTAAAATCATGCACCATTGTGCCTGGCTAACCATGGCAGTTTTAACCAGTTTTCTGCCACCTCTATGTTCAGTTATCCTAGGTGACCTTAGGTCTCCTGACTTAAAATACCCTGGGACCTTCTGGAGAGAGAGGTTCATCTGGGAATGGTATCCATTCCATCCTACAGGCTGAAGTGTAAAATGGAACAAGCCCTGTGGCCTCTAGCAGAGCTGGGAAGAGGATGTGGCAGCCAGGTCATAAGACTGAAGGAGACTGAGAGGGGTCTTCTCAAGTCACTGTGGAGCCTGTGTCACCATGGCTGTGGATTTGGTGGAGGACTGCCTAACACTGTGTGGGCACAGAGAGTAGGCTGTGAGGTGGGAAGGCTCAGGTAGGGAATCCTGGGTATAGTTGGACCATGCAAATAAATCCCTTTTCCAATTACAACTCTGGGCACTGGGGTACTAGGAACACCCGACTAGGGTATACATGTGTAAAGGATACAGAGCCTCAAGGTAAGGCCACCTGTAGTGTCATTCCTACTGGGATCAGACCCCAGTGTGTGGGGGACAGAGGCAAAAGAGAGACCAGGAATGTAAAAATGCTCAGACTTCTCATCTGTTAGAAGGGGACAGGAAGGGGTCTCTAGCAGAAGAGACAAAGAATGGAAAGATGGACAGAGGACAGATAGTGAGAAGGGAAGGTGCCAGAGGAACCAGAGAAGACAAAAAAGACATCTCTGAAGCACTTGGATATGGTCCTCATTGTGCCATCGCATCGCTGCAGGGACTGCTTGCTCAGGTTTGCAGGACCAGGTTCACAGAGACTGTCTCTGCCTCAGAAATTTACTGTTAAATATTGAGATTTTTTGGGGCTGGGGTTCTGGCTCAGTGATAGAGCACTTGCCTGGCATGCATGAGGCAACGGATTTGATCCTCAGCACCGCATAAAAGTAAATCAATAAAAGCATTGTGAAAAAATTTAAAAAATATATTGAGATTTTTATTTACTTTTTTTTTTTTTTTGGTACTTGGGATTGAACCCAGGGGGCCTTAACCACTGAGCCACATCTCCAGCTGCACCCCTCTTTTTTAAAAAAATCTTTATTTTATTTATTTATTTATATGTGGTGCTGAGGATTGAACCCAGGGCCTGGCACATGCTAGGCAAGCGCTTTACTGCTGAGCCACAATCCCAGCCCCTGCCCTCCCCCTTTTTAAAATAATTTTTAGTTGTGATGGACACAATACCTTTATTTATTTATTTTTCATGTGGTGCTGAAGATGGAACCCAGTACCTTACTCTTGCTAGGCAAGCGCCCTACCACTGAGCTACAGTCCCAGCCCACTTTCCAGCCCCCTTTAGAAATATTTTATTTATAGGTAGGGTCTTGCTGAGTTGCTTAGGGCCTCGCTAAATTGCTGAGACTGGCTTTGAATTTGTAATCCTCCTGCCTCAGCCTCCTAAACTGCTGGGATTACAGGCATATGCCACTATGCTCAGCTAAATATCGAGATGTTTGAAGAGAATGTCTTTGTATCAAAGAGAACCACCTGGACTGATTCTGAGAAGACACATTCTGTTCTGTTTTGTAGTGCTAGGGATGGAATCCAGGGCCTCATGAATGCTAGGCAAGTGCTCTCCCTGAGCTCCACCCCTGCCTGCTTGATATGGTTTGATTATCTCCTCCAGAACTCACTGTGAAGCTTAATCCCTAGTGTAACATTGTTGGGAGGTATTGCCTAATGAGAGGTGTTTAGGCCTCATGAAGTCATCTTGGCTTCTGCTGGCATGTGCTCTCTCGTCTGTCTGCCATGTTATAATGTGGCTCTTAAACTTCCCAGCCACAAGGATTATTAGCCAAATAAATTTCTATAGTTTATAATTTGCCCATCTAACCAGGCATGGTGGTGCAAGCCTATAATCCCAGTAGCTCAGGAGACTGAAGAAGGAGGATAGCAAGTTCAAGGCCAGCCTCAGCAACTTAGTGAGGACCTGAGCAACTTGGCGAGACCCTATCTCAAAATAAAAAATAAAAAGGGCTGTGGAGGTGGCTCAGTGATTAAGTGCCCCTGGGTTTAATCCCCAGTACTAATAATGATAACAATAATAATAGCAATTTGCCCAGTCTATGGTATTCAGTTGTAGCAGCACAAACACATGAAGACAACACTGTTTTAATTTCACTTCCCTGGGGAACTTAGTCTCCCATCCTCCCAGGCCAAATATTGAAATTGGAGAGACCATTACTGTCATTCAGGGTCCACAGAAACCAGCTGGCACACCAGAGTAGGAAACACAAGGTCAGTTAAATAAAGGACCATTTATGGAAGTGTGGGTATACAAGAGACATTATGCTTCTAGCTCAGGAGTTGGTAACAGTAGGACACCATATTGCCCCTTCCCCCACTGGGGCCTGAAGGGGCCAGAGGAAGAAGCTGTGGAGAAAGACAGCCCACCTAGGCCATCCACTCCCATCCTGTGAAGCTTTCTGCTGCACCCAGCAAACCTGGTCTTCCCTAAGGCACCCCCAATGTGGCATGCTCCCCTATTCCCATCAAAATACATCTAGTGGACCAGGTCAAGGGCCACAGTTCAGAGAAGGGCCCAGCAAAACTGCTTTTGGGAATCTGGAGTATGCAAAGCTTTAACTACAAGATGGTCACTGTAGCACCACTGCTTAAAGCTAAAACATGGACACAAATTGTGGGCTGATAAAATGAACTTTGATCTGTCTACACCAAAGAAAATTTAGCTGCTGAAAGAACAGGAGGCTCAGTGTGCACCTACAGTGAGAGGACTCCAGGCAGGCCATTAGGAAGGCAACCTGCCAGACAGGGAGTACAGCACAAGGTCATGCTGGGAAACAACAAACCAGCCAGCAAACATGGTTTGCACACAAGAGAACATAGCTCAGAAGGAATAGTAATAACTGTTATCCAGACTCATTTCAGGAGTGAACCAACTTGAGGTGGGGCTTTAAGTCTGTATTTCATATGCTTTGTACTGTTTTGCTTTTTTTTTTTTTACAGTAAGCACACAATTTTTTCAAATGCAATTTATATAAAGAAGTGTTTATATATATATATGTTTTATATATCATACATATGTAGAGAGAGAAACTGGGGAAAAGGTAATGAGGTAATGAACAGAAAAAATATGCCATTGTTCATTATAATTTTGATGTTTGGTAATTGTTATTAGTCAATTAACATTTACTGGGCACATGAGGTGTGCCAGGCACTAGAAGGGTGCTGACCAGCACAGCTGCCTACAAAATGCTCACCATCTACAGGCAGCAGACAGGGATACTGGATGTACCAGCAGAGGGCAGAGATGAGTGGCATGGGGAGGGTGGGAAAGTTAATAGCAGTGAAGAGGGTCAGGAAAGACCCCATGGAGGAGCAAAAGGAGGGGCACAGAGGAGGGCAAGTACTCTGGGCAGAGAGCTGGGGGTGTTCCTGCCTACTCTGGGTTTGCAAGAGGAAATGGTGGAGTCAGAAACATGCCAGACTCTGGAGAGTCTCTTGAGTCCTCTATAGATGAGCAGTGGTCAGATCACAAAAGTCCTGCAGATATACGGCCAATGGGAGAGAGAGAGGCAGGAAGGCAATGGTGGTCACCATGAGTGCCAGAGCAGGGCAGAATAAAGTTCAGGGAATAAGAAGTGAGTTATCCAAGGAGTGGCCATGAAGTCCTTCATCTCACAGTATGGCAAAGGAAATTCATCTCTAGATGGGCCAGACGTGTGAGCAGCTTGTTCTGTCCATTGTTGCCCAATGACCTGGAGGGCAGGACCATGGGGATCTCAGAGGTACTAGGGAGGAACCTGAGAGACTTTCTTGTCCATTGCCTTTGAGAGGAGCAGGGCTGCCCAAGGAACCCGGAAGTCTGTGGCAGAGGAACAGTGCACAGTGAAGCCTGGAGTTCCAAGGTCTGGAACTTCATGTCCCATTGATAATAGAAAACTCCCTGGTAGGATGGCAAGTAGGTTTTCTCCTTGACAAATTCTGGTCACCTGGAACATTGTAATGAGAAGGATTCTGAAGCCACATCTAAGATCTTTGGAAAGAGTGCCAGGGTTGACTGCTGATGTGGGCCATGGGTGAAAGATGTAAGACAATGCAGGAGTGTCCTGAGCTTGTAGCCCTGAGGCTTCTCAAGGCCACAGATGACATTCTGATGACCCTAAAGGTGAGACTGCCCGTTTAAGGAGCTCACTGAAATACCCACAGTCAGGCATGATGCCCCTTGGTAGGCAGTGTGGAGTGCTCTGGCAGTCAGTGGCTCCTGATCTGCCAGAAAAACGGCTGATCCTTGGGAATGCAAGCCCTCTACACCTAGAGGGGAGACATACTGCAGAGTTCAAGCTCCGCGTCACCTCTCCATCGTCACAGGAGCTGCTGCCCATGCACCCAAGGAGTGGAGGCCTCTGATGCTTGCCCAAGCTAACAGCAGCTCAGGCTGGAGGGCCTCTTGTTCTCCTGGGTCTCCAGTGAGCTCCCCTCCATTCCTGTAGAGAGGAAAAGTAAGTTGGTATCATTCAAGCATCCTGCAGCCAACACTGGGCAGGGGCCACACCCACTCTGTCAGTGGGTACCCTGACCTTTATCTCCTAGGCCTATTGTTTGAGGCTTGGGGCAAGAGGCCTAGGGGCACTCTGGGTGGTGGAACAGAGTGGGCAAAGGCAGAGACTAGGAGAACCAAAGCAGAGCCCTAGGAGGCTGTCTGGAGGTCAGGAAGGATGACACAGAAGGTGTCTGAGTTGGAAAGCAGGATTAGGGAGGCTGCAGGTCTGAGACTGGAGCAACAGCCCAGAGAAGAGGGTCCAAAGAAGACAATGGAGGGCCATAAGTTAAGGAAACGGGTGATGGGAGGAGAGTGGATATAGATTTTTGGCCTTCAGCCTGCTTCCCAATCATGTTTAGTCATGGCTGTACGTACGAATGAGGTCTCCATCGCCAACCTGGGGCCGAGTGCCATTTCTCTTCTCCAGATCCTGCAGTACTGACTGCTCAAATGCTAAGGCAGCGACACGGCTGAAGAATGCCTTCACGTTCTCTCCTGAGGGCCCACAAGATAACTGTGTGACCCCAGGTGACCCCCAAATGTATTTGAGCATAGAAGCCAGGATAGCCCACCCTCGTGCCAGCACATGGCCCTTTCTGAGTACCTCTGACAGTAATAGTGACTACCTGAACACAGTCCCACCACCCATCTGGGAACTCACAGTGCTGGGGGCAAGGCCCCCCAGCTGGCTTCAGCCCTATCTTCCCACCTGGCTCCAGCCCCCATCCCTGACCCAGCTGCCTGCCTAGGCTACTTCCTCAGACCTCCAAGCCTTCATTCCCTAGCATCTACGCTTCTAATCAATTGCTATTGAGCACCTGCTATGGGCCAGGTGCTGGCACAGGCAGAGTTCAGGACAAACCTGTGACTGCTCTCCTGTAACTTTCCACATGCTGCTGGCCCTCAGTATGGAGCCTTTGTGTGTACTCTTCCAGGTAGAGGCAACTGCCCATCAGGAAGCAGACTAGGCTCCAGCACCCAATAGGAACACTGCCTTTGTGCAGTTCACAACCTACATAACAGCACAGGGCCGTCTGGCTTGGTCTATAGTGAGGTCTCAGTGAACCTGAGGTTACCCTGATAAAGGAGGGTGGGTCTTCACAGGGCAGAAGGGACACTGTTGGGATGCAACAGAGGGCACCAGGCACAGGTACTTCCAAGCATTTATGGTGGGCCAATGATGGTTCTTCTACCCTTGGCTCTCACTCAGTCTGGGGCCAGATGTCCATTGTCTCTGCTTGGCCAGGGCAAGGACTATTGGGCCCAAATCCTAAGTCCTGAAAGCCTCTGCAGTCTACTATATGCCAGGCACTGCATGCTCTTTCATTCAATCTCCCCAGAAACCTGCTTTCAAAGTTTGTTCTTTGCTTAGAGGAGGATTTCCTAATTTTTCTTCAATAAATACATATGGCTTTTATAATGTAAATCATGTTATTTCATTAAAAATAAAATGAGATGGATGGCATCACTCTGCTTCTCAGCTAAGGAGATTTAAGGCCAGGAGATGTTGGGCATCTTGCCTGGTTCTGGGGGACCCAGCATGGCCAGGGTCAGACCACCTATGGATAGCCATGGGGGCTGTGTTGAAAAACATGCCGGTAAGGCAAGGGCCAGAGGTTGCTATTCCTCTCACCCACGATAGGGGCCTCCCAGTGTCCTTCCAGAGAGGAAGAGACTCCTCTCAGGCAATGGAAATTGCTGTCAGTCACCAGTACAGCTGTGCCGTGATACTAGCATGGTCAGAGATGCAAAAGAAAAGGCAAGAATCTCTGTGACACAGCAAGTCCTGCAGAACTGGCCCCACAACAGCCCACACTCCCCCCATGATGATGGCCTCTTGTCCTACTCACCAGTCTTGGATGACACTGACCAGTACTCAGCCTGCATCTCATTGGCCAGGTGCACAGCCTCCAGTTCAGTTTGTTCACATGCTGCTACTGACTGGAAGAAGCAGTATTCACTGACCCAGTGTCCTGGCCCTTCTATAGGGATGCCCCTAAGGGTAGGCAGCAGTTCCCTTTCATTGTGCCACCTCCCTCCCCAGGTCACCTAGGGAAGGTGAGGCAACCCCAGTGCAGAGATGCTGTTTGCCCAGGGATGACACCTCAGTGGTATGAGCACGCTGAATAGGCAAATATGAGTGCCAGTTGTCCCTCTCTTAGGAAACAGCACAGGGAACTTGAGTTCCCCTGACTTTCAGCTCCAAGGCCTGCAGTCTTTGAATTCCAGGGCTTTTTATGTCAGTGCCACCCCCACTCCTCAAACTTGAGCTGAATGTGTAGGAATTTTCCTGAGGGCCACCCAGGCCTCCAGCTCTGCTCTGCTTACCAGAAGGTCCTTTTTGGTTCCCACGAGGAAGATGAAGCAGGAGCCTGCCTCATTCTCCCTTAGTGCATCCTCCAGCCACTGCCTGGAATGCACAGAGGGAAGACAGCCTGAGATGCCACCCACCCATTCATGTCTTGAGGACCAGAGGACAAGGTCAAGACTTGACTCCTCCCCAGGACTGGAAGCACTAAGATGGAAGGTTCAGGGAGGGTGCTTTGGCCCACACTGGCTTAGTGGGGATGCTGGTCCTATAGACAGAAAGACTTTTGTAGGACCAGAGGGGATTGGCAATACAAAAGCACTAGTCACAGGGAGATGAAGAGCCCATCCTCATCCTCTGAGACCTTGGGTGGGTCCTGCACTTTATCAACTGGAATGCATTCCTGCCTCCCTCACATGCTTTGGAGGTTTTTGGATGTGAATGCCTCCAGACAAATGAAAGGTGAGGGGGCTTTAGTTCCTGGCAGATGCAGGATGGCCTCCTGGAATTGGTGACATTGCCCATGTTTCTTCTAAGACAACAAGTACCAAATTCATGTTCCTTCAAGACAGGGCTGGCTCTGAAATTATCAGGGCCTAGGGAAAAGGGAACAGAGAGGACTCCTCATTCAGAAATGATTAGAACACTCAAGATGTGATAGCAGAGTGGCAGAGCATTTTTGGGGGAGTGGGGTGTTGGGACTGAACTCAGGGTCTCATGCATGTTAGTCAAGTGCTCTCCCACTGAGTCACATCTCCAGCCTGACAGCAGGGTATTAAAGCAAATGTGGGTCTTTTGGAGCAAGAGCTGTGGTGCAATTGCATTGGTTATATACCCCTGAGTAGCAGATGAGGACAGATCTTGAGGGATAAAAAGGCAACTGAACAGTAGGTGGCCTATGGGCAATTGGTTCTGACAAATGAGCCTGGTCACTTAAATCCATTTTGGGGGTCCCTAGTGGCCAGGTTTAGGGAGTTCTTCTAGGCAGGTTCCTGAACTTAGGTGGCCTGAAGGATTCACAGAGTCCAGGATTACTTGCCTGGTATGCTCCAGAGTCTGTACATCAGTGAGGTCAAAGGCTGTGATGATCACTAGACACATAGGGAAAAGCCAATAGCCAATCAGTAACAAGTGAAGCCAACAAAGTATGAAAAAGGGGCTCCCCTCAGACACATCTACAGAACCCAAGGAACTGCCAACATAGCTTCTGGCTCTGAACCCCAAAGTAGAGGCTGGGGAGGAAATTCCCTATGGCTTCCCTCTAGGATCTGCCCTCCTGCTACCTATACCCAGCAGCACAGTCTCAGGGAGGAATCCAAGGAGGTAGGATGAGGAGACAGGAGCATGTGGCCTTGGCAACAGATACCCTCTGCCACTTATGGAGAAGGGAGCCTGGGCAAGAGTCTTAATGGTTGAGAGCCTCAGTTTCCCCATCTGTAAAATGGTCAGAATGATACCTCTAGCTCTCAGGGATGCTGTGAGGGCAAATAAGGGCAGCTATTTTGAAAACTATTAGTTTAGAGCCTGGTCACAGTTTCAACCTATGGCTATGATGATAATTAGCAACAACCAGCTCAATGGAAACAACTTCTAGGGAGTCAGATGAGCAGAAAACTGGGATGTGCAACCCTGTTGTCAGCTCGTCTTGTCACTGGTACTCCCTTAGGCCCATGGTGTTGAGGTGGTTCCTGAGGGGAAGCCCACGTGGAGGACATTCCAGGCAAATATCTGTTCTCTACTACCCACCCCTTGGGATGTGAGCAAGCTGAACAGAGGATACCTCTGCACCTTGGCTGATGGCTGATGGCCCTCCTAAGGCAGAGAGGAATAGAGAAATGGAGGACATTGATGATGGGGATAATGGCAGCCCAGCTGCTGATTGCAGAGCTGTGCCAGGTGTCTCACATCTCTAGCCCCAGGGAGGCAGCATCCCTCAAGGAAAAGAGATCTGGGAGGTAAAGTTTACTAGAGGCCACAGTCAACATCGCCAAACTATAGCTCTAATCCTAGGTGAGTTGCTTATGATTTGCTTCTGTTTTTGCTTCTTTCAAACCTGAGTGAAACATCTGAATTCTTTCACCACTACTGAGTAGGCCTAATTGTGACTTATACTTTGAGTCTGGTTTGGTATCCTTTTGACAATTCTTATACCTCCCACTGAAATCCACTTCTCTTTTTCCTGGGAAGCTAAGGTTGGCATGAAAAGCTTATGCTGCTGCCTCTGCTGAGCCCTACCAATGCTGCTGACCCCTACTTAGGACCTTCCATTCCTGTCAAGGTCTCCCTTTCATTCTTCTTCTTTGGCATAGCCTTCTCCTAACAAGGCAGGACAAGTCTCTCTCTCTCTACCTACCACAGAGTCTGATGCTACCCTCTTTTCTGGGACCCCTGGACAAAAACATCCTTTCCTGAGCTGAAAACTGGAACTGAGACAGCCAGCACTCACCATCACAGGCTCCCTAAAACAAGCATCATTGCCAAAGCTAGCCAAGGCCCTGCCTTGAAGGCAGCTTCCTCACTCCCAAGCACTGGCTGGAGTGTTTTCTCAGTGGCCTGTGCAAAGAACCTAGGTTTCCTGCTATTAAGCACAGCAGGGAGCCCCATGCTGCACATGGCTGAGGGCTCCACCCTTGTAACATTACTTACCCTGGGCACCTCGGTAATAGGCAGATGCAATGCACTTGAACTTCTCCTGTCCGGCTGTGTCCCAGCTGTGCAGTGAGGAAAGAGAAAGGAAAATGGTAGCAGGTTAAGCAATTATAGTAATCTGACCCTCCAGGCCAGTAGTATCATGGAGGGAGACCCAAGGACCTGCACCAGTTGTGTCAACAGTGTGGGCTACAGAAAGGGCTTATATGAGCCAACTATCCCTGCCACCAGATCCTGATGATCCCTCCAGCGAAGAATTCTCACCGGATTCACAGTGCTACTGGGGAGAGCATGGCCTTAGCAGTTCCACTGCCCAGATGAATGGAGTTACAGCTCAGTCTCTTCTGATTGTGACATTCAAAAGGAACATATGTCATTGGATTAGATAAAGAGGAATGAAGGGAAGGGAGGGGGGCTGGGAATAGGAAAGACAGTAGAATGAATCAGACATAACTTTCCTATGTTTACATATGAATACATGACTAGTGTAACTCCACATAATGTACAACCACAAGAATGGGATCCTAATTAGAATAAGTTGTACTCCATATATGTAATAATATGTCAAAAAGAACAAATAAAATAAATTAATTAATTTAGAAAAAAAAGGAACATATGCTCTATAGTGTGGTGTGGCTTACTCCCTGTGAATGGTGCTGGGTTCCAGGCCAGGCCTTCAGCCATGGCCCTCTGCCACTTGCTCATGTGTGACTGGGGCACTGCCTCACCTTCCAGACTATAGTTACCAGGTATGTCTAACAGGGATGTGATTTGTATCCCCTGGGTAACTCTGATCAATTATCCCTCTGGCTCTTTAAAGTAACACATTGAAATGGACTTAGAAGCTGAGCCACAATAAATTAATGCTATTTACCATAGGCATGATATAGAAGTTCGGGAGGCATATGCTGAGATCTATTTGCCCTGGTTTAGAACAAGGCAGGTGGTCAATATGCAGGGATAAGCCTGAAATTCAACACTGAATCCATTTTTTTTTTTTTTTTTTTTTGTACTAGTGATTGATCCCAGGGACACTTAACCAATGAGCCTCATCCCCAGTCCCTTTTTATATTTCCTTATGAGACAGGGTCTCACTAAATTGCTGAGGCTGTATTTGTACTTGTGATCCTCCTGCTTCAGCTTCCTGAGCCACTGGAATTACAGGCATATGCTACCATACCCAGCTCCCAATACCTTTTTAAAGCCAACTTATCAAAATTTAACTTTTCTCAGTGAATTGAAAAGTAAAATAAACCACAGACATGACATCAATGATCTAAAAGTTTTTTTCAAGTGATCCAGCACGATGCAGACTTTTTGGCTATCTTCTTTCATTTCTGGAGAAGATTCTGGTTGGGGAGTTGGGGTTGGACTTAGAGATAGGGCCAGCTGGGTGGCTGGTAACAACCTCAATGTAAGAGAGGCTGCAGTAGGACAGTAACGCTGTTTTGTTCTGGCAACTTTAATTAGATATAGCCTGTTGCTATAATGAGAAACCAGCCACTAGTCCCTCTCTGCATGGCTCCATGTGGGACACCTGGCTCTTTGTCCTTCTCACCTTTTTAGATCCCTCAGTCTTACTGCCCTGATTTTCACAGCCTCTTTTGCTCTGGATTGACTCTGTACTGTCCCTTGGACAAGATGTGATATCATCTGGCTCTAGGATAGCACTAGGACACTGCCTCAATAAGCTGGGAGCTGACATTCACAGGATCTGCAGGTCTAGCCTAGAGAGGGCACAGAGGATTGGGGGATGAAGAAAGGGAAGGGGACCACGACAGGCCTGGTTAATGCCAACGGGCAAGAAGAAAACAGTGGCCATCATGCAGGAGAGCAGGGAAGAGAGAGGGGCTGCTCAGGATACTGCGGGGGCCTGGAGCCTGAACAAGGTCTGTGGCATCTTTCAGGTGCCAGAGGAGTGAAAGGCAAGGTCCAGAGAATGTACCACTTTGGGCCAAGGTAGACCCTGGGCTGTTGTGAGAGAAAGTAAAGGGAGGAGTTGAAACTAGTAGGCCACAGAGAAGCAGAGGCATGGGGTTAGGCAGGAAAGGAGACAGACAGAAATAGAAGGAAAGAGTAGCAGGGGGAGCAGAAGTTACTTGAGGGAAATGTATGAGGAGGAAGATGAGCACATCAGACCTGAGAGAGAGGTGTGGACAGTGTAGCCTCTGCCAGAACCCTCTTTGTCCAAGCCTGCACACAGGGACAGGATTTGGTCCCATTTTATTGCTGCATACAGAGGCTTATCAATGCTACCTTACTTTCTGTGGAATCACAGGAGGTCCAGATTGGGGAAGGGCTTGCTAGAGTCTAGGAGCAGGACCAGACTTAGCAAGAGCAGAAGGCAATCAGGGGAGGTTGGAGATGGGTGGGAAAGTCAGGCTGTGAAGACCTTCCCCAGATCTGATCACCAACACAGAACAACTCCTGGGACTGAGGGAGGATCTGGGAACTCAGGGAGCTGTAAAACCCGATTTCTCTCAACCACTCCAGGCTCTGCTTGTCCAGATGGGTCCTTGCTGAGCACCATGGGGTACAAATGAGAACGAGCTGGCCAACATTTTCCCCAGGCACCTCCTGAAAGTCCACACATAAGTCATGTGAGAATCAGCACCCACAACAGCAACTTACATCTGGAGGCTGTAGGGAATCCCAGCAATCTCAAAGCGTTCAATTTCAAAGTCTACCCCAATGGTAGCCTTGTAGTCTCGGTCAAAAACATTCTTGCAAAACCTGTTGGAGGCAATAAAGCTATCAGAGAAGTATCTTCACAGAAATGGGCATGGAAGCTTTGCTCTTGATAGTGACACTACGTCTGGAGGCAAATAAAGTACAATGATGGGAACTGATAAAGAAAGGACCATCTGCAGAGGTTGCAGACAAACAAGTGTGTTAGCTCTCTGTCACTAAACAACCACCTGAAATAATCAACTTAAGGGAAAGGTTCATTTGGGCTCACAGTTTTAGAGCTTTCAGTTCATGATATCAGCCCCTCTGTTTGGGCCTGTGGCAAGGCAGCATATCATGGCAGCAGCATGTGGTGGAGCAAAACCACTCGCCTCATGGCTGGGAAGGGAAAGAGAGAAGGAAGAAGGGGTGGGGGTCCCATTATCCCCACTAAGGCCATGCTCCCAATAATCTAGAGACCCTTAAATATTCTACCACCTTCCAGTAGTACCATAGGTGGGGGAGCAAGCTTTTAACACATGAGGACAATTATTTAAACTGTGGCAACAGAGCAGCCAATAAGAACAAGGTAGGGGAAGAGGGGCTATGGCAGCCTCAAAGGCAAACACTGTAAATTAGAACAGTGAGAGAAACTAAGGGTTTATTCTCAGGGACGGCAGTGAAAGGGTTAGCCCAGGGTCCTAACAGTGTGAATAATCCCAGGCTCCTGGATTGCCCTACTGTCTGTCAACCTCATCATCTCCCCAGTTTCTTGCCCCTTCCCCACCTGGCTCCCACCAGACTGAGGCTAGTTCTCAGCAGCCACACAGTCCCCACTGTGATAATGTGGACCTCCCAAATAAAAGGTAACAACCTGATGCTGGGAAGTGTGGTCAACCTGACTGGGTAGGAAGGAGATGACATGGCCTTACCTGTGGATGAGACTGGTCTTTCCCACATAGAGGTCACCAACAACCACCACCTTGGAGAGTTTGAGCCTGGGAGAAATATGTCTGTGTCACCCTTGAGCATGGTTTCAAGAGTGTCTTCAGCACACACACCTCTTTCCTTCCCTGAGTTCTTTGCAGTGAGTCACCCCTCAATTCTGAATTTAGCATGGGCCACACTGCCGAGCCTTTTGTTCTCCCTCCCTGATCTTCAAAGGGAAGAGTGGGAAAGCCTACATTTGTTTTGGAAACTCTGCTTACCCTGGGGATGTACCCTTGACCCCTCTTAGCCAAAATCACTGTCTTGAGAATTAGAAATGGGCATGAGGAGAGGCTGAGTCATAGGCTAAGGGGGCAGAGGTGGGAGTACAAGTGGGGCTATGGTAACCAAGAATGATGGGTACCTCTAATTTGGGGATGGCAGGGTGCCACACTGAGGATACAGACATGGGACCCAAGAGTGGGGAGACACCGACACAAGGGGTGGGTTGCAGCTTCTGTTTCCTGCTATGTACCCTCTGGGAATGTATACCTACATGGACTAAGCTCACTATAAGCAGATAATCCCTGACCAGGAACCACTGTCACCTACTCACCTGGAGATGTGTGCAAGACTCAAACAGGCCAAGAGGTATGCCATGAAGAGAACTCAGGGTGTGCACATCTGAGCTGTGGCTTGAGGCAAATTTGCTATGAAGTTGTTGGGCTCCTTAGGGACACTGCTTATTGAGAGCAGCCACACCCTTACTATATATGTGTATATGTCCTGTAATCTGGGAAGCAGCATATTTGGGACTGTTGACAACACTTTCTTTCTGTAGCTCATTCTAAAGGATATCAATGGCTGAAGCAACCAACCCAGGGAAACATCAAATAGGCACTTCCCATGCTTGTAGACTGCAAGAGAGCACCTCTGTGTTACCTGGTGACCTGACCTACAATTCAATTTACCATATCTGGTGAGGGTAGGGACTGTGTCTACCCTGCTTCCAGGAAGCCCTCTTCTTCTGGAATAGGCTGACCCTGACTCCATTATTCAAACTGAGAAGTAAAGATATTACCAGTATTATGGCAGGTACCCTCAGTACCTTTTTCTCCCTACCTCTGGTGTGGTCATGAGGGGTCAGGGATTCAGAACATGACTCTCACCCCATGAGCATGGCATGGCCCCTTTGACCATTCTGACTTGAACTTTCACTCCCTTTGTGCAATTCTGGGGAACTCTGAGCTGGGCTCTCTTTTGGCCTCACTATATCTGTGAGCACAGCCAACTCCCTGAGCAGACTGTGAGCAGGCCCCTATACCTGTTATTTAAAAGAAAGAACAACTGCAAAATCCTGTGCCAGTAGTGATAAGTACTATTGAGATAGGAACATAAGAGGCATATCCCTGGCCCTTGTGGGATAGCTCTAGTGAGGAATACAAACAGGCAAAACAGCCCTTAGATAAGTTCTTGGGCTTCAAGAATTCACAGGAAGGGCACCCCACTCAGCGGCTTAGGATGAGGGACAGTGGGAGCAGAGGATCAGATTAGGCTTCCAAAGGAACTGTCACAGAAAACCAAAGAGGAAGGGGAGGCAACAAGAGTAAGAAAGATGTTTCAGCCAGGTACGGGGTGCATACCTGTAATCCCAGTGGCTCAGGAGGCTGAGGCAAGAGGATCACAAGCTCAATACCAGCCTCAGAAACTCAGCGAATCGCTAAGCAACTTAGCAAGACTGTGTCTCAAAAAATAAAAAGGGCTGGAGATGTGGCATAGTGGTTAAGAGCCCCTGGGATTAATCCCCAGTAGAAAGGAAGGAAGGAAGGAAGGAAGGAAGGAAGGAAGGAAGAAAGAAAGATGTTATAGACAGTGGAAATGAACCTGTGTTGAGACCTCAGGATGAAAAATCACCTGCATGAGATTCCGAGAAAAGGAAATGGCAATGTGTGTCAAGTAAAGCCAGACAAGAAATCCAGTACTGGACTGTGTCAGTCTAGTCCATGTGTTTTCTTTGTTCATTTTTAAATTCATACTTGCATTTGTTCCTTCTGGTCATCTCTCCCAACATCTCACATCCCACAGGCTCACCCAACAGTCCCCGTGTTCCTGCGCTGGCAGGCTGCGCTGACTTGCCCGTGGAAGTGCTCCTTGAGCTGCAGGCAGGCATCAGGTGTGTACCACTACAAAGAGACAAACAGACAAATACACAGACAGGCACACCATCCTGCAAAGCTACAACAGCCCTGTCACCTGAGCTGGGCATTGTGGGTTTACCTACTTCCCAGTGCTCCCCCTGAGCCTTGAGCCTGGCAGCCTCATTGGCTTTCCCTATTTCCTGTCATATCATAGGCTGCAAAGTAGCCAATTTTAGTGAGCCGATTTTAGAGACAGGGTAACTGAGGCACAGAGTAAAGGGTAGCACTATGTGGACCCAATACAACCTGACTGGGAATTCCTCAGGTTTGAAGTGCTGTGGCCCTGAGGTACAGGATAGGCTTGGCCAGCAATGGCCTATGATCCTAACTACTGTAGGCAGAAGGAGAACAGATGCCCCAGGCTGCCTCCCTAGGGTGGAGCATTCTGGAACCAGAAGTAGCTGGGTTGAATCCCTGCTCTGCCACTCCGGGCTGTGTGATGTCATGCAAACTTCTCTACCTCTCTGAGCCTCATTGTCTTGATCAATATGTACTTCCACCCATGAAACTTGGACTGTTTTGTGCCAATCATATTTCCCTTCCTTTCAGTTCATGAAATACCAGTCTCCACCATCCCTAGTTACCACTGTCAAGCTCCATAGAGGAAGCAATGGCCCAAGCTTTGTTGCAATGGAAAACCCAGCAGAACTGTCCAAGGTCTGTGAGTGTGTGGAGAACAAACTTATTGGGGAAGGTGAATAAGGCGGGAGAAGGAATAGCTGCAGACCCCAAACACCCAGAGCCTATAGGTTGGCACAGATTCCAAAATATACAAAAGGCCATTTGGTGGCTTGTACCAAGCCACACTCAAACACCGATCAACTGATGGCAGAGTTTTAATCTTCCAGAAATATTTTCTGTCATGTATTAACAAACACAGACACTGTTTTTCTCTCTCTCTCTCTCTCTCTCTCTCTCTCTCTCTCTGGTGGTATGATGGATTGAATCCAGGGCCTCACACATGCTATGCAAGTGCTCTACCACTGAGTGACACCCCCAGTTACTGGAATGCTATTTTGGTAACAGTAACAATAATGAGAACAACAACAACCATTCCAACATGAGATGTTCATCCTTATGTAACAGTGGCTCCAAATTGTGTAACTTGCCTATGGTCACACATTTAATGAAGAAATCAGCATTCACACCTAGAACTGTCTGATTTATAACCTTCAGCCACACTGCAGCTCCCTGTCACCACTAGTCTGCCTTGGGCAAGTCAATACTCAGTTTTCCAGCTGCTCAAGAAGAAAGATCTCCTGGATTCACCTGCTTGATTTCTGGGGGTGACGGTAAGTTGAGGAAATCTGGGCATGGCCTCAGGGTCAGGAGAGCAATGTAGACAAAAAGCACTGGCCTAATGACTCTCTACCTTAGGAAAGTTGGTGATGATGCGGTCCCGGCTCACAGGGGGCCCCAAAGGCATCAGAGAAGACCTCATTCTTTCAGAGTCCTGTGGACTCAAACAGAGGAAAGAGAGTGTTAAATAAAATTTATAGGAGCCCATCATTTTGGATTAGCCTCCTTGCACTAGGCCTCAGCAGATCAGACCAAACCAGAATGTAGTCACTTGTGTTAGGTGCCACGTGATCAAACTGAACTCTGAAACAATCAGTTGTCAAAAACAAAACAAAAAAGCAAACAACAACAACAACAACAAAATCACCATGAGATTCATAGCAATTAATCCAAAGGGGCCCAGTTTACCTGAGTCAGGATGATATGGAAGTCCCTCCATTTTAACCTTGGTAACTTGAAACTAATCTGTTTTTTGTCCTGTTTCTGCTTTCTTCAGTACTTTTCTGCCTATTAAACTAACCTCTAATCCACTGGCTATGGTGGTACAGGCCTCTAGTACCAGCCTGGAGGCTAAAGTGGGACGATTATTTGAGCTCAGAAGTTTGAAACCAGCCTGGGCAACATGGAGAAACTGTCTCAAAACAAAAAGAGGGGAAACAAACAAACAACTTCTCCTGCTTAGCTCATCAGAACACTCATTCTATTTTATAGAAAGATGTGTTGCTGGATTCTAGGATCATTTGCAAATAACACCAATTAAGATCTTTAAATCTGGCTGGGTGCAATGGTGCATGACTATAATCCCAGGAACTGGGGAGGCTGAGACAGGAGGATCCCAAGTTCAAAAGCAGCCTCAACAATTTAGCAAAGCCCTAAGAAACTTAGTAGGACCCTGTTTCAAAATTTAAAGAAATAAAAATAAAAAGGGCTTGGGATTGCGACTCAGTGGTTGAGCCCTCCTGGGTTTTCAAAAAGAAAAAGAAAAAGAACCAAAACTTTAAATTTGTAATTTTCATCTTGACAAGAATTAGGGAGTCATGCAAATCATCAAAGATGTATACCTAGGAGTTTCTGCCTAACTTTTCATCAGTTTTAAAACCAGATCTAAACCACCTTCTGTAAGGAATATGGGGAAAAGGCCAATGGGGCATAAGAAGTCAGGGCATCTCTTTCAATCTGCAGGCAGCACAGTGTGAGGGACTCAGGCCTGCTGGACTCTGCCTGGGAATCAGAAAACATGGGTCTCTTCTTGACAGGTGTCTAAGCAGGAGAGGCTCTTTCGCTGAGCTTAACTCTCTGGGGTGAGGCATTGCACAAAAGCCAGGATGAGGATCACAGCTCAGGTAATGAAAGCAGAGTAGGGAGAGTCCCCTGCTCCCAGTCTTAAAAGGATGAAGGCTGACTGGTCTGGGGATTTTTATGTTTCAGGCCTTTTTCCAGAAAGTCCTCATCCCATCCAGAGTCTGGTCCCTCAAAGCCTACTCAACGCCCTCCACATCATTTTCCGGTCCGGGGCTCCCTCTTCTCTGTAGGGTGGCCCTGACCAAGGTCAGTCTGTTGTTCTTCATTTAACCGCGCTCCCCTTCAGGACCAGAATGGGCCTGGCCCCAGGCCAAAGGCTGGCAGACCGCGTATAAGTTCTGGGAGTAGGAAGCAGGCGGGGGGAACCCTGAGACCTTGCGACCCTAGCCTCTGGAACGTGCCCGCACCGAGACGGAGGAGAGCCGGCTTACCTACAGAGCCTGCGAAGGTTCGGAGGTCGGCGCGGCCTGGTAGCGCAGCGCGCGCCCCCCCCCGCCCCCNCCCCCCGCCGTGATCACCACAGCAACAGGGGCAACGCGAGGTTGGCGAGCGTCTGACGAATCCCGGACGTCGGGGGTGGGGTCTGGGCGGAGCTGATATTGGAAAGAGTCCCGCTCACAGGCAGAACGGGCGATCACCATAGCAACAAGAGTCTCCCGGGGTCTGGGCCAGTCAGCCGAGAAAAGACTTCCGGACGCCGCCTAAGCGTCAGAGATCACCAAGGCAACCAGGGCGGAAACAGGATAGGCGGGCGATGGGCGGGACCAGGGAGTCCAGTGGGTGGAGCCGGAGCTCTATGGGGAGGAGGCCTGGATTGGGATTGACTTCAGAAAGAGGTTTGCGCGCGCTGCCCCCTCTGGCAATCATCTCAACAGGGAGGAGTAGTAGTAATCATGGGATTCATGGGATTAGAACTCTTGCTGTATTATGGGATTTGTTCGGAGTTCAAGCACCCTGATGGTTGTTGCCTGATGTCTGCCATCTTCTGACCTAACTGTATAGTTCTGAATCCGACGCTGTCTGAAAATCACATGCATGTCTGGCTTCCAGAGCTCATGCTACAAAATGAATTTCCTTGATAAATGGGTTTTTAAAAGCTGATTGGAGCCGGGCGCAGTGGTGCACGCCTCTCATCCCAGCGACTCAGAGGCTGAGGCAGGAGGATTGCAGGTTTGGGGTCAGCCTCAACAGAGTCTTTAAGCAACTTAATGAGGCCTGTCTCAAAAATAAATATAAAAAGAGCTGCGGGTGTTGTTCAATGGTAAACTACCCCTGGGTTCAATCCCCACTACAAAAAGAAAAAAATAAGGAAAAGTTGACTAAAGTTACTGAACTCCCCTGAGCTGGTTTGTTTGGAAAGTGAGGTTGTGTGTAGAGAACTACATGGTCTCCAGAGGCCCTTTAAAAATCTTATTTTTATTTTTTAGTTGTCAATGGATCTTTACTTTATTTCTATATATGTGGTGCTGAGAATTGATCCCAATGCTTCACACATGCTAGGCAAGTGCTCTACCACTTAGCTACAACACCAGATCCTCCAGAGGCCCTTTCATAAAACCATGTAACTAGATTCAAAGAGGTCCTGGTTTTCCAGTTTTGAGAACCTATTTAATTCAGCTCCTTTTTACACAGACAAGGAAACTAAGACTCTTATTCATATGAAAGGATTCAAACCTAGTGAGTTAGAATTAGAATTGAAACCCAGATTTCTTGACTCCCAGCCCAGTGAGTGCTCTTCATAGCACTTTCCTAAAACAATTAGAACGTTCTCCTTTTAAAAATTTATGTTTTAAAATTAATCTTTATTTTAAATGTATGACTTTTATCATTTTGGGTGCAAAACCAGGTTGATTTTCATTATTTTATGTACTTTTAGGATGCTTCATTTCTCTTTTGGGTTGGTTGGAATCAAATTCATCCAAAGGTTAGCAGTAAGTGAGCAGAGCCAAACTGACTTTAGCCTTCTCTGATGACTAGTTTTCCTTTCTTGATGAAATTTCAAGGAGGGAGTTTGAGACAATTTCATTTTTTGGGGGGCAGGGTGTATCAGGGATTGAACTCAGGCATACTTGACCACTGAGCCACATTCCCAGCCCTATTTTTTTTTTTTGTAAGAAATGAAAGTTTATTGAAAGGCTGAAAACTGTTAACTTTAAAAGCAGGATAAAAAAATAAAAACCTTATTTTGGTAAAAAACATACATGCATATAGGAGCACAGAGAAGATTGGAAAGCATATACATTAAGGTGAATGTATAACTTTAGTGATGAATGCTCAGTGATGAGACTGTGAAGATTTGATTTTTAGCTTGCTATATTTTCTAATTTTTTCCACAACGAACATGCATTACTCTGTAATAAATGTTTTAAATATTTATCAAAGTTATTAATGATTTATNTCATTATTATATATTCCTTTAAAGAACTGAACGCATCCGCAATGCTCAGTTTATTCACCATATTGGATTTCCTACCTCAGATGGAAATGTGAAAATAATTTCAACAATTTTAGAATAATTTCCTTTATCTTATTGGTTTAGTTTGCTCTTACAAAGATCATAATGAAACAAATTAGAGCTCTCTGTTTATAATTTATTCATTAGTAGTTATAAAGCAAGCAATGACATATAAAATATCATGAAGTCCCCAAATAGTTCAGGTACAGCGTCATGTATGATTTCTTTTTTTTTTTTTTAAAGAGAGAGGGGGGGAGAGAGAGAGAGAGAGAGAGAGAGAGAGAGAGAATTTTTAATATTTATTTTTTAGTTATCGGCAGACACAACATCTTTGTTTGTATGTGGTGCTGAGGATCGAACCCCGGGCCGCACGCATGCCAGGCGAGCGCGCTACCGCTTGAGCCACATCCCCAGCCCTTCAAGGGTTTCTTATGAAGATCACATGAGATAGTGATCTGTTAGTTGCTGAGGCTGGTCTAGAACTTGTGATCCTCCTGCCTCAGCCTCCTAAACCCAGGTTCTGTGAAAGTGCTTTTAGATTGTAAAGTTCCATTCAAATCCATTAACCACTTAGTTTTTTTCTATTCTTACTGGACATCTCATGGGATGTGCCTGGCCCTGGGGAGGCAAGGAAACAGAATTGATGTGGTTTCTTTCCACAGAGAAGTTGTATATCTCTAGGGGAATCAGAAATAAATAGAGGGCTAGGGGTAAAATTCAGTGGTAGAGCACTTCCTTTGCTTACCCAGGGCTCTGTGTTTGATCCCCAGCACCTGGAGGGAGTGTGACAGTGGGGGTGATTAAGGTATGAGATATGAAATATCTTAGTAATTTGGATTTGTAGAGGAAAAAAAGGTTCCTAGAGAAAGTGTCCACCAATTTGCCTCTTGAAGGACAAAGAGGTCATTAGAGTTACAGGCAATACAGGCTTTGGGAGGGAGCCAGTCATGGTAATGATATCTATAATCCCAGCTACTTGGGGAAAGCTACTGAACCTGAGATTCCTATCCCTAACCTGCATAATGTTAACCACCTCATGGCTTTACTCTGATGATCAAAAGCATGGAAAATGTTGGGCATGATAGTGCAGGCCTGTATTCGCAGCGACTTTGGAGGTTGACGCAGGAAGATTCTAAGTTCAAGCAACTTAGTGAGACCCTGTTTCAAAAGAAAAATAAAAAGGTTTGGGTCGTGGCTCAGTGGTAAAGCGTTTCTGGATTCAATCCCAGTACGAAAAAAGAAAAAGAAAGTGCCTAGTACTGAGAAAGGCATACATTAGTCACTTCCTTTCAGTTCTGTACCCTGAAGAAAGCTGGGGGGTCACTTTTGTTCCCCTTAGTAAACCTGTCAAACATTGTTGCTCCCACTTGGAGTAGGACATCAGTGCAGCCGTTCGCGCCTGCTCCGTGGGCGCCATTTGTAGAAGCCGGACGCAGCAGCCGCTGCTGGAGTCTCCTGGCAACCAGGTTGCCTGGCAACGGGAGCACGCCGACGGCTGGGGGGTGCCAGAAGACTGGAAGAGCTGAGGCAGGTGAGGGGCGGCTGTGGGTCAGCGGCGCGGGGACAGGGGGGCTCCCTGACCTACCCAGACCTGCCCACCCAGGACCGATGTCTCCACACCTTATCCTGCGTGTTTCTATAAATGACCGGACTCCAGTGTGTGCCCTCTAGAGGAGGGCAGGTCCCTGTCCCAATGCCTACTGTTTCCTGAGAGGGGAGCCCAGATCAGATATGGTTGTGTCATTCCCAGAGAGGCCCCTTTACCCTTGTCATCTGATGCCAGGTATCAGAGTTTGATTCAATTTTTACTGGGGAGATTCCTGACTATGTGACTAAATGCAATAACAATCATAACAATAGCCACAGGCTTGTAGGCGTCTGTTAATGGTTAATATGAGAATGCTGGAAGGACAGGAAGGAGGTACTACTATTACTTCTTTTTTTGTAATTGTAGAAAGGCACAGATGGAGGAGAAAACTTATTAAGGACCACTCTGACCTGGGATTGCAGCCAGCCCTTAACCACTAAGCCACACTGCTAATAGTTGTTGAAAGTGTGTGTGTGTGTGTGTGTGTGTAATAAAAATAACTCATCCTCTAACCTTAATTCTTTTTTTGCAGATGTATTCTAAACATGTGAATATGGGTTCTTGACAGGTGAATGAGCTAGACCTGGATTTGGACAATGGCTTCTAGCTTTACCAATTCTTCGACCTCCAAGCTCCTTGGCTTTTCTCTTAATTTCCTCATTTGTAAAATGTGGATAATACAAGTCTTCTCCTTATGGGGTGGTTGAGTTAAGTACTAGTTATTGCTGGCATCAGATAATCACTAAATAGAGAGACCATCTTGGTGTTTGCTTGTTTGGTTTGTTTTGTCCCTTCAGTGCCTGTGAGAACCGAGCTTATGAACTGTCAGAGTGTTTTCCTCTGTTGTTAAATGAATTGCATGGGAGAACTCTGCTTATCTGTAAAATGCAATATAGCCATCCACCTGCCCTCACAGTTTTGATGATCAGATGAAAAGTAGTCTTTAAATCACAATAGTAATAACACAGCTTTTTGGGTTTTTTTAATCAGTGGTCTCTGCAGAACTTCATTTTGAAAGTCCTTTGCATGTGGAAAGATGGCTCATGCCCAGATCTCCAAGTATCTTCCTCCCGATGTCAACCCCACCAAGGCTGCCATTGCCTATGGTTGTAGGGCTCTGCCCAAGCTGAATGAAGAGCTAAATTCAGAAGACCTGCTGACAAGGCAGAAAGCCCTCATGGCCCTCTGTGATCTCATGCATGACCCTGAGTATGTCTACGAGGCCATCAACCTAGGTGAGAATTTCACAGCCCAAGTGACCATGACTGGGATCTTGGCATAGCTCAGACACTGTTTGGAGCTTCAGTAATAAGGGTTGCTATTTAATGAGCCTCACTTGGGGCCAGCAGTACCTCAAGTGTTGTGCCTGAGTTATCTTAGTTCTTGTAGTGGCACTTTTAAGAGAGGAAATGTTCTGAATCTACAGACAAGAAAACGGAGGTTCAAAGAAAGGGTGTGAGTCTGGGATTGCCTAATCAATAAATTAATCAGGTTTTTTTTTTTTGTACTGGGGATTGAACCCAGAGACACTTTACCACTGAGTTACATCCCCAGATCTTTGTATTTTTTTAAATTTATTTTTGAGACAGGGACTAAGTTGCTTAGAGCCTTGCTGATTTGCTGAGGCTGGCCTAGAACTTGTTATTCTCCTGCTTCAGCCTCCCGAATCACTGATTACAGTCATGTGCAGAGTTTTTATTTGCTGAATCTGGTATCCTTAGATATATCCCATTCAAGGTCATGTGACTAGTTTGGGACAGGGTTGTAATTTTATCTCACATCTCTCCTGGGGTCAAAGAAATGGCAAAGGTCTTTTACTTAACACCATGGATGATTTTGAGAGAAGGCACTGGTAGGAAGTATACAAGGAAAATTGAGAAGTGTTAGATGAGATGGTCTCTGGGTGTGAGCCCTTTCAGTGACTCTCAAATGCTGTGTAACTGACATGATTCTTTAACACCCAAAGCAGTGGAAACGCTAGTCATTCTTGTTGTCCAACATTTTCTCACAAGTTGACTTCTGGGTTAATTAATTTCTAGTAATGGCAAATGTTCAAAGATTTTTCTATCTCACAGGCTTCCTGGAGAGCCTGAAATCTTTGCTGAAGGATGATGATGACGTGGTTCGAATAAAGACCACCGAGGTGCTCTACATCATGGCGACTCATAACGTGGGCAGGTGGGCAGCTGTCTCTTAGACCAATGCCTTATTTGGAAGACACACTCATCTCTGGATGGATGTTCTTGACTGACCTTAGTGTTCTTAATTTTTTTCTGTAGCACTGGTCTTTGGTGGGACTTCTGTTTGACCAGAACAAACCTTTGTGTGGGGTGATTTTTGGTTCCTTTTGTGAGGGCCTAATGGGACCCTCTGTTCCAGACTAATTTTTATGTTAGCGTCTAGCTATGAACTTCCCACTTTGAAGGTAGAAATTTAGTTCAGATCCCACATCTGCAACAATTTTGTCTTTTCTTTGATTTTTATGGGAAGCCAATTTCCCTGTCCCAGATCCCCACAGGGTCTGTGGCTCTAATTCCTGTTCCTGTGCAGGTGGTAAAATACCAGCTTCAAAGCACACATCTGTTTTAGATTGGTGATCTTACTTCTTGCTCAGGATGCTAGGTTCTTGGTTTCTGGCACCTAGAAATGTCCCTTTCCTGTGTACAGATTTGCATTTTACATTTAAACATATTTTACTACCACTAACCCTTGGTTAAGGGTTAGTGGTAGTAAGGGGAGGCTTGGAGGTGCTTTATCATATTAGTTGAGTTCAATCTTTTGACCAGAGATCACTAGTTTTACTTTGTATTAAAAACAGAACCCCACCTGGGCACAGTAATCCCAGTGGTTTAGGAGGCTGAGGCAGGAGGATTGCAAGTGGAGAACAACCCCAGCAACTTAGTGAGGTCCTAAGCAACTTAGTGAGACCCTGTCTCAAAGTAAATAAAATAAAATGGGCTGGGGATATGAATCAGTCGTTAAACACCCGTGAGTTCAATCCCTGGCACCAAAACAAACAAACCAAACTCTAAGTCATATCCCCAAACTCTACCCCTGGTCTTCTATATAAAGGATAATAATGGCCAGTGTGCACAGGTCCAGAAAAGAAGGGCAGCTTAAAGGGCAAGATGCTGACTGCCTTTAGGCTTGTTGAGTATGAACAGCAGTCACCCATTCTGAGAGATGTCAATCCATGTCAAGAGTGTGGGGGTATCTCATAAAACCCAAACTTACTGGGCCCTGTCACTCCCCAAGCTCTCAGACTGCTGGGGTCCTTCTGAGTACCTGCTTCAACCTGATCCTGCAGCCCTGGGCTAATTGGGTACTATGAATGGGGAGTGATGGTGATGATGTGGGGACATGGGGGGAGATAGAGGCAGGGGAAGGTAGTGCCGCAGTTAGCATTCTAAATCACACACTGCAACAGGTAGTAGATCAGTGCTGTGGTCAGAGCAGTGGGGTGAGGCCGTGGGCTCTGGTGTGTCAGGGTGGGGGGCACACTCTTCTCCTCTGTGACCTTTTGATACAAGTCTCAATTTGCCTATCTGAAATTACCTCAGAATGGTTCTTTAAAACTTTAAACAGGGCAAGGTGTGCTAGTGTGTGCCTGTGCTGAGGTAGGAGGATCACTTGAGCCCACAAGTTCAAGCCCAGCCTGGGTAGCACAGCAAGATCCTGACTCAAACCAAACAAGAACAACCAATCAACAAACAAAAACAATTTTAGGGGTACAGGATCAGGTTGGAGCAGGTACTTAGGAGGACCCCAGGGATCTGAGAGCTTGGGGAGTGACAGGGCCCAGGAGTCAAGTGTCTCTCATTTTTCTTGTTGTTTTTCCTTTTTTTTTTCTGGACTTGATATGGACATTAGGTTATAGTTTTTAGGGAGGGACAATGGATGCTGAGGAGAGATGATCAAATAGAAGTAAGTGCCTAGGGAAGGTGACAGTAAATTATTTAGTGGCACTAGGATAACCTGCACTGGGGAGTCCTGGCTGTGCCCACATTAACAATATGGGAGGATATGGCGAAAAATCTGGCCTTCGCACAAAACATATTCAGTGTTCTCAGCCATTCCTCACACCACCATTGTGAGGCAAGTTGGGTACTGGGGGAGACCAGAGAGAGGACATTACTACTATGTGCCCAGGGTCTAGGAGTCCAAACTCCAGCCTCTTACCAGCATACTACATTGGACAAGGAAGACAAAGGGCCAAAAACAAATATGGGTGATTTCTATATTTCCCCCAAGTTCAGCAGTAATCTTACAACTAAAGCCAACAGGTTTTGGAGCCCATTCAAATCCTGTGTAACTGCCCTGAACTGCCTGTGTTGAAACCTTTTTGCCCTCTTGCTATACAGGAAGTGATGGAAGGGGTGATGAGGATAGCAGCCCAGGCTGGGCATCTTGACACCTTGGGAAGTCAATTCACATATTTTCATGAACAGGAGAGTTTCCTAAATGGTCTAATCTTTCCTCTAGCTTGTGTGCTAGTGAGAGGGGCCACATAACTCCACAGATAACATAACTGGCTTTATTATAATTTTTATTTTTTGAGTGATCGAGATTAAACCCAGGGCCTCATGCATGCTTAGGACATGCTTTGCCACTGAAATAGACCCCCCAAATCTTTTTATTTTATTTTTAAAAATGAGATAGGGTCTCATTGTTTCCTAGGCTGGTCCTGAACTCCTTGGCTCAAACCATCCTTCTGCCTTAGACTCCTGAGTAGTTGGGACTACCGTTATGCACCACCCAGCTTTCAAGCATGAATGACATAGAATGGGTCATAGGGTACTGACTGTCGAGAACCCAATGGTCAGTGAAGTCCCCTGCAACTTGTGTGTCCCATTATGATCTTTTCTTCCAGAACAATTCAAAACATTCCATAAATACATGACCAGTGTAACTCCACATCAAGTACAACCACAAGAATAGGATCCTAATTAGAATAAGTTATACTCCATGTATGTATAATATATCAGAATACATTCTACTGTCATGTATATCTTAAAAGAACAATAACAACAACAAACATTTCTTTAAGGTTAATGCCATTGTAGCATAATTAGTTGCATATGTCCTATATTCTGGGAACTTAGCTGAGGGCTTCACACATGACTTCTCATTTATCTATGAATTCTGCTCTGACAGATGTGACCTCAGCAGTCCTCTTTACAAGTTCAGTTGGATTCAATAATCAGTTGGTTGCTTTAAAGAAATGGTGAAAGCTGGGCGGCAGTGGCACATACCTGTAGTCCCAGCAGTTTGGAAGGCTGAGGCAGGAGGATCACGAGTTCAAAGCCAGCTTTAGCAAAAGCGAAGCTTGCTAAGCAACTCAGTGCAATCCTGTCTCTAAATAAAATACAAAATAGGACTGGGGATGTGGCTCAGTGATCAAGTGCCCTAAAAAAATTTATTTTAGATTACCATTTTGCTGGGCAAACCCTAAACAAAAACAAAAACAAAAAACAAAAAAACTCCCCCAAATCCAATCAAACAAAAAAAGTGATGGAGGGGTGATGAGGATAGTAGGGGATCCAAGAAAGAAATGGTATATTTTCTTTAAATGATTCATTTTAACCCAAAACACAAATGATAAGACATTGCTAATCCCCATATGGGACCTAGGCCTTTTCTAGGCTATGGATCCACTGTATGGTATGTCCTTGTCAACTTTTTTTCTTTAACCACACACCTGATTTGCAACTATGGTTTCATTAAAGCAGAGCAAGAACTGAAAAACATTGGTGAAATAATCTGTGTGCAAAAAACATTCTAGAATCTTTTACAATTATCTCACTTTTTTTTTTGTTTTTTAGACTTTTGAGTCTTTGCAAAACATTCAAACTTTTTTTTTTATAAGGAAATTTTAAAAAGTCTTCTCACCTAGTTGGCTTACCTAATATATATATATAATCCTATTCATAATTATAATTACCCTATTCATAATTATAAAAACAAGCATAACAGGTACCCATAGGTCTGGAGGTAAGCAGCTGGCCTCTGGCAAGCTCACAACTCAACTAGGGGAAGATAAGTGGGAGAAGTTGGGGCGGGTGGGCTTATGGAGCTCAACTGAGAGCCAGTGAGCTCAGCCCTGCAGTTCAGGCAAGGTAGGTGCTTTGCCTGAACCCCTCTGCTGAACCATCCTCATTTTACAGACCTTGGGATTGATTGAGGGCCAGAAGAGTGAAAATAAGAATACAGGGGCACAAAGAGCTGGAGTCTAAATCATGGCTAGGAAGGAGCAGAGCTATGTGATTCTTGTCACCACATCAACTACTGCTCTGCTCTCATGGCTTCTGGGGATTCCAGAATGTGGTGTTTGCTTCTGGCCTTGTCTGCCCTATCTAACATGAATTCAGACTCCCACAGGGGCCTGACCTCTTATTTGATCCTCTCCAGGCATGATATTAGTTATGTCTAAATCCACTTTTTCTTCCCAGAAATGGCTTTTTAGAGAATGATATCATCCTTGCCCTGTCCTTCCTGATGGATGACCCCTATGCACTGTGCCGGCAGAACCTGCACCAGGCATTCAAGTACCTGGCCCAGCTACCTTCAGGTAGGCTTGCCCCACAAGCAGATCTGGTAGATTTTCCTGTGGCCCCTGGACTTCCTCGCCAGGTCACATACACGCCAGACTGCAAATCACAGTCCTCAGTATATTAAAAAAATTTTTTTAGATTACCATTTTGCTGGGCATGATGGTATATGCCTATAATCCCAGCTGCTTGGGAGGTCAAGTTAAGAGGCTCACCTGAACCCAGGAGTTTAAGACCAGCCTGGATAACAGACTCACATCTCAACAATTTTAGCAACAACAACAAAAAAGTTACCTTTTTATTAAAATATAACATGTACTTTTAAAAGCACACATACAGGCAGTAGTTCATAGCTCAGAGATAGAGTACATACTTAGCAAATACAAGGCCCTGTGTTCAACCCCCAGCACCCTTCACCTGAAAAAAGCAATAACTACAACAACAACAAAAGCAAAATCACATATGTGAATATTTGATTAAATTGCACTAAATGAGTATGCCATGTGACAACTACCCAAGTCAAGAAATACATAGCATATTTCAGTACTCCAAGACTTCCCATAAACACCATACAGGGTTCTACCTCACATCCAAAGAGAAACAATATATTTAATTTATAAGGCCATAGCTTAGTTCATGTTTTTTTTTCAGTGCTGGGTATTGAACACAGGTCCTTATACATGGTAATCATGTACTATACCCCCAACCCTGTTCATGTCTTTTTAAAAACTTAATGGAAATAGAAACATACAGATTATAATATTTTGCTTCTTTCACTCAATGTTTTGTTTCTGAGATTCATGTATGTTATATATTACTGATTTCTGCTGTTTTAGTGCTGGGGTTTGGTATACACATTATATATATAATGAGAGTGTACTGCAGTTTATCCATTCTGCTGCTGAGGGACATTTGAGTTGTTTTTACTTATGGCTACCAAGAACAAAGGGGTATAGACACACTTATATATGTCTTCTGGTGGGCACATATGTACATTTCTTTTGAGACATATGTAGGAGTAGAATTGGCTGGCATAAGATAAATTCATGTTCAGCTTTAGATGGTACTACTAAATGATTTTCTAAAATAGTTGCACCAATTTTCACTCCCAGTAGCAGTATATGAGAGTTCCAGGTATTCTACATTCTAATCAACATTTGGTCTTTTCTTTTTATTTTAGCTAGTTTGATGTGTGTGTGTGTGTGTATGTGTGTGCGTACGTACGTGTATATAGTATCTTGTTTTTATTTTATTTTATTTTTTAAACTTTTACTTTTTTAATATATATCTTTATTTTTTTAATGTGGTGCTGAGAATCGAACCCAGTGCCTCACTCATGCTAGGTGAGCGTGCTACCACTTGAGCCACATCCCCAGCCCCAATTGTTTTTTTTTTTTTTAAATATTTATTTTTTTTAGTTTTCGGTGGACACAACATCTTTGTATGTGGTGCTGAGGATCGAACCCGGGCCGCACACATGCCAGGCGAGCGCGCTACCGCTTGAGCCACATCCCCAGCCCCGAATTGTTTCTATTTTAATATGCATTTCCTTGGTAATTAAAGGGGAGCCCATTTATTTATTTATTTATTTATTTATTTATTTATTTATTTATTCTGAGATGGGGGGTCTCACTATGTTCCCCAGCCTGATTCCGAATTCATAGGCTCAAGTGATCCTCCTGCCTCTCAGCCTCCTGAGTAGCTGGGATCACAGGTGCAGGCTACCATGAATGACTGGAGGCCCTTTAAAAGTTCTCTTTTATGAAATGTCACAGCAGGTTTTTAGGAATAAAGAAGGCCTGCCCCAAAGGTAATGTTGTACACACTCACTGTGGGCCCCTTCAACCCTGGTTTGTGGTACCCTTCAGCTGACTGCTCCTGCTAATTAGATGGGGAATCTAGGGTAACAATCACATGCCAACCACAGCTAGAGGGTTGACACTCGTCAGGTCGACATCCACCTGGTTGCATGAGCATTTTTAAATGAAGTGCTCATTCCAAGAGTTGGGACAGTAGGCCTTGAAGTGGTATTTTAGGTAAAGGTAGACAAGTCAATGTTATAGTGCAGAAGTCAGATGAATCTGGTTTCCCTTCCCTTCATTCCTACAAGTTATTTCCTCAAATATAAAGTGAGGACAAAGTGAGATCAAAGTGAGAAAACACTGGCTAAGTGTACAGTCTGGCACCCTGTATAAGAAGTATAAGCATTCAGGGACTGTGAGACCTCCCTGAATTAAGGCCCAGAGACAAATGACTATGGGATCAGGTGCAGAGAGACAAGCCCAGCAGAGCAGTGCCCATGAGGATTGCTGCCTATTCCTGAGGCACATCTTCCTCCAGCTGAACTGGGCTAGATGTTGGGCAGCATGCAAGGGTAGACAACAAGTGGTATTTTTAAAATGACCACTACAGGGGCTGGTAGTATAGCTCAGTGGAGGAATGATTGCCTGCCACGTGGAGACACTGGGTTCAATCCTCAGCACTGGTTCAAATAAATAAATAAAGCAAAGGTATCATGTCCATCTACAATTTTTTTTTAAAAGACAATTATATCCCTGGTCCTCTCCCAAACCACCAAGATCAGTCTCTGGGGATCACCTCTGCACAGTTTTTTTTCCCTATATGGTAGTGGGGATTGAACCCATGGCCTCCCACATGCCAGGCAAGCACTCTACCACTGAGCTACACATCTATTCCACACACATATATTTTTAAATGCACCCTTGGCTGTTTCTCACATGTGCCTGGTGTTGAGAGCCTTGAGGTATCTGGTGTCTTCATAGAGGACCAGTACCAGGGCTGAACTAAACTTGTGCCCTGTGCTCACCATGCTAAAACTCAGAGTGAGGCAGGACTTGGTCACCTCTCATTCCTAGTGTGTGGGAAGGCTCTTAAAATTAGTGTTACCTATTTAAAAGTGTCACCCAAGGCTCTTAAAATTAGTGTTACCTATTTAAAACATTTGAGAAACAGAGATAATAATAATGAAGGCTGAATACCACCATTCAGCTTTGCCAAATTGTAACATTCTACAATATTTCATATTTGTTTGAAAAAAGTCATATATAAATCCAAGTACTTTGTGAACCTTTTCCCACTCTTCCTCCCATCCTCCCTTGAACACTAATAAACTTTGTGACTAGATCCTCAATAAATCTTTATATTTATCACAAATATAAATTATATTATATATATATGTAATTTTGCTTTGTATGTCTTAACATGTCTTAACAGATCTTGCTGTACATATCCATATGTTACTTAAAATACCTTTTAAAACACTGCTTTTTAAAAAATGTGGGTACTAGGGATTGAATTCAGGGGTAGTTAGCCACTGAGCCACATTCCTAGCCCTATTTTATTTTTAAAAAATATTTATTTTTTGGTGTAGATGGACACAACACAATGCATTTTATTTTTATGTGGTGCTGAGGATCGAACCCGGGTCCCGCCCGTGCTAGGCGAGCGCTCTACCGCTGAGCCACAATCCCAGCCCCCTAGCTCTATTTTATATTTTATTTAGAGACAGGGTCTCACTGAGTTGCTTAGTGCCTCACCATTGCTGAGCCTGGCTTTGAACTCAAGGATCCTCCTGTCTCAGCCTCCCCAGCTGCTGGGATTACAGGCATGTGCCACTATGCCCAGCTTAAAACACTGCTTTTTAAAAGGTATTTTTTAAAGTAGCATGGATAAATATTGAGATTGTCCATGTCATATCATGGGCTGTATTTCATTTATTTCTACTGCTTCATGTTTTCACAACATTTGACTGAACCATGATATTTTTCTTTTTTTTTTTTTTTGTTCTTTTGAGATATACATGACAGTAGAGTGTATTCTGACATATTATCCACAGCCATAAAGTATGCCATGATATGTTTCTATGTTGAAACAACTTATTTGTTGAATTGTTGGCTCCATAGTTTTCACTTGTTTCTCTGTTGGGTGTTTCGGCTCCTGTGCTGCAGAAGGAATGACAGTGAGAGTTCCAGCTCTGGTTTTCCTGGTACACTCAAGGGAGAATCCCTCGGGTCCTCTCCTGAGGAGGGCGATCACACATCCTTGTTAGCATCCCAGTGGGTAGCTCTGGTGTTTCATTGTTGTGTTGCTTTGTTGATCCCTGTGATCAGTAAAAAGGATCAAAAAAAGTTTCCCCTCTGGCAACCTCTGCCTAGAGCCTCTGGGGATCCAGGGTACCTCAGAGTTCTTTTTTTATTTCTTAATTTTTTTTATAATTGTAGATGGACAGAATGTCTTTATTTTGTTTGTTTATTTTTATGTGGTGCTAAGGATCGAATCCAGTGCCTCATGCCAGCTAGGCAAGCGCTCTGGCACTAAGCTACAGCCCCAGCCCCTTTTTCTATTTCTTATTGATTCCAGGAAGTGTTCTTCGTTTATCTCAGATTTCAAGCCATTGTTGGTTACCTACATTGCAAATATCATTTCCCAAGATGTGTTTGTGACTTCTTACTATTTATTTGTTGAATCATTGGCTCCATAGTTTTCATTTGAATAATGTAATCAGTTTCATCAATCTTTTCCTTTGCATTTTTTTGGGGGGGTAGGGTTGTGTGTTGAGTAAGAGAATTCTTTACCCTGAACTTTGAAGATATTTTGCTGTATCTTCTGCTGAAACCTTTAAGTTTTGCTTTTCACATTTAGTCTGTGAAGATACATGGAAAGGAGTTCTATCTGTCTGTTTTTAGTGCTTGACAATCTAACACTGCCTGGATCCCAAAAGCTCTTTGGTTATCTGAGTTCTAAATGATGTTGCATGCCTGAAATTGGGAGGCTGAGGCAGGAGGATCACAAGTTCAAGGCCAGCCTTGGCAACTTAGCAAGACCCTGTCTCAAAATTAAAAAAAAAAAAAAAAAAAAAGGCCCCGGGGATGTACAATGCCCTGGGTTCAGTCCCTAGTACCTAAAAAACCATAACCAAACCAAACCAAACCAAAACAGAAGCCTTGGCCCTTTGTCATAGGATTTGCTGGGTGCTGCTCATCATTTGTGAAGGGCCCAGAAGGGAGGCCTGGGACCCTCTGGTGGAGGGATGGTTGGGGCTGGGAGAATGGCTGTACAGATGGATGGAGATAGGCAGGTAGTGTGATAGGTACCCCTGGACATCCATCCTGGAGGAATTTTTGAGTACTGTGGCTTCTGGGTTGGCCAGTGTGGCTTTGCCCGAAGTGATGCCCTTGTTGGGCTTACAGTTGGGGATATTTAGGTAAGGCATGGGCTTTTATTTCCTTGATGGCTGTACTCTTATCAGCATGTGACCTTGGGCAGTAGTGTAGCCCATGGAAGCTTGAATTTTGTCACCTGTATAGTTTAGCTGACATAGTCTGAACGTAGGACTCAGCATGCTCTCAGGATATGCTGTGGTCATTACTATGGGTTTCCTATCCATAGCTACACTTGAAGGAAGATGCTTTTTTAAAAAATCATGGTTCCCTTGACTCCTGAGAGAGTACCTGGTTTGTGGTTAGCAGTCAATAAATACTGTTCAGCAGGTTTTATATTATATTTTAAAGGATCATTCATTGTTTTCTGGCTATAATTCACTTATACAATTGATTATTCATTCAATAAATATGTATTGAACCCTTGTCTTGTTCTCGTGACTGTGCCTTCAGTTTCCTCCCCTGTAATTCGGAATTTCTGTGGGAGAATGTTTGTAAGGTCTTCCCTCTAATTCTGCGTGATGGTCTGATTTGCTATGTGATTTCCCAGAGTGACCAGCAGGTGGCACCCTAGGACTGAAAACTGTTCCTACAGGGCCCTTGCCCATTCCTTCGAGACCTACTTTTTATGCCCCAAGATAGTGCTGTGTTAGGAGGGGAGAGACCAGGACTGTCCAGGCAAAGGCCATGCAGAGGCTTCCAGCCCTGGCTTCCCATTAGATCCTGAGTGATCACCAAGGATTTTTCTGTTTTCACCCACTACTCTTGCTATCCCACCCCTGCTCCTGCTAACCCCCTGAGAAAACAGGTCTCATTTTGTGGTCAGGCATTCTGGGGGAGAGAGTTCTGGTGCTTAAATTGAGGATTCTTTCCTAACTAGATTTTGGGATACAGCTGGACACCCCAGGGTCCCTTGGAAGTTTTCCACTACCAGTCCCAGGTGCATTGATTGACCAGGCACACCTGTGAATCTGGCCTGGCTCTTCCTTTTGTTACCCCATCCTTGTGCCAGGCTCTGAGATGCTGGTTTAGCTTTTGTGGCAGTGTGGTGGGATCTGATGTGTCCCTGATCCCAGTACGTGCAGCCTGGGATTGGGTCAGGCCTTGGGAGTGAAGGTAGGTACCCTTCCTAACCCAGAGGAGAGTACTAGTTCTCCATAGGAGGGACCCTGCCTAAGGAAACTGGCTTCCTGGCTCCAGAAGGGAGCAAGTCTCAGGAGCCTTGGAGAGGCAGGGAACAGATGAGGAGATGTCTGGATGTAGTTTTGATTCCAGGCATTTTGAGGGATAGGGGACATCCTTAGAGTCATAGCAGTTAGAGGGAAATCTGGGGGGGTGGTTGTGTCCATGAAGAACTTAAGTTCTGGGAGCAGGCTGCTTCTCCAGGCAGGACTGCTGGAGGAGAAAAGTGGGTATGCCCTCCCTTCAGCAGTGTGCCTCAGCCCCAGGCAGGGAATCCTTCTCTCTCCTTAGCAGTTTCCCAGACACCCAGCTGCCTGGGAAGTGGTCCAGAGCAAACCCTATTCCTCCTGGCCCTGACACCATAGGGCAGAGGGAGAAGGAGCTGCCTCAGAAGGGCAGGCCCTTTCTTTCCTTGCCTGCCCTCAGGACAGGGTGCATCAGGGGCCCAGGCACATGCTTGGCCTGACAGTCATTGGTGAGCTGTTGCTCCTATCCCCAGTCTTAGTGGGGATAATGCCCACCAACAGGGACACTCTGCTTGCTTGGTTCCCAACTTGCTGTACCTGTTAGATGCCTCCTCCCCTCTTTCCTCCCTTTTACCTGACCATGTCAAGCCTGGCAATGGTCATAGAATCTATCTTCACCATCTCTGTTGGGTAAGGTGGCATTTTCCTTGAGGCTTTCATAATATTCCCAAGTAGTTTGAGACAAACTGTTACAAATGGAATTACTACAGGGATCAGATCCTCCCCAGAGCATGTCTGGGCTGCATTAGCTGGCACTTGCTGATTTGGGACCTGCCTCAGCATTGAGGACCCTTGCCAGGCTCCTTTCAGTGAGATGAATGTCCCCAGGGTGTCATCCAGCCTCAGTATGGCCCCCTCCTCCTCATGGTGCTATGTAACCTTCCCTCTGCCAGCTGGGCCCATACTCCTATGCCCATTTGTCCTGGATGGTTGGCATTGTCCAGGGCTTGGCAGGAACTCTGGGGAGTGTGGACAGATGGAGTGCAGCCACTTGGACCCTAGGCCTGACTGCGTCACTTGTTACACACTGATGGTGGGAAGTTGTCCACTCTCAGTGTCTGCTTCCTCTTCTGTAAATCAGAACAAATAATCTTGGCTTCCTAGGAGTGTGGGAAAGAGTGAGAAGTCACTGATGAGAGATAGGATTACTGTGACCACGGTCATCCCCCCACTGTCCCACCTTGGTGACCATACAAGTTATAGGGAAGGATGACTATCTCTCAGGGGTAGGGAGCTACGCATTAGTGTGTCCTGGGAGAGAAGGCTGGGGCTATAATGTAGTAAGATAGGCTAGACATAATCACCAGCAGAGGGCAGGCCAGCTTGGTTGACCGCAGCTCCTCCCCTTCAGCCATCCTCATCCTGCCCTCCCCTGCAAGGCTTTCTGTGGATATTTGCCTTATTGGTCTCTCTTGGATTCTCCAACTCAGCATGTGCCTTTGGAGAAAGATGGTGGGTCAGATGGTGCCCTTCCCTTGAACTGTCCAGTGGAATTTGCAGACACCTCTTCTTACTTTGCCTTGGAGTACTCTAGGAAGTAGAATGTGGGCAGTGATGCTGGGGTGGCTGTGAACTGAAGGTTGGGTGGATCCTGGGCTGTGAGGCTGGGAAAGGGCATGTAAAGCAGAGAGATCAGCAAGAACAAAGGGGCGGGGGGGTCTTGTGAGAGAAGAACCAGTGCACACAAGCGGCAGTGGAGGACAGAGCTAAGGAGCCCAGCTGTGAGACCCCAGTATGGGGGTCTGGGAATCTGGGGTTCTTCTGCAGCCTATGGGGAATTGTGGGAAATCTTGTGCTGACTGGGCTTTGAGAACCAGGAGGGAGCTCTTTACTGGGGAAGTCCTCCTCTGGTCTTTATGCACATCAGCTATGTATTTTTAAGTTAAAGATGCTCACAGTGAAATAACTGCTCTTTTTCACAGTTGGCATTAAAAAGCACAAAATAAGTGTTAACAATTTTAAGTTACATGTTATTTCTTCTTAAACAAAAGCTCCTTTGGGTTCTTGCTGTTTGGTGACGTGGGGAGGTAGAAAGGGAATCCCCACACTGGATACAGTGGGAATGGGGTGGCCGGAGCCAGGTCCAAGTGGTGGATCTGCACATGTGTGCATGTATTTGTATTCATGAGTGTGTGTATGCATTTGCAGGTGTATATATTCCTAAGAACACAAGCTTGTCAGTAAGCAGTGGGTCCCAGTGTACACTTCTTCCCTAGCACCCACAGGGTTTGCACTACACTTTTATGGGGAGTGAACTTCTTCCCAGTTGCCCTGGGAAGATCAGCAGAAGTCATTTGTAGGGTGAGGGGTCTGGTTAATGGTGCAGCCTAGACTATTGCTGGGCAGGTTCCTGAGGGCAATAGGAGGTTCCCCTGGACTTCAATCTCCTCAAGCCACAGGGCCCTGACAGGTCTCCCCACTCTCACAGCTTCTTTCCTCTCAAGGTTATTCCTGACAATAATTTTAAAATGATTTTACCTAGGGCTGGGGGTGTGGCTCAGTGTTACAGCACTTGCCCAGCTGGGTTCAATCCTCAGCACAGGTGGGGGGTATTTATCTAATTTTGTGGAAATGTGGGAGCAGAAGAGGAAGGAAATTCAGTGTGGAAGGTAGCCCCAGCTGCCCGAGACAGCACCAAATTTAGCCATGTACACAGAACACTGGGACAAGATTCGGCTCCATTCAGGGTATTTTATTTTCTTCAAGTAGACAATCTTTGACTTTCATATGATCACCAGTTCCTCTCTTTCCCTCTGTACATCTCTTCAAGTCCTTGGCTGTGATTCTGCACGCTGACCTTGGACACATGGGTACTGAACAAAGAGCGAGAGAAGGAGATTTGCTAAGGGCTCTGGAGGTGCCTCCCCTCCCAGCAGCAGGGGTTCTTATTTACACATGGTTCTTGGCCAAGGTCCTTTCAAGGCCAGGGCCCATGGGACAGGAAGGTGCAGAGTGCATGGTCCCAGCAGGGCCTCCCTCAGGCCACAACGCTGGCTGTGCCTTCACAGGAGTCGTAGCAGCTCCCAGCCTATCTCAGGCTTGGGGCCTGCGGGGACTGGGGGTTGCAGGGGAACAATCTCTTGCCTCTCCTTCCTTCACTCAGCAAAGCCACAGATAATTTATGCTTTAAATACCAAGACATTTAGCTATTGTTCATTCGCTCCTAGGTGAAGAACCTTCTTTAAATACATCACATTTATTTTTCTTAAATAAAAACAAAGCAGAAAACTGCACCAATAACAAGAGGACACTGCAGAGGCTTATGTACAACATATGTCCTGCACTAGCCTTGCAGGACTATTCGCCCCAGAATCCTTTGGAGCAGAGGGACAGTGTCATCCGGGTAACAACTTTTACACTCAGCAAGCCAGACACAAAAAGGACCACCTGAAAAAAAATATGTTTTGAAAATCTGCATTTAAAAAAGAATACTCAACTGCATCCGAAATTTCTGTATATTTTTTGTTTTCCTGCGAAACACGATGAGATTTGGCCAAAATTAAAAAAAAAAAAAAAAGTATGTCAGAGAAGAAAAACCAGGTTTCAATTTATAAAACATCAGACCAGTAGAAGAAAAACTGGAAACCCAGCTGGTCTAAATTGAAGTAAATCGTGCCACTTGTTTTATTGTGTTGATTTTTTGCTGCATATTTTGAAGCTGTTTAAAAAGAGCCATGAGTGGCTGAAGGTCTGGTTAGTGCTGTCACATGGCTCCTCAGGTCCCAGGTCCAGGACAAATGGGGTACAGAGCAGCTGTGTGTAGGGTATGGCCAGCAGGGATGGCCTACAGTCCCTGCTCTAGCCTTCACTCCTTGTCATTGGCAAGGTACTCAGTCCAGAATTCAGGTGGTGAGCTGGCCTTTCTCCAGGCAACAGGGACACAGTTGGCCTGACCTGGTCCCAGCCCTGCTGCCTTTCCTCAGCAGTTGGATGCAGACCTCTGTGCAGAGTGGGGCCAGCTCAGGAAGGCAGAGTGAAGGGGCAGGATGATCTTATAATAAACTTGTGACAACAGCTCTTCAAATCTTGATGAGACCTCAGTGCTTTGGAGAACTCTGCCATCTCCAGGTGTGTGTGTGTGTGTGTGTGTGTATTGTGTGTGCATGCGCGCATGTGCACACGTGTCTAACTACCTAGCAATCTATCCATATATATTTATGTTTGCAGAAATGTGGGGCCAAGGAGGTGGCAGCTGAGGGTTGTGGGGGACATTCTTCAGGCTCCCCATTTCCTGCCCCTGGGTTGGGCTTCTCTAGCACGAGTTGGGGTGTGATACCCCATGGGTTTTACCATAGGCAAGCAGGCTGGGCCTGGCTCCTCAGCAAAGGCCAATGTACTTAAGATTGTTCTGTATAATGACATCTGTCACTGCGTCAAAGACAAACTGGATGTTACTGGTGTCAGTGGCACAGGTGAAGTGGGAGTAGATTTCCTTGGTCTCCTTGTTGCGGTTCAGGTCCTCGAACTGCCGCTGGATATAGACGGCGGCCTCCTCATATGTGTTCTGGCCCTTGTATTCAGGGAAGCAGATGGTGAGCGGGATGCGCCGGATCTTCTCTGACAGCAGGTCCTTCTTGTTCAGGAAGAGGATAAGTGAGGTGTTGATGAACCAGTTGTTGTTGCAGATGGAGTCAAAAAGGCGCAGGCTCTCCGCCATTCGACTCTGGGTGGGGGAAGGAAAGTGTTGGCATTAGCAAGTATAGACCCTAGACCCTTAGTCCTACCGGGAGGAAGCCTTCCTTAGCACAGGGTCTGCCAGCCCAATTCTGGTCCCCAAGAGACACACCATGATTTTGTAAAGTCCTTCCTCTCTCAGGTCAGCTTCCTCCCACACTCTGAATCCCATAGCGTTTCCCATGCCTGTCTCTTGCTTGCCCTACATCCATGCACGGAAGCTCAAATCTTCCACATGAGCTGCTATGAGATCATGTCTCCTTTAAGTCTGGGTTTTGTGCAGTCCTTTGAAATTTCGATCCTGCTACATGGTACTTCTGAAGGAGCAGCCTGCACGTCTGTAACCAAAGAATTCTGAGCTAGGAATGAAATGCCTGCCCTGCACCAGGCTCCTCTCCCCACCTTACTTGGCTTTTATACATTGCCAAAGGCTTCCAGCCCTGCTGTATATTGAGGGCAGGATCCTGGCCATATTACCTGGTGGCCTGGACTGAGCAGGTAGGCTTGGCGCATGTAAAGAGCAGAAAGATGGCATTCAGGATAGGGCGGTGACCAAATTATAGAACACAGCCCTATTCACCACCCATCTTTGCCTCTCTTCTTTCTGAGGACCTTGAGTAACTCTGGACTTCAAGCAGTATAATGCTTTTGTCTCCCCAATCTACCACAAAACTGACAATTCTTACTTCTAAAAGAAATAACTACTGAGAACTACAAGAACTCCTACCTGGAATTACTGCTGGTGAAAGTTGTCCTCATTTTAAGATAAACTGAACCAGCTAAAAGTCCAGACAAGTCTGGGTCCAGTTTAATTAAGATGTAAGGCTTTGGGGCTGGGGATGTGGCTTAAGCGGTAGCGCGCTCGCCTGGCATGTGTGCGGCCCGGGTTTGATCCTCAGCACCACATACAAACAAAGATGTTGTGTCCGCTGAAAACTAAAAAATAAATATTAAAAATTCTCTCTCTCTTTCTCTCTCTCTCGCTCTTTAAAAAAAAGAAGTTTTCAGCCCTTGTCCAAGTTAAAGATTAAAAAGCCAATTGATATTAGACTTAATAAACCAAGTAATCATATTTTAATCTCTGATAGAAATATTGAAATCTCTGAAAGAATATGTAACTTCTGGGGCTGGGGATGTGGCTCAAGCGGTAGCGCGCTCGCCTGGCATGCGTGCGGCCCGGGTTTGATCCTCAGCACCACATACAAACAAAGATGTTGTGTCCGCCAAATACTAAAAAAATAAATATTAAAAAAAAAAAATTAAAAAAAAAAAAAGAATATGTAACTTGCATACAAATTAGGTGGAAATGCAGTAAAAATAATAAAGTCAATAAATATAAATTTACATTAAAAAAAAAGATGTAAGGCTTTGGATTGAAGGTCTTTTCTGACCAGATTTTATCACCATTGACCATGGCATTGCAATGTAGTTGGCATTAACAGTGCAGACGTGAGACACCAATATCACCAATGACTGCAGTAATAATAAATGGCAACTACAGATGGACATGAGGTGATACCTGTTCAATCCTCACACCTTCTTATTCCCATTGTACAGATGAAGAAACTGAGAGCTAGAGAGGCAGGAAATGTGTTCCATGTCCCTTGGTTAGGATCTCTAGGCTTGCTGCTCTTATAGGTTGGATCCAAGGGAGGTCACCCCAGGGGTAGCCGGGAGGATGCCTCACAGTCACCCTGATTTCTATGTCCATCTGGGAGACCATGTTTTCCAAATCTAATCTTGTTCCTTCTTTAGATGATCTCAGAATAACAAACTGAAAAGTGGGTAACCTCAGGTCTAGGTGTGGGTAGCCTCAGGTCAGGTTTAGGTGGAAGTGACCTTACTGCAGAGAGAATTATGAGGCAAGGCTCCAATCACAGCAGTGCCCTGGGGACAAGCACCTCCACAGTTGAACTGGATATGATGTTCCCAAAGGTGAGATCAGTGTTGGTCTAGGAATGTCACACTCCACTGGGAGAGTAATTAGTTCTAATTACTGGAAGCTACATTGTAAAGATAATGTGGAAACAGAGCTGTCACTTCTCATAGGAATGTTATAAGTGGAGGCTATGTTTCTGACCCCCAATACTGCATCAGCTATGGTCATTAACACATATTCATTGAGCAGATGCTCGCTGAACATATTCTGAACTCATGGGCCACTGACAGGTCCACATGTCTGGCGATGGGCCCTAGAACTGTGAGCCCTGGGGCTGAGGGAACAGAGGGGCTAGGCAGGAGTATCCAGCTCCATTTAGGGGTGGGCTGGTGGTATGAAGAGGATAGTCTGGTCATTAGCAGGGTATGGTCATGGGGTTGAAGGGTGGATAGACAAGCACAGAGTGGGAGTAAGGGCCTGGCTCAGGCTCCCTGAATCCTGCTGGATCACCTGGGGTGAGAGTTGGCATCGATTCTGCATCCAGTTTAGCCTAGCTTCTTGGGCAAGAAGAAGAATGTAGCCAAGAAGAGAAGTAGGAATGCACTCAGCATGCTACAACGGTGCAAGAATGCTGGCCATCGCTCAGGGAGGGCTCTGTGGGTTGATTCTCTGTAGGGCACATGTGACTGGGAAGAGCTCAGGTGCTGAAACCCACGTGGAGCAAGCTGGAGTGGCAATGGGAGGGGCCAGTAGACCAGATGGGCAAATCTATCCCCTAGGCCATCTTAGCGACCATTTTTGTTGGCACCATAAGCCCCTTCCACCCAAGTGGTCTGGACCCTTTCCCTGATGATGCCTCTCATTAGACTTTGGAAACCCTGAATGATTCTGGGCATCCTGTTCCTGACAAAGATCACAGAAACTCAGACACTTATCTCAGAAGGCAGCAGAAGGCAGAGGAGGGAGGGTCCTTCCTCCATTGTGTGGCATCTTTCACACGTGCTCACCAGAGTTTTTGATTTCAGGTCTAGGTGTGGGTAGCCTCAGGTCAGGTGTGGGTAGAAGTGACCTTATTAGGGTAATGGGCTTCCCAGAAGCTCAGGACCCTCCCCCTCCTCTCAGGCACCCATTCTCACACCTCAGGTTCCTTTTGCTTTGCTGGTATTGGGGATGCTCAGATTTCCCTGTTCTTCTCTATTCCTCAGGACAAACCAGGGGAAACCACACTGGCCCTCATGGCAGGCTCCTGGGAGGTGGTGATGGGCCTCAAAGAATAACAAAACCTCTATATGTATGGATGCCTGTCCCTCTTGTCCCATCTCTTGAGTCCTGCCCGGCAGGATTCAGGAGAGCTTATGGAAACACTGACCCTTGTGTGTGACTTGTGGGCTCACAAAGACATGGAACTTCAGAGTGGGAGTAGACCCTAAACTAGCTGTCTCCATTTAACCCTCACTGATGCTGGCTGAGCCCTCATTGAGTATGAGCAGTGTACCATGGGGAGGTGGATGTGAACACCTACTCTAGCATCTTTACAAATTGGGAAGGCTGCTCAGAAGGCCTAGAATGGGCAGCATGAACTGGCATGCACCCTTTCAAGGTGTCTGAAGGCCTGGCAAGTGAGGCAGAAACTATGTCCAACTAGGATGTGTCCCTAGACCAGAGGCTGAGGGTCTCAGAGATAGGAGGGACAGTGGGGAGGCTGAGGGCCCACAGATAGGTCCCTGCTCAGTGGAAACTGAAAAAGGAGCCTATACTCAGAAAGTGGTGCCATACTTGGCTCAAAAAGACCAACAGTAGAAGCAGTGATGGGATCTCTGTCTACTCCCCTGACTTGTGCCCAGTCTAGGGTCCTGGTGCCTGCCCATGGGTGCCTCTTAGCCTCAGAACCATGTCACAGTTGTTCCTATGCTCCTGTAGTCCCACATGCAGGCAGGTAGGCAGAGTGGTCTCCTAATAATTCAAACCACAGCCATTGAAAGAGCCATGCTATTTTGGGCTGTGACTCTGGAAACCATATAAAGTTTGCATGAGTATGAGGAAGGGAGGGATGAGGCCACATGCCTTGTATCTCAGGCCTCTTTCCCGCAGTACCACCTACTTGTCCAAGTTCTGCTCACCCTGCAGGGCATTCTTTCCATCTCCTTAGCACATAGCTGACTATTCCCTCTGTACCACCATAACTGATTCTAGTCACTTCTACCACATCCATCCCTTCTCTGTCCTGTAGTGACTTCCCCAATCAGCCAGATACAAACATGCTCTCATCAAACCCAAGAATCAGAGAAGCTGTCCCTGTAATAACCCCCGTCAGGGAGAAGTTTTCCCATTCCACACACTGACCAAAGCCTAGAGGGGGGCTCTCTTGCTAGGGCTCATGGAAAACACTGTTTTTTCACCAACCACAATGTTCTCTTCCAGCGAGAAGCCCTCCATGCCCTTACCTCTCCAGTTGCCAATGGAGAAGCCGTGGTGGGAGGAAGTGCAGCAGCCATTAGTTATTGTGATGCTAGCCCAGGGCACTGATGCTCAACTCTCCAAGATTTACTCACCAGCGATGTGGCACCTTCTAGGAGGCTGGGGTTTGTCTGCACATTTGTTTATAATAATAACATGGAGCAGACGGTTCCCATTAGAAGCCTGTGCAGTGGCGGGAATCTCAGGGCTGGTTGATGGGAAATCAGTGATTTGTAACAAGGTGTGTCAGTGGTTGGCTATAGTCCCCAGGGTGGTGCAGTCATTTCTTTAGCCATTTGCAAGAAAAAAGCCCCTGCTCCGACAGAACCAAATATACCCAATGTCACTGAACCTGTTTTACCTCAGGGTGGTACTTGTTTGGGCCTTGGCTCCCACACCACATTATGAAAGGGACTGATGGCCCATTCCTAAGGGGTTTTCAGCTTGGTGACCTTCAAGTATGCATCTTCATCTAAAGCACCACTGCCAGGTGCCAGCACCTATAGTAGCCAAACCAGCTCCTGGAATAGTATTCTGAGTGGCCAGTGAGTTAAGGAGCACAGTGGAGCTTGTGTCTGGTTAGTCAGGAGCTGAAACCCCTCAGTCTCAATTCCCCAGAGGCTCTACTCATGACACAAAGAGCAGATGTCCCTGGTTATGTGCACAAGGTCTGGGATTCACTTTTTTTCGGGGGTACCGGGGATTGCATTCAACCATTGAGCCACATCCCAGCCCTATTTTGAATTTCATTTAGAGACAGGGTCTCATTGAGTTGTTTAGCACCTCACTTTTGCTGAGGCTGGCTTTGAACTTGTGATCCTCCTGCCTCAGCCTCCCAAGCCACTGGGATTACAGGAGTGCGTCACTGCGCCCAGCTGGGGTTCACTCTTAGCACAGTGCTTGTTTTGCCTCAGACAACTCCTTTCTCCTCTTGGGCCTGGTTCCTTATCTGTAAGATGCCAGGACTAACCTGGTGTAGTGGTGCACACTTGTAATCCTAGAGACTTAGGAGGCTGAGGCAGGAAGTTTGTGAGTTGGAACAACTTTGTAACTTTCAGCAACTTAGCAAGACCCTGTCTTAAAAATTAAAAAGGGCTGGGGATGTAGCTTACGGGTAAAGTGCCCCTTTGTTCAATCCCCAGTAACTCTACCCCTTCCCCAAACAACAACAACAACACAATAACAACAACAACAAAATGCCAAGCTATTATGAGGAGGCACAAAACTAAACAACCTGGGCATTCTCCCCAACCACACCACTTGCCCCTCACTTTGGCACTGGAATGTCCTCTCACCAGTGACTTCTAACGGGAGGACCCATGGGCAGAGGAGGATGAAGTGGAATAGAGGGGAAAAAGCCTCAGCTTTTCAGTCAGGGATTCAGTTTTGTGCTGGTCATAAGCCCAAGTCAGCTTGGCTTCCCAGGAAGCTCCTGTGACTCCTTAGTTCAGAGATCTGATGGCCAGCCAAGGCAGATTGCACCACATAACACACTGGGTCAGCCTCTTCTACTGCATGTTAGGACAGTCTCCTTGCAGTAAGTTCCCCTTGTTTGTGGGGCTGAACATCTCCAGGTACTAGTTGAGTTCTTCCAGTTACCACTATTGACCCCCATTAATAGGTCAGGCTAAATGCTGGCTCATAGGAGGGCTATTTGGGGAGGTAGGAGTCTCACCCAGGGCCTCATGGAACCCATGATCTGACCCTCAGTTCAGTGCACCCCTCCTGGGACACCACAGTGCTGTATCCTGAAGCCCACTTGTGCTGTTGCTATAGAGAAGCCCAGAGGACAACATCCTTCCTGTTCTTTCTTCACAGGTCACCCAAGGGCTGTATATGGTAACTCAGTGGCCACCCTGAGGAGCAGAAGAGTCACCAGGCTGGTTCTGAAGCTCTCTTCCTCCCCTCATTTCTAATGTCCTCAGGCATGAACCATCTTCCTATAGGCTGTCTCCTGACTAAAACTCCTGAGGATAAAATCTGGAGTCCCACACAAGCTCTTCATGACCAATATATTCTTTATCTCCTGTTCCCCCATTTCCTCATTACTTCCTATTCCCTCAACTCACCAGCCCCTCAGTGCCTCACATAGGCCAGCCATGCCACACAGAATATGCTCAGTCTCTTGTCTCACTCTGCCAGCTTATCAGTGCCTCATACCCCTCACCTATGATGACAGTAGCTCACAAAGGGGCATGGCTTTTAATCAAACACACACACATTTGCAAACATACTCAGAACTAAGTATACTGGTGAGCACATGATAGAGGCTGACTGCCCTAGTGTTTTCATTGTTTGCTGTGGGACATTAGGCCCTTCACCCACTGGGGGTGGGAGCTTGGGTCCCCATCTGCTACATGCATGTGGCACCTGTCCTGGAGTGCCTGGATGGATGCAGAGCTAGAGGCAGTCACATTACCTCAGGTCATCACACAGGTTGTCAGGTTAGTGACGACTACCACCTTCCCTCCCCATGCATAAGGGATGAATAACTGATATAAAAACCATAAAATTTCCAAAATGAGCAATTATATTTTATGCTTCAAGTAAACTGTGGTTTAGAAAATGCTGTTTTAGTTTCCTCTAAGAAATGAAAAAGACCCATGTCAAAATAGCTGAAAAATCAGCCCTAGACTCCTCGACCTTGACCTCCTTTTGGGAGGTCCTGTGGTTAGGTGGGTAGCCAGTGTTGTTTTGGGATACCCCTGTAGAAAGCTCCTCCAAGGCCCACACTAACTTCATGCACCTCCTGCCTTGGAGGCCACCCTGGGGCTCTAGGTGCCACCAACCCCTCCTATCCTGAGAAGGCACACTGTGTGTGGGCCTTGTCTTCATGGGGACATCGCTCATCTCTGGACCACCCAACAGCTCCTCCTAGAGGCCAAGCACACTCCAGTTTCTCTTGGTTTCCATGCTGGCTACCAACATGTGACACTTCTCTGGAACACTAGTCCAGTCTAACCCCTTCCCAACCTCAAGTCTCTTGTACAAACACTCCAGCATTGGGACCCTCACCTCCCTATCCCTACTCATGCTAAACATGACCCATTGGATGATTCTCATCACATATTGTAGCCAGGTGAAGGCCCTGTCCTGCGTTGTGCTGGGGATTGCACTGGTAGCTAGGGAAGGCTCTGTACTGACCTGTCCTGTCCCCCTACTCTTCCTCCATTCCCAGAGTCCAGAGCAGGACCGCTGTGGCCTCAGTACAAAACAAGAACATCTGCCTCAATCAGTTCTCAAGCATCAGACCTTATGTAAAATGTAGGTGATGTAAAGTCTGCAGCTCTTTCTGGCACTGGCATGAATCCTGGGAATGAGTAAGCTGGAAACCCCAGCCCCACTGGCAGCTCTTGAACCCCCTTTCACCATGGAAACCCCCATCTCCCACTTTGTTTTCCTAGGCAGGTGGCATTGCCATCTACAATGCAGATACCATTGTGAGTCTGAGACAAGTGACCCAATGCTCACAGCAGCAGGGGGAAGGGAAAATCGTTAGGGTGAAAGTAAAGGAGGACAAAGGCCAGAGAAGCAGTCTGGGTGTGCTGGGGATTTGATGCAGTATTATGGGGGCACTGTTGTGGGGGACTCAGTTCCCTTATCTGTCAGTTCTAGTGTAATCTGGGAAGCCCAAGTTGGCCCACTGTAGAAAAGCCTGGAGCATTTGTTCATGGAACAGTGAATTCAGCTTTTCACCCTGGAAATGGGGCTGTGGGGCTGGGTGGGGAACATGAATGGACTTCATTCACCAGCCAGCCAGCCCCATGGCTGCTCTTGCTGCAACTAAACCACGTGGCCTTGCCTTGTCCGAGCAACAGAGTGCCAGGCTCCAAGGGCAGTGCACCGACTGGAAGGGTCAAGGGGGAGTTTCATATGGGGTTGGACTTCATGTTGGCACCCTTCAGAAATAACAGCCAAGCCTCTGGCCCTTCCTTAGTGGTGAAGGACTCGGGGCTGCCTGGTAGCTTGGCAAGATGAAGCTTGAAGGGCACAGGGGTACTCCTGCGACAGCAACCAACACATCCCTGGTTAGCAGCCTCAGTGTGGAATTGACTGCTTCTCCCCTTTTCTGTCCTCTGACAGAGGCAGGTGAACACAGGATTTTGGGCCTGATGGCAGGAAGAGCCTCTGCCACTTCCCTGGACCATCCTAAAACCTGCTGGTGTGAAGTCTGGGGCAACTCTCTAGAGGGGAAAGGATGAGTGGACCATACCCTCAACATATGCCCTGTGGTTCTGGCAGGTACAAAGGGGTGAAGGAATCTGTGATGTCTATGCCCCTATGCCTAGCACCCATGTTAGATGTGTCTGCAGCTGTGGAATGGTGTGGACACCAGAGGGAACCACTCCAAGGATGGTGTCAGTGATTCAGAAAACAGCTTATTCTTTGTCTCCAAGAATCGGGGCAAGTCTAGTGTGGGAGAGGTGTGTACATGTGTTTTTCTCATTGCAAAGTAGCAGAGAAGTAAATGGTGATTGGTGGATGTTTAGCTGGTTCTATTGGCTGGCTGTAGGAGGCAAGTGGGGGTGTCTCTGGCCCTGTGCTCTGTAGGGAAGAGGTCCACCCAGGTCCGGAATGCAGGAGGCTGGGTAGCTCACATGGTGGGTGGGATTGGGACACAGGGAGGTGATGTTGACAAGTGTTAAGGGTACAGGGCAGGATCCTGGGATCTGCAGGGCCTCACCTGGGCACAAGGGTAGTTGTCTCTAGAATCCTGTGCTGTCACAAAGAGGCCATTTAGTTAAGCTTGGAACACCCAGTTCTCCTAGAGAGCACTGAGGCTGAGCAGCTGTCCATCATGTGCCTTTTTGGTTAGGGTTGGCCTCAGGGCTAGAGTGCTTGCCCAGGAGTGACACCCTGTAGGGTGCCAAGTGTACTGTGCTCAGAGTGACCCTTTGTGTGTCAAATCAGCTCAGATAACTGGCCATTAGAATTTAGTTCTATGAGATGTTATTTTTCTCCCCTTTCCTGGCTTCAGCTGATGTTCCTTGGAACTGTCCAGCTGGAACTCTGGAGACCTTACCCAGCACCCCTCCATGCTTCCCTGTCCCTGAAGTTGAGTCCCCATTCCCCATAGACCCTCCCTGTGCTTTGGGGTTTGGCCTTGATGGACTTTTCTAGATCTCCCTGCCAAGCTCCCTACTCTAATCACTCTGTCATTGCAGGTGTGCAGTGTCCCTGTCCTCACAGAGAAGAGGCCTTTCTGTACCACATTGCCCCAGCCAATTCCAATAGGATGCTTGGCCAAGTGTCCCTCTGAGCATCCATTTCTCCCTCCCTTTCCCCTGATGTCCCTAGGACCATCATATTGTTGGTTGTAGAATGTGGTCACATACCCCACGGAAGGTGTTTCAAGTCACTGAGTCTGTGGATCTTCCAGGGCTTTGAGTTGTCACTACAAGATGGTTTAAAGGGCAAATAGTCTGCCAGATACTGAACCCTAAAGCCTGGTGTTGGTAGGGTGTTGGACACTGATTCTCTTTTGAAGAGTCCGGTTGCTCTTTCACAGCCCTACTGGCTTCTTGGGGAAGGGTCCTGGGATGTATTAGCTGACCTGGGTCCCAGACCTTTCTATCAACAAACTGCATGGGAATTCTGGGCATATAAGCTGTTTGTTCATGATGGCCACATGGATCTACTGTAGTGACCTGGGGAAACCTGGATCAGTTTGGTGTTCCTATGAAGTCAGCCCTAGTCTGGGCACAGGATGAGACACTCCTTGTCTCCTCAAAGACACCTCTCCCAAGATCTCTCTATCTCCAGGTTCCATCATACCCCATGCAAATGTAAGGCTTTACAGCTGGGCCCTGCATCAAGCCCCTGAGGTTTTTTTGGGTCTCCCTTTGCTGCTAGATTGGACTAAGTCCATTATGCATGCATCTCTCTGGTCTGGGCCTGGAGATTTGTGGCTGTAGCCTTTGTCTGGTGGCCAACTGGCTGTGCTGCTGGGAATATCTCTGGATCCACTGCTCTGTTTTGCTTTAAAGCCTGTGGGGAGGCCACCGTCTACCTCCTGTCTTCAAGGAGCTTAAGACACATAATGGTGATGGGGAAGGAAGACAGAGAAGGGAAGCCAGACAGAACCCAAGCAGGCAGTGCAGGGGCTCCTTCTTGGCAGAAGCCCAGAGCAGGAGCAGGTGGAGGAGGTGTGAGTCATCTTTGCTCACACTCACAGGGCTGGGCTCATGGGCCTCCTCAGGCAGTCCCAGATACTGGCTGTTGCCTGCTAGAATCCTTTCTCCTCAGTGGAAGTGACTCCTGGGAGCAGGGTCTGTGTTTGGCTCATCCAACACCAATCATAGTCAACTTACATGGATAAAACAGATGTGCCCATGGTTCTGCTGCCCACCGGGAAATGGCAAGTGAAGAGGATCCAGCTACTTTCAGTGCTGATTGCCCTCAGATCTTTCCCAGCATTCAGATGCTGGGATGCAGTAACAGTAGCTGCCACCCAGGCCCAGCTGCCCCTCCCTCTGCTCAGCTTAGCACCTGACTCTTAGCAGACGCAATGCTGTTTCCATGACAACTGGGGAAGACGCCTCCATCCTCACACAGTAACACAGACCAAAGGAAAGAGGAAGCTGCTGGTCCTTGAGCTGGGGCAGGTTCCCAGTCCAAATTACCATTCATCCACTTGGGATAGTAAGAGAGGGCTCTGGAAGTTGGAGGGATCTGGCCCCCCCTCAGTTCCTTTAAGGCCCTGGCTCACTCTGCCCTAAGGGAGAGGGTCATGGGCAGAGAAGAGGGGAGGCCCTTCTGGTGACCTGCCTCCTAGCTGGAGCACCTATGGGTGGGGTGGGCCTCTTGGTGAGAGGGAGGCACAGGATGCTGTGGCATCTGTGAAGGAACTGAAGGAGCACTGGATGGAGAACTCCAGGGTGTGTCTCACTCTTGTCACCCTGAGGTCATTTTTGCCCTGGCTTCTACGTGTGTGTGTGTGTGTGTGTGTGTGTGTGTGTTGGGGACAGGGTGGTACCATAATGCCCTCCAGCTCTGTTCCTTTCAAGAAGCGGCTGTAAGGGACTCCCAGACTTACCAGGGAGAGGAAGCCATAATGAGACTCCTGCAACTTTTCCATTTTACAGATGCAGAACTAGGCCTTTCGACCTGGCCGACCACCCCTGCCCCAAAGAGAGCCCCAGATAGTCCAAATCACTCCTCAGGTCTGGTCATCTCCCCAATGCTACTGGCCTTAGGAAGCTGAGAGGTGCCTGGAGCCAGAGCCAGATGTGGGGTCACTTCCAGTCCAATCTGGTTAGCATTCCCCTCTTCTTCCTCCAGCAAACCTAAAATTGCTGCCCTGAAGAATTGGATTAATAAGGCTAATGACTTGGTAGCCCCCAGATCTACTCTGCAGGGACAGCACACAAAGGGCTAGGTTAATAGCCAGGCTGGGAGAAACAGGGGTGAGCATGGGGGTGGGGGAGGGCTGCTCCTGCTACCTCTGAGTCCTTCCTATGCTCAGGGCATTCTTCCTCAAGGTGGTAACTTCCCTTCAGCTGCCCAGGGTGGAGTAGCCTCACCCACTCACCAAGCCTGACCCTGAGGCCCCTTCACTCTTCTGCCCCTGTGGTTCTGTTGGTATTCAGGATGCTGATGTAGAAAGGCATGGCCCTGCCTACATGGAGGGCTGTTCTGGCTCCAACCAACTTGGCTGTTGGCCCCTATTCCTGCCTCTCTACCACCAATCCCAGCTACTCCATGACTCCCGGTTCCACATCTTGCTTCCCACCTGCAGCCAAGGTCTTCCCAAGAATAGGCCCTGGGTATCCCTACTCTCAGGTCCCCTTGGTCAGACTTGCCCTTGGCTTAGTGCTCATCCCTTCCATCTGATCCCTTCTTTATACTTACTTCAGTTTTAGGCTCTCTGAGTAGAGTATCTGAGTCAGCCTGGAAGGATGGCACCTGGGCCCTTAGCAAAGCAGGATACAGCAAGAGAGGATAGGGGGCCAGAATGAGGGGTTGTGGAGGCAGCCCACTCTGAGCCTCTGACCACCAGAAGGGCTGGCTCCTAGAGGAGCCATTTTGTTGCCAGGCCCAGTGTGGGCCATGGTTCTCCTTGAACTCCACTTTACCCCAGTCTCAGGTCCTAGTAGCTGTGAAACAGCAGTTATTCTGGGTAACTGAAAGGAGTCACAATAAAGACATGGTCAACAAATATTAACAAGGAGGGTGGAGCCCAGCATCTCCTTCCCACCCACTCACCCACCAGAATTGACCAATCCACACAAAGACCCTGCTCCTTCTAAGAGGACACATGGACCTGAGGCTGAGATGCAAGCCCAGATTTCCTAGAAGCTTCAGCTGACCTTTTCTCTGAACCCAGGTGGTCACTCCTAGATAGTTTTTAACCTCTTGCTGTGTGCAGATTTTTCTCTTGCCTTGAGGGACAGAGAGGAGCAAGGAAAAGTCCTGGCTTCAGAGAACTGAGTCCCCTAGAGGAGGGATACACATGCAAACCCTCTGTCCAGCGAGGCAGACGAAACAAACAAAAGGTCTGGCTAGTACAGTGGCTACCAAATTGTGTAAACAGAGTAGGTGCCACAGAGGATGGGCTGCTTTGCCAGAGGCCATCCAGGCCTTGGCACAACCCATGGGGTGTGGTGCAGAGGGCCTAGTGACAGGCTGTGGCCTCTGCCTGTGTTCTCTCCCATGGTGGCACCTGTAACACTTGGGGAGTCTATGTTGCCACTTTTGTTCCTCACTGGGACCCACCTCCATGCATGTGCTCTGTGTCCACTCACTCCCCTGTATTAGGCCGCTAGACTTCTAGTCTCCTTAACACATATGCCTCAACCACAGGGTTTCCTCTTTACCTGGAGGCCTTTCCCATGCTGACCTCCCTCAGGTCATGGTGGATGCTGGGCTCCACCCTCCACCCTAGATTGCTCTTCCTCTGGTTTCCATAGCTGGTTGGTTCACCGACTCCCATTTCTGAGGTACCCTTTCATCATGACCTCAACTCTTTTTAAAAATACTGTGCTGCTTTTAATACCATTGGACTCGTTTCTCTCCCCGCCCCCCCCAGTTCTCAGTTTATTTGTGGTTCTCACCTAAAATACCTTTTAAAGTTCTGAATATGAGTTTATATATCTTGGAACTTTACCTATGGGAACTGCTTTGAGACCTACAAGTAGGTTCCATCAGAGAATATTTATATTTGCTTCCTTCTAAAACAAAAAATAAAGTGGACCCTGTTCTTGTTATTGCTCATCATCTGCTGGCGAGCACAGGTCTGTCCATCTGGGGGCTGCTTTCACCAACTTGAGGTAAATGGCAGGCAGGGCCAGATGGTGTGTGTTAGGCATTCAGAGTGGCAGCCGTTGTGGGGCCAGGGGTGAGAGGAGGCGTGGGTGCCCCAGGCCTCTTGCACAGGTGCAGCTACCGATGGATTTGGCCCTCAGGTAGTCAACTTGACAGAAGAGACAGAAAAGGCTTGATAAGCAGGTGTTCTTCCAGCTCTAAAGGATCGGGAATTGTCTGATCTTGTATCTTGGTGGGTGAAACTTTGGGTTTAATTTTTATAACTTAGCATCCTCTGGCCAATCCCCTTGTGTTCTGTGTGCAGAGACCTCAGGACCCAACTCCACTGCTGTGCTCCCCTAGATGGGTTTTCCTTGCTGGGAACACTGTACCACCCAGCTGCCAGGCTCCTGCTCCACCCACCCCAGCTGCCAATGCCACCTGCAGATAGCCTTAGATCCACAAGACCCATTGGGTTCAAGTAGTGAGTGGCACGGAAGGATTAGCAACTGGGGGCTGTACTTCATGAAATGAGACACTCCTGGGTCTCTGGTTTTCTTGGGGCGCTCAATTTTTCTTCAGGGCCACTGCTCTCTTCCCTCATCTGATGCCTCTTACTGTCACTTTTTCTTCTCCCCATCCCTACCCACCTCCACCCATTGCGGGAACCAGCCCAGGAAGGGAGGGAGGACAGATGCACCCATTTTGTAGAGCACTTAGCTCTGTAGGCCTCGGGCAGTGACAGATGGGGCTTCTTTGCCATGGCAGTTGGGTAGAGATGAGTCCAGAAGTCAGAACCTCTGCTTGCTTGTGTATATTGCTACCCCCAACCCCCGCCCCAAACAACTATGCCCAGTGATAAGTGCAATGCTCATAGTAACAGCACAGGCCAGGCCTGCCACTTCAAACAGCAAGGACTGTTTAAACAAGATAACAGTCTGCCAGTAAAGCCATAACTCAGGCCCTAATAGCCTGGAAAGCCCTTGTTCTGAACCTGCCAGAAATGGTGGAGAGCTACTTCCTGTCTCATGCAGTTCAGCTTGTCTGCCTCTTATTTGCCTGTTCAACATGGAGTGGGCCAGGGTGACTCTAAATGACAGCAAGGGATATAGCCTCCCAACCCTGCCCAGTGGATAGCCAAGGATAATCAGGATGTAGTGGAGGGGTTTCCAAGTCAAGAGGTCCTTGGTTTTGGGCAACCTGTTCTTGAATCCAAGTTCCCTCATCTGTGTGGTAGAGAGGGGTTAGAGACTGTGTGCAATGTACTGGTATGCATTTCCTTTGATTCTGTTGTCAACTACCACACATCCCTCTCCACAGCTCTGAACCCACCTTGTGAATGAAGTCCTCAAGAGCTGGGTGAGGGACTTGGAGTTGGGTTGCTTGGCCAGCCTGAACTGGGCAGTCTCAGTGGACACAGATGGCCTATTGACAACCCTGGACTATTGTCGAGCCAGGGCCTTACCTACTCTAGGTTGCCCTACCTACTCTAGGGCGAGTTATAAATGGCACTGAACCCAGAACTTTCTCAAGTCCCAGTGGGGCTTCACCACCTGACAGGGATTTCTAGGAGTTTGAAGGCAGCTGCTGGACACTGTGCTCTGTCAAGTCTGTATGTTGGCAGCAGTGGCCTCTTAGTACAGGCCCAGCATCTCACCCATCCTTCCATTTTGCTTTTTGTCCTCAACGGATCTCAGAATCAATGACTGGCTAGATCTCGGTCTGATGAGAACCTTTCTTTGTTGGTCAAAGTCCCTGGGAAGCAAAGCCCAGGGTGTGACACAGGCAGTGGGAGTCACATGCAGAGAGGGAATGATTTAGGAATACTCCAAGGCTTCCAGTGCTGGGAGAGCAAATTCCCACAAGATTCTGGGAGCATCTGCTTTGAAAGGGCTTGGAGCCCCAGTGTCCTGTTCCATTTCATACCCAGCAGGCCAGCAGCACTATGGGATGAAGCTCCAGCTGCAGGTCATGCAGGAACTCACATGTTTTCCCATCCTACAGGGAGGGGCACCTCTTTCAAAGTCCCAGTTTGTCTTTGCTTCAGCTGAAATGAGAATTGACTCCTATTTATTTCTGTGCTAAATCTTGCTGGCTTGATTTAAGTCCCCCTGCTGTCAGTCACTGACAGGAAATTAGTAGACAACAGGAAACAGGTGCCGGGTACACTGGAGGCTGTTAACACAGACACAGACCTGTGCAAGGAAACTGTAGTTCATGAAGTCCCTCCTATCTCAGCTTCACAGGACCTTCTGGGATCTATAGCCTAGTAATGTTCAGTGAGGTGAAAATTCTGCACTGCTGGCTACTGGGGCTGCAGCCCCAGCTCACACCTGTAGGTGCCAAGGCTTATGAAACCATCTGTAGTAGGCCTAGGCCATTCCTGTGACGGACCTGAGAAATTGGGGTAAGGAGGAGAGATCCCAGTGGGGAACCTGTGTTTGTGGCCTATAAAATGGATTTCTACAATGCTTATCCTTTATGGAAGAAAAAAAGTACTTGGATCATTACTGGCCTAACCCAGCATCTCCAACTGTTGGAACAGTAAGGCTGGAGCAAACTAAGACTCTATCTAAAATCTAGTTCAAGTGTTGAAGCCTCTCTTGAGAACAACGATGTGTGTGTGTGCGTGCGCGCCACACAATCCAGATGTGACTTACTTCCTGGTTCATAGGCACTGCCACATCAGGGGCCTGGAACCTGGGGATGTTTGCTCCTATCTCCAATACCCATAACTGCATGTGTGGTAATCTGCTCAGAATGCAGCAGTTACCCAGCTGTGAGGGCTGGTGTGTTGGCAGATGGCCTAGGCAGGCCTAAAGCTTCAAAATGGTCCCTCTGGAGTTGTCTGAAGGGTGTGGCAGGATAAGAGCATCTAGGATGAGGCTTTTGTCTTACCTCAGAAGCTGCTCTAGGAGAAGAAACTTTTGCATCCCTGGCCAAAGACTTGGTCATCAGATGTGCAAAGTTGCCAGGAGGTCATGTAGGGAGGCTGGTGCATTGTACAGTCACTTCCAAACCTTACAGTAGAGGAACATCATGCCTGTGGTGTCCCCAGGCTGAGGACTCCTGGTCTGTCTTATCATCTCTGGGCCTCAGTGGGAACTAATGCCTGGGACAACTCTAATGACTTTTTGAGACGAACCTTCTGGTCAATGATAAATTTTTGACCCAAGAATATCCTCAAAGATGCTATGTTTATACTGTAGGCTGTATCTCTTGGCATGTTGTACAAGCCATGAAGTAGGCTGTGAGCAGTGATTTAAAAAACAGACGAGAAAGCAGAGTACCCCATGCTTGGTGCTATTACTGTCATGGACACACCCCATATTTACATGGTTCTTGGCAGCTGAAAGCACTAACCCAGGCCAGCACCTTCTGAGTTCTCAGCTTCACCAAGGATGACTATCCTCTGCCCCCTTTACAAGCAGGTGCCTGAGCCTGCACTCTTCACTGGGAGGACGCTTTTACCCTTTAGTCACTCAGCTTAGGCATCACTACCTCTTGGGTGGGACTCTGAACACCTCACCACTCTTCCATTCTTCTTCTCACCTACATCTCCATGGCTGTGTAAGCCCTGTGTAAGGGATGCAGTGAGGGAGAGAGAAAGAGACAGCTCAGGGTGCCACTCATGGCTCAGAGGCCACAGTCTAGGAAGTACTGCTCCAAACCTTATTGTATGGGTATGCAGTGGGGTGTCTCTAGCCCTCTATGATGCTAGGCCCCAGTAGCCTAGTAAGAGGTAGCTGTCCCTCTGGGGACCCAGGCTCAGCTTCAGCCACCTGTGCCTTGGCCTGTTCTATAGTGGACAGGCCTTGTTGGGCCTCATGCTGTGTGTGGGCTCAGCTCACTCACTTTCCTGCAGATACGGCTCAGGGCTGTCTCTGAGAGAAATATTAAATGGCTGGCAGGCTCAATAACAGGCAGGTACCATGTTCCCATCAATTCTTTGACAATTACCACAGTCTTCTCAACTACTCCAAACCAGGCAAGGGTACCTATTGTATGGGTGAGGCCACTGGGGTCGGGAGAGGCTCATCGCCCTGCTGAGCCCCCTCAGGGTCTACACTCCAAAGCAGACACTTCCCTCTGCCATAACACCACACCAAGCACAGGCACAAGTAATAGTAGATAACAACCCTGTCTTTTTGTGCTCAGGCTTAAACTGGGCCATGATCATAGAAGGGAAGAAGAAAATGCATCATTACAGGCTTTCTGTCCATTTCTTCTATAAGCACCTTTTTAACCTTGATCTGTAGCCAGTCCCACTTTACAGTCGAGGGGGGCAAACTAGACAAGCTCGTCTGTGCTAAGGCAGAGCCAGGTTGGGTCTGACCTGGGGCTGTGCCCTCTTCTGAGGTCTCATCCTCAGGCTCCAAGAGAAGCAGGAGATGTGCCTGGCTTCATGTAGTGCAGTTGTTTTTCTCTAGTTTCTCTCCTGCTGGCCATAGGTGGGAAGCCACCAAAGAACCACAGGTTGCCTTGGTTAGTATTTCCAGTGTCTTGGAGCCCTGGGACAAAAAAGCCAGGGCCTGCGGCTCTTCAGGAATGTTGAGCAGGTCACAGGTTTTCCAGCTTTCACTTGTCGCTGCTTTTGGAAGGCCTGTGAGGAAGGGACTTGCCCATGACCACTCTCTGGCTGGGCTAAATTGCCCTGAAGGCTCCGAATCTCCTGGGTCAGGATGTTGTTCAGCTTCTCCCTGGGTTACCACAGGCCAGGTAAAGGTGTGTGGGGCTAGCCTCATTGGTAAACCTGAGGCCATGGGAAGACTGTCCCAGGTTTTATTATTAATGAAATTAGACAAAGTGTTGGAGCCAAGGAGGCATTTAGCATGGGTACAATGAAGACCAGATTAGTGTGACATATGGCCCAAGCTCCTGTGACCAGCACTTACCTCCTGCACAATTTGGAGACACATGTAGGGAGAAGGGACACTTTTCACTCTGACTTGGTCAATGCTGGGTGTCTCTCTCAGGGCCCAGTGCCTTCCCCTGGCTAACTGCCATTCTAATCCTTCCAGAAACTAGACAGTAGGAGCCTGTGGGCCGTGGGGAGCTCCACGAGGCTCTGTGTAGAAAGCCCTGTGCCCTGTCAGCACAGACATCTTTCTGCCCCATAGGGTGAACCACACGTATCCTGCTCTCATTCCTACCCCTCTCCTGTTGTTCAGGGCCAGCAACAGAACTCCCCTGAGTAGAATCCCCAATACCCAGGAGGTAACACCAGGTCAGTGAGGCCCACAGTGCCCTCAGCCTCCACCCTCAAGTCTGTTCTTGATAAGTGGAAAAATTGTTTTTCAGTTCTTAGATTATACAAATCCCTTAAAACAATAATAATCAGTGTCTTAAAACTCAGAGCTGTTCTGATGTGTGCATAATGAGCAGGGCTAATGCGCTCAGGAAATTAATTACCTACTAGCCAGGGCAGGCTGAACAGAAGCAGGGTGGGGAGCCATTCAGCCCTGAGTTTGTGGTACAACCTGAGAGGGGCATCTTTGTGAGTATCCAGTGCAATAGTCTGGTAAGCAAAAAATGCAGACTGGGAATGAGGCACAGGTCAATTCCAACTCTATCACAGTGTGTTCTGGTAGCACTGCTGGCATGGGCAGTGTTAGGGATTGGATGTGGCACCTGGGACCTGACCCTACCTGGTACTTCCCTGCCCCTGATGCAGAGTGCCTGACGGGGCCAGCTTTCCCTGAAAGATGCTGTGCACAGTACTGCATTCTTCATGGCCCCAATAGTGCCCACAGCCTTAGGGCTGGATTCTGTAAGGTCCAGATCAGATCACCACCCTGTCTTCATCCCAGCAAAATCAAGTCCTGCTCCAGATGTCTAGGCCCTCTTTTCTCTTTCAAGTTGGTCGCTGGGGCAGAAGAGGTCCTTCCAGCCTCAGGCCTTTTCTGGCCACTTGGGAGGAAAGAAATGACCCTCTGTTCTTAGACTGGGAGCTCACTGGGCCTGGAACCTGCACATACAACATGTGACTGCTTCCTGAATATCAGAGGGCTTGTTTTCTCTCAGATGGAGGACACAGGATGGCCCCTAGCTTGAGCAGATGGCCTCATAGTAGCTGATGACAAAGAGAAACCAGAACTCTCAGTTTGCAGGTTACTTCTCTGTGCAGTAGGATGCTCTTAAACCTACCCAGGGAGAGCAGGAATAAGGGTCAGAATAACCATGAAGCCACTTTGGACTCTAAGACACTGGAAATACTAACCAAGGCAACCTGTGGTTCTTTGGTGGCTTCCCACCTATGGCCAGCAGGAGAGTGGGACAAATGTGAATACAAATAATATATGGGGTTAGTGGGTAAGAGGAGGGCAGATAGGAAGGGCAGCAGAATAGAATAAACATTATGATTGATGTATGTATATAGGTGACTCTATGACCAGTGTGATCCTGCATCTGTACAATTAGAAAAATGAGAAATTATACCTCAATGATACAAATGTATGAATTGCCAAGATCATTGTAATGTCATGTGTAGATAATAAAAAAAAATGGCAAAAAAAAAGAGGAGAGCAGAAAGACAAAGACACTGTTCTGTTCTTCAAAAAGATGCAAACAGTGAATCTAATAATTCACCATTAAGCTTGACTTAGGACAGACTCTTCTGTCCAGGGTTGGGGACTTGCCTATGGTGTGCTGGTAAACATTTAACAACTGGCTTTGGTAAGGGCAATGTGGTATGGGGGAGCTGATTTGTAGGGCTTGCCAATTTCTGTGGTATAATTACTGCCACCTGGCTGATTTAACACTGTCAATATGATGTCAGCTAATAAACTTCCTAGAGATTGAAAAATTACCTCTGGTAAGGTATATGAGTCAGCTCCAGCCCTGCCCTGGACTGGTATGGAGAGAGGGAGGCTCTGCCACTGCTAATCCCTAATCCCCTGGTCTTGGTGCCCTTTTTTGCAGAAGAGGTGCTTTCTTTCTTTCCTTAATGTTTATCAGTGCTAGGCAAAAGACTGACCACAACTAGACTATAAGGAAGCCCCATCCATGTACCAAGCTGGCTGATCTCATGTCTTAGTAGGGTCATTAGTCTGAGAGATCCAAGGACCACTATGGACATCCCAGATACCCACTACTTACTTATCTATCATCACAGTGAAAAATGGATTGATGGGGTTAGTGGCCCAGCGGCTACCCAGCTGTGTTCAGTGATAGCCTGTATCCAGGGAGTGGTATCTAGTGACACAGCAGGAGGTGACTGACCCCACAGAGGGATAGCTGATACACTCAATGACAGAGCTAGGTTTATAAGGGTAAGGAAAGAAGGATAAATGGAAAAGCCGTATCAGAAACCCAAATCACCACACAGGTGTAGCTGAGGTAGGAGACAGAGAGATCTATTAAAAATCAAGTACCCAAGCTCAGGTGTAGGCTTCACCCCACCTTTTGGCCAGTGTCTCACTGAAGATCAAACAAGGGTAAAGAACTACTGCATAAAGGAGCTAAGGAATGGTTTTGCAAGTGGAGCTCCCACTATGACAGGGAAGGAAGGACAGAAATTGTTATTGATAGAGGCCTCTGAGGCTGTGTGTCCCCCTGACAGCAGAGAGGAGGTCCTAGCTCAGTGATCTGAAATGCTAGTTGGCAAGCACCAAGGACCTGGTACCAGGATCTGTTTCCTTCTCCAGCATCTCCCACCTATCATGGACCCGAAGCCTAGATTCCTGGGCAAGCAGATATCCACTACTTACTGATCACAAACCACAGGCCCAGAGCAGCTGAAGGCCCACCCAAGTGACAACCAGCTAGCTGCAATCTTCAGTTAGGACAAAAATGAAGGCTGGGAAGTGGAGCCAGGGACCTTGGGTTGTGGAGCCAGTCACAAGCACCTCTAGGCGACCAGTGGTCCATCTGTGCATGCATACTTGGCATGGTGGGGGAAATGGCTGGGAAGATTGTGTGCTAGCTGCTCCTTACTGTGCACCTGCCTCCGTCTGGCCCTCTCTGCCTCTCATCTCTGTTGTGTCACCTCTGGGGCCATCTAGTCCTTGGGAACTGATACCCTCCTGCCAGCCTGCCTCTGCTTTGGCTCTAGCCCAGGAGGTCCCCACTGTCCCAGGGTTGCAATGATTTATGGTTCTCATGGACAAATTTTGTGTGCCAGTTCCTGGCACAACATGAGATCAGAGGGGGCTGCTGGGAGATCAGTGCCCAGAGGGAGAAGGGCAGTAGGCTCCTGGCGGGTAAACTGTGCCTCTCTCTGGCACCCCATGCAGACAGAGGCACAATTTTAGCACTAGATACTATCACTAGAGCTATGCCCTGAACTGGGTCAGAAGCAGGAGGCAAAGTGAAGACAGGCTGTGTCAGGGCTCCCTGTGGTCCTACCACAGACTGGTGGTAGTGGTGGTGGGGAGGGCTGGTCCAGACACCCACTCATGTCTTGAGCCCTGTGGTGACTGCCCTCTATTCTCCCTGAAGGGAGGCCAGTTATACAGTAGCCCCCATGGTGGAATCCAATCTATACCCCCAAAGCCCTCTGTGGAGCACTCCTGCACCCATAGGATATGGGGTTGGTAGGTAAATAGGAGATCTCTGGAATCCCCAGGGGACAGTGCAGGGTCCTCCCTGAGAGTCAGAGATAGCCCTGGGTCATGTAATGTAATCTCTGAGCCTCAGTTCCTCATCTGCAAAGCTGGCTGGTTAAAGACACTAAGGGACCTATAAAGTCCTTTACCATTCCAGGTCTCTGTATACCGGGGAGTGGGGAATCGGCCATACCTGGGAATCATCCACACCTGGCTGTTTCACATTTATAATCCTCTTATTTGGCTGGATGAACCATCAGGTGCGAGCTGTCTTACTGCAGATAACTTGCATCTCCCTCAGCACCTTATTTCTTGACACAGCTGTTTAAACTCCACTTTTAAAGCACTAAAATCACCTTCCTTTACAATCTGCTTGACAACCACAGTGCTAGGGTGGCAAGTACACACTATGTTTGCAGGACAGTCTCCTCAGGGGCACACACTCCCATTAGGGATCAGCACCCCTGGCTGTTGGCCAGTACTCTGGCACTACAGTTTTCTCCAAGCCTGCCCACCTTCTGCCCACTCCACAGTGCCTGCTGAGTGCCTACTAGTGCCAGGGCCTCTACCCACTGCACAGGCTATGTGGGTGGGTACCAGTCTATCCTCAGCAGGTGTTGGGCTGTTGATCTGTAGGGTGAGGGAAAGGGCTGCCCAGGGCCCCAGGACCACTGCTCAGAGCTGGGCAGAGGCCACCTGCTTGGAGTCTAGATGCTGTAGTTTCCACCACCTGCAGCATTTGACTCCCACAAATGAATGTCCTTGTACCCTGCTCTCCCCTCCTTGACACATGTTGGCTAGTTGTCTCTTGGACAGATGGTGGGGCAAAGGTTCTCCCATGGTGTTTTGTGGTGGCCCAGTCTGCCTCTAGGGCCCTAGTGGTACCACTGGTTCTAGATGAAAGCAAAACAAGGGTTACCCCTCAGAACTGTGCCTTCTGGCTCTGGAAGGAAAGGGCAGGTGTCCCCAGAAGCATGAGGGTTTGTGGAGTAAAGTAGTGGCTGTGTTGGTATGACTGTCCCCTGCCCCTCAAGCTCCTTGTGTTGCTGTTAGAATCAGGCTCATGCTTATGCCCAGGGCCATGCACAGCAGGCACGCAGCAGGCACACAATGGGCTTGCCACAGGGCTGGGAATGCTGACAGCTCTACTGGGAAATGGGCAGCAAGCTCTCTGTAGGTTTCCACATTAAAACATTTGACACTTTACAACCAGGCCTTTTAATCTGTCCCTTTTAAAGAATTCATCCACCATTAAGCAGCCAGCAGAGTCCATCAGCTGATCTGCAGGGGCAGAGGTTGGAAACTAGTCACCTGCCTTCCCACTTCCCCAAGGATCTCACCAAGTATGCTCTAGGTCCTGCTTCTGATGGGGGAGTGAGGACACATTCCTGCTGGTCACAGTAATGGTCATCTCTCCACATGGGCTGCTAGATGCCAGTGTCTCCACTTCTCCTTGTCTACAGTGGTCCTGAGGCCAAAGAGTGACCTATCTCTGTCAATTGACACTTATGTAAATGCAGTAAGGAGGAAGGGCAGAGTCCTGGGCCTGGCTGAGTGAAAAGCCCAGAGTAGGTTCTTGGGCCTCTCAGGGACTGTCCTCATGTGAGAGGAAGCATTAGGGGCGGGAAGCTAGCTAGCACCATCCTGCACTTGAGCTTCAGTGCCTCCCCCTATGACAGAAGTAACAGGTGCTGCTGCTTCACAGGATCAGTTAGGGAATGGTGCCTGAGAAAAATCCCCATGCTATCCTGTGTTTTGGCCTCTGGTGCCATCTGGGGGGATACCAGGTGGGGTACTGGAGGCCCATCCAGCTTTAAAGACCAGGTACCTACCAGGACTGCAAGGGGACAGGGTCTCAATCAGCTCTCCCATTAGGGACCAGCACCCTTGGCTGCTGGTCAGTACTCTGTCACTACATTTTTCTCCAAGCCTGCCCACCTTCTGCCCAATTCTTCCTGGAGACAAGAGCGGAATGCTGGCCAAGGGCAGGTATGGTTCCTTGTTTGCGCTTTGTTGCCACAGTTCATGGGTGGCTGGGAATCCGTCTGCCCTTGCCTCCAGGGTGCTACCCTGTGCTTGCTGCAGCCCTCACAACCAGAAGCCCAGAGATGCTGACACTCTCCTTGGCAACGTGCTGACGTAGGAACCAGCAGGCAAGCTGGGCGGTGGGGGGGGGTGTGCTGTGGTTTCTTCACCAGGCATGGGGGCAGGGGGTACCACAGTCTCCATCAGAGGGAAAACAAGGCCTCAGAGATGAGCAGGGAAGGAGTGCTGTGGAGGGGCCATGTCCAGAGCCTTGGCACTGGACCCGGAGGTTCGTTTGGCTTTTGCAAAAATTAGCATGACTCATTTTTGGCTGACTTGCCTTTGTCGGGGCTGAGAGGACAGTTCAGGGCATTCCAGGAGGCAGAAGGTGGCAGGCTTGTTTTAGCCTCTGTGCAGGTGGAGTAAGCCCTGGCTCAGCTGGAGAGAGGTAAGCAGTTCTCACTGCCTGCACCACCCCATGGCAGCCAGCTGGAGGAATCATGGGAGGGTATTGTCTTTCCTCAGCAGCCTGTTTGTTTTCCATCCCCAGATATTACTGGTGGAGCATGAAAGGTCAGATCCATTTGGAATCCAGTGAATTTCCAGTTTTGCTTGGGTTTCTCATCAAAAATTTCCTTTTCTGGTGAACAATCACTTCCCTAGGCCTGTGGAAACCAGGGTGGTGGTGGTGGCAGCTGTAGGCCCAGCTGCCAGCCCCTTTATTTAGAAAATTCCCTGAACATCCCAGAGCCTGGTTCTTTCACAAGGCAAGCTCAGGCCTCAGAGAGATCCCCATGGGGGGTAGGGCTGGAAGAAGGCTAGAGATCAGGGGCCCACCCAGGCCTCCCAGGGCCTGCCCCCAGGAGCTTGCTGGCTTGTGAGCAACGACCCACCCTGCAATGAATGATTCAATGAAGGAGTGTGCAGGCACTGGATAAGGCCATGGAAGGCCACTTAAAGGAGTGTCACTTGGGATGAGCCCTGGCGGATGGGGGAAGAAGACAGGGATGGTCATGAACTTAAGTCTGGGCAAAGCAGTGCTATGAGAGCAAAACAAGCTGTAAATGGCAGAGTAGAAAGAGCAGAGAAAGGCATCAAGGCAGTAGGCATGGGCTAGGTGAAGTCAGAAGGGTTTGGAGCAGGCAATAATTTGGCTTTGGGCCTGTCTTTTGAGGTCATTGGGGCCTCTTCCTTGTTGACAGGTTTGGAGAGCAGAGGTGACTACTAATCTTCCATAAAACTTAGGGTCCAGGCATCCTGCCTCCTGGGTGCAGGCACACCTTGGGCACAGCCAAAGAATGGGTCTGGGAGCCAGGCCAGCACTGAGGGAATTTGCCATGTCCACCCTGGAGATGATGGATGAGGCATCCCCCAGATACAGATCTGGAAGGCTTTTGAGCAGAGTTTTTTGTCAGCTCCAGGAAACAGTAGAAGATACCTGGGGCAGAGAGCCAACAGCCTAAACCTGTGTGACTAGCAGCTGCAGTGTGGCCAGCAGACCTGCCATGACCTTGTCCTTCGGAACAGCCCAGCCCAGGCACTTCACTTTGCCTCATAGCCTGATCAACCCCAAGCCCTGTCTCTGTCCACAGTAATGTTTTATAAACAAAGCTTGACCTCCCTCATTTGCTGGGATGTCACCTTTATCTAGAACCACTTATGATGCTCAAGTGGGGGCAGCCAGAGAAGTAAAAGGGACTAGAAGATTCAAAGACCACTCACTCACTGACAGACATGGCCTGTGAATAGGGCCATAAGCCACCAGCCTCTTGTGGACTTGACATCTATAGCTCCTTACACCAGCCACTGAAGCTATCAACTCCTGGACACAGTAAAGGGAATACCCTTAGATGTATAAAGAGGAGAGAAAAGAGGTGAATCCTGCCTTCTACTTTTATACTGACCTGACAAAAAGGCCTCAGACCCTCTCTGCCCAGAAAAATGTTCAGGAACCCAGCCCTCCTCCCTTGGAGGCTACAGAACCTAAGTTAGAACCCTTGGATGAACCCAAAGAATAAAGCTATCACCTGCCTTAATAAGAACAGATGAAGGAAGGAGTCCATCCTTGCAGCTGACCCTGGAGGCCCAGTGCTTCAAAAGGGATAGGACAGACCTTCATCTCCCAGCATGATGGAGGTTCCATGTTGACAAGGTCCCCTCACCAACATTATTACTGCCCCCTAGGCACCCACAGCTCCATTCATGGCTCCTTGAGGGACCCCCCCCCACACACACACACACACAACTCATCCCCCTTTTACCCCTTTCAAGACCTTCCGGCCTTCACCA
>NW_026000130.1:6194129-6218961 GCF_001458135.2 Marmota marmota marmota | reverse complement strand
AGGGACCCCCCCCCACACACACACACACACAACTCAAAGGCTATCCCCCCCCCCCTTTTTTTTCTCAGTACTGGGCCTCACACATGCTAGGCAAACCCTCTACTGAAAAGAAAGGCCTTTTTCTCATAAGAAACCTGTCCTTAAGAAAAAAGCCTTTGCTTAGTGCTCCTGCCAAGCACAAAAACCTCTTTAAAGCAAGAGATGGCCCTCAGGGTGGGGCAGCCCTGGCCACTTCCATCACTTCCACTGTTGCTACTCCAAGGTGCCTGGGAAGATTGGGCCTTCTATCTCAGTTGGACCGGAGCATGCTACCCACCATTTCCTTGCCAGGGGCTTGCCTCCCCATCCCTCTCGTCCTGTGGCCTTTAAGGCCTCAGTGCTTTAGGCATGGGTATGATTTGTCCACTGCACTGAGGTGAGGGTAACCTTGCAACCTGGTCTCCTGGAGTCAGCAAGAACCACAAGGGCAGTATGATTTGCAACAGGGAGAGGATGGCTATAACTGATTGTGGGGGTGGTATCCCTGCTTGGTGTGTTGCCAAGGAGTATGGCAACATCTAGAAGGTGTCAGAATATCATGGGTCTGTCAGAGCATGGTCACCTAGGTCAAAATGAGTCCCCCAAGGCCAGGGCAGCTGTGGAGAGCTGTTCTTACAGGGAACCTTTGAGGGCCTAGCATGGTCCTACCTGCCAGGAACCACTCTAGGACTGACATCCTGGCAGAAGTGAAGAAGTGACCGTAAGGTCCTATGATGCCCACAACATCCACCACACTCCACAGTGTATTTCCTGAGGACAGAAAGAGGGACACACATGGCCCCATCACATTAGAGCAGACATGTATGGCTAGATCAGGCATAGTTTCAGTTCTACTGCCCATAGCCTCTCCCTGTCCAAGGAGTCTACCTGCTTCCCTGGACGGCAGGAACAAGCCATGAAAACCTGGGCCCCACTCACCGTCTGGTTATCCTCATAGAGCTTCAGGTCATAGCCACTAAGCTCCACACAGAAGATGATGGCAGTGACACCCTCGAAACAGTGGATCCACTTTTTGCGCTCTGACCTCTGTCCGCCTACATCTACCATCTTGAATGTGAGCTCCTTGAAGGTGAATTTGTTCTCCACAATGCCCGTGGTCATGTCCCGGGAACGTAGGATGTCCTCAACAGTGGGAATATAGTCAGGTGCAGCAATGCGCTCCAGGTCATTCAGGTAATAGGCTGCATTGTCCTCCAAGTGGTACTCACTGGAGCGGCCAAAGCATGCCTGTGCCCCAGGATCAGCCCACAGCCGCCGCATGACACCCAGCAGCTCAGGTGTGATCTCACCTTTGCTCTCTGCGGGGCCTGTCAGTGCAAACAGCTGCACAGCATCGTAGGCGCGGTCAGGATTGTGGAAGTCTATCTTGAGGGCAGCCAGGGCCCGGATGATGCGGGTCAGTGAATCAATGGCATTGTAGATGATGAGGGGCTTATACTCCTTGCAGGCCTCCAGGTTGAAGCCACCACTGTGAATGATCTTCATCTGCTTGACAATGGTGCTCTTGCCTGAGTTGCTGGTACCCAGCAGGAGCAGCTTGATTTCACGGCGTTGCCGCTGACTCTCTGAGCGCAGGTGGCGGTCGATTCTCCGGGACCGCCGTGCTGCCTCTTTTTCCTCTGAGCTTTGCCGACATCCCATGGTCCGGCAGCAATAGGCCCAGATGTGGGGCACAGATAGGTGCCTCTCCCTCTTGCCACCAGGTAAGGATGGCTGCAGTGAGGAATGTGAGATGTGGGCTGATGCGCCCAGCAGACAAGAGTCAGCTACCCTGGGAGAGTTCAGCACTGGGTGTAAGGCCAGGTCATATCACACTGCAGCCCCTGCCCCAGTGACTCTTCTCCAGCTGGCATGGCGCTCCTTGCAGCGGGGTGGTGGCCGCACCCTCTCCTCTAGTGACACTCCACCTCCCTTGTCAGCAGTGTGGTCTGATTTGCCGTAGTCATTCCCTGTCCTCGGCCACGGTGGGAAGCCGTCTGCTTGCGTCTGCCTAGGCTGCTGCCTTCTGGTTGCTGGTTGCTGTGGCGATGCTGCTAAGCTCGGCTGGAGGGCCCTGCACTCCCTGTGGCCCCCCTGCCTCAGGCTGCTCCGACTCCCAGCAGTGCATTCGGCCCTTCACCTGCCAAACAGACAACAGCATGAGCCACCCGCTGCTCCTCCCAGCCCCACCTCAGGTTGGATAGGAAACTGGGCTCTGAAAGCGCGGGAATGATCCATTGACTCCCTGCTCCTCTGGCGTGCTGCAGGATTAGTGCCCAAATCACAGCAAAACATGTCTGGCTGATGCCTACCCTTCTACTTCTCTCTTGGTTGGTCCAATTTGTCTGAAGCCAGGTGCACAAGGAAGAGAAGTGAGGTATACAAGGCCTCTGCCTATCTGCACCCCACGCTGGGTCCTACCCACTGGACCCTGCGGACCTCACCTTCTCTGAATCTCTGCATCTGAATAGGATTCAATAATATGATCCTGCTGTGATGCCCCTCTGGTGCTTTATTACCCAAAGGTACCCACGGAGCTTAGCCTCACCCTGTTTTACAGTGGGGTTCTGGCTATGACCCTGCCTGGCAGAGGCCCAGGCTCCCTTAACCTCAGGTCTGGGATAAATGGATGCCTCCCTGCCTCTCACCTCCTCTTGCAGGGGCTGGGTTACCTCTCCTCTCACAGAATAGGATATGTGCCAGGACGGGAGGTCTGGCCATTGACTTCCCATCATGGGTACTCTGTGGCACCAACCTAGGAGTAAGCAGATACACAGGGGGCTGGGATGTGGCTCAAGCGGTAGCGTGCTCATCTGGCATGCGTGCGGCCTGGGTTCGATCCTCAGCACCACATACAAACAAAGATGTTGTGTCCGCCGAAAACTAAAAAATAAATATTAAAAAATTCTCTCTCTAAAAAAAAAAAAAAAAAAAAGCAGATACACAGGGACCAAACCAGGCAGAGGCTGCAGACCGTAGGGATAAATAACGCAGGGTACCTAAGTGGACAGTGGCTTGGGGATGGCCTTGAAGAATAGGCAGAGGTGGTCTTACTTCTGGTTGGGCGAGAAGTAAGGATGGAGGCATGGGTCAGGGGCTAGCAGGTGGGCAGGGTCTGCAAGACAGGGCACTATGCTGAAGTCTTGTTGGGGAAGGCCAGGGTACCTCCCAAGGACAGTGGGAATCGCTAAGTCTAGGCTATGCATGGTAGCCCAAAGTCCCCCCTCCCCAAGTCTGAGGTGGAATCTTTCACTGACCCTGGCTGGGCCTAGGCTATAGCATCCTGTCGAAAGCAAGGGAAGGGGCAAACCCCAGAACACTCCTGTGACCTGCTGGGTGGCTGGGCCAGTCTTCCTCTACCAGAGAGCTCAGGCTTCTGACACTGACTGGGAGCCCATGGAGGCACCTGCAATCGCATAATTCTTCCCTTGCCTTCCCTCCTCAGCCATTCTGCCATGACCAGCATTCACTCCTCTAATATCTCTTATGGTAGGCCCTGAGGTGGGAAGGCCTGAGGCAGACAAGACCTGCCAGCTAAGGACCTCACTCTGTCTATACTCCTAGGTGTGTTAGCTTCCAAAACTCAACCTGCCCCAGCTGCCTCTGCTTTCCTTACCTTCCTTGCTCCAGGACCTAAAGAAAATCACTCTGCTCTCCCCACACCAGCTGACCTCTCCCTGGCCAGGTTCCACCGCCTACCCTGCCCTCTCTTCACTGCTACCTCCACAGAGGCCCCCAGCTAACAAGTGACCTACATGACTTTGTGTGCTGATGCAGCCTCCTCCCTAATTGGGGGTTCCAGGTGAGCAGGGCCCATCTTGGCCTTGACCCCAACATGAGCAAAGCAGTGCTCTCCATGTGGTGGGCCCTTGATAGGTGCTGGGGATGAAAAGAAGAAAGGAAGAAAGTGAGGCTGAGCAATCTTCCCACATTTCTGCAGTTCCATCTGCCAGGCCTCCATGGAAGAAGAGTGCACCAGGGAACACCCCAGGAACATCTCTGCTGAGAGCAGTGATTAAAAGGGTCATTCAATGAGGCTGAATCCCATTGAGGTTGAAATTATGCCTGAGAATGGAAGCCTCAAGAAGCACCTTGAGATGGTACAGTAGATGTCTAGGAGCACCTGCTTGAGTGTAATACATGTAGTGTACTCATGTGCTGGAATGCACATGAGGTCTGGGCGCTAGTTCCCTAGCAGCAATGAGTTCAGGGTTATGGAACCTCAGCAGAGTTTTTTTCTCTTTTGTATTTTATTGTATCTTTTATATTTCCTTCAATGAACTAATATTAGGAAAAAATCTGCAAACAAATGTAATGGCATTGACAAGCCCCTGTCTTTAATTCACATCCGGGGCTTGCTTCTCTCTGCTATGGAGTGAATGTTAGCAAGGTCAAGGAATCCTGTGACTGCTCTTTTGTCCCTGCTAATGACTTAACCCCATCTGACAACCCCTTGGGATGGAAAGGGTGTGAGCAGACCTCAGCCTGCTATGCTTCTGGGAGCACCAAGGCCCTTCCTGCCAGTGCCGTCATTCTGGCATGATTGCCAACAACCTCCACTTGGGAGAAGCCTGCCTGGGGAAGTCCCTGTCATCACCATTCTTTTCAATTCAATGTTTTAAAATCCAAGATACAACCAGGCCTGAAATGATACAAATGCCAGTTGGTAGCAGACCCTATCCTTCCTTCAGCTGGTCAGTGTTGGGCAAAGATTGTCCAGAAAATAAGTTTCTCCCAAATGAACCTCCCAAGCTGTTTGCTGCTACCCAGGAAAAGCAGGCTTGTGGCTACCTTTGGAACACCCTGTAATGACCCCATTCTTAGAACATGGTCTAGTACAGGCAGGTAAGATGTAAACCTCAGAACTGGGATTCCTGGGGGTCAGGTGAGGGAATACTTTGCCTTGATGTAGAGTTGCACCTGAACAGACTAGGCCACGGGCCATTTCCTGGCAGTTCACACTTTCTCATCTCAGGTCCCCATAAAACCCCCACCCAAATGTGGGTCCAGCACAGGCTGTTCTCTGCAGAGCTGGATCTATCACCTCAACTCTCCTCAGGTTGCTCCATCTGTAGCACCTCTTGACTGGCCTCATAGGTCGGCACATTTGTAATAACTCCCCGCCATCAATTGGGTGCTTCTATCTTCCCCCTTCTCTCCCCCATGCTGCGGAACCTCTTTGTTCTCTGCATCTTGTCCTATCTTTCTGGTCCTTATCTTTGGCTGGGATTTCCTTAAAAATGAAGAGGCCAGGGGGCTGGGGTTGTGGCTCAGGGTAGAGGGCTTGCCTTGTACGTGTGAAGCACTGGGTTTGATCTTCAGTACCACATAAAAATAAATAAACAAAATAAAGGTATTGTGTCCATCTACAATTAAAATATATGTATGCTGGGGATGTGGCTCAAGCGGTAGCGGGCTCGCCCGGCATGTGCGAGGTACTGGGTTCGATCCTCAGCACCACATAAAAATAAAATAGAGATGTTGTGTCCACCGAAAACTAAAAAATAAATATTAAAAAATTCTCTCTCTCTCTCTAAAAAAAGATGTGTGTGTGTGTGTGTGTGTGTGTATATATATATATATAGATAGATAGATAAATGCAGAGGCCATGTAGTGCAGGAGAGAGGTAGGCATATGGGCAGAGGGCTACTCTTGATGGTCTCTAGCTCTGTGAGCTGGGCAGGTTGGTGTGGGCAGAGTCCCTGTACAGGTCACACACCAGAGGAGGAACACACTCAAAGGGCCTGTGTATTAGGGATGGCAGGGATGAACCATGGTGACTACAGAACTGAAGGGTAGTCAGAGTGACTGGGCATAGAGAGGAGAGAAGTACAGATGAAAGGAAGGGGCACAGCAGAACAGAAGGGTGGTCAGAGTGGCTGGGCACAAGGAAGACAGAGGTACAAGGTGAGAGGACAGAACAGAAACCTAGCTGGGGCCTTGGTTTTCCTTCATCAAAGAGAAAAAGCCACTGAAGGGGTTTAAGCCACATATGCAGGTGCATGTTTGTGACAGTGATAGGTATATACCTTTGGGTGTGCACATATAGGTCCATGTCTGTGTCTACTGTGGATGCATGTGTGTGGACCCACCTGAATGTGTCTGTACAGCTGCATGTGTACCAGGGAAGATGTGTTCTGAGAGCAGAGGTAGCTATGAAGGGGAGGGACTGGCAGTGGTATAGCAAGTGGGGTTGAGATGATGATTCAGGGATTCTCTGTTATACTTACTTACTGACCTGTGGCTTTGAGCTTGACACTGGGTGGAGGTGGCAAGTCAGGATTTGAGCAAGGAGTTCCATGACCAGCAACCCCAGTGGCTGCTGGGCTAAGGCCAGACTGGCTCCTGCACAAAGACATCCAGGTGAGAGGGTAGCACTGTGGGTGAGGGCTGTGGAGGAGGATGCAGCAAACAGACACAGGCACAGGCTATAGGCTATAGGACAGGCAGTGCCTGGTGATAAAGTGGTGACTGTGTGAGAATAGGGAGGTGTTAAGGGCATCCCAGGAATAGTCAGCAGGCTGGGAGTGAGGCCTTTCATGGAGAGGAGATTCTCCAGGAAGTGGCAGGTGTTGGCAAAGTTGTCACCTCCCTGTAATGTGGGACTCTATTCTGCTGTGGCAGGGGATCAGTACAGATGTGTGGAATGATTAATCACTGAGTACTAGCCAGCCCTACCCGTGTTCCACAGCAGCAGAGCTTGAGGCCTGAGTCTGCAGCCCCCCTGCTTCCTCCCCCGTTGTCTTGGGAAACTAGCTCTCCTTGATCTATGGCTCTAGACAGATTCTATCCTGACCTCTGAGAGGTCTCCTTAACTCATCTACCTAAAGGTTTCAAGGTATAATCCCCAAACCCTAAGCCCATTCAGGGACCCCTCTCCTGAAAGCTCCTCACTGCCTGTGTTCTCAAGGCCAGACCCTTTAGCACACACAGGGAATCCCTTCAGTATCCTGCCTGCCTGCCCCTCAGGCCTCTGATCCTGGTCCTAGTTGACTCCTGGCAGGCTGGCCTGCCCTCATATCATGTTTCCCCTTCCCCAGACATGGCCCTCTCGAGGCTGCTCTTGGAATAGATGTGGGTGACAGCCCTGAACCAGGGCAGGACATGGTTGTGGAGGGATGGTGCTGCCACTTCTCTCAGTGTCTTGGCATCATGGATGCCCTCCGTATCGGCTGCTACTGCTCTCCCCTGGCCTGTCCCCACAGCCTGTGATTGCTGGGCATACAACCTGGCAACACAACCCTCATACCCATGGCTGTCTGTCTATACCCATAAGGCAGGGCTAGGCTGTGGGAACACAAGTCACTAACCTGTCCCATATCCCTATCCAACCTCTCCCCCTAAAGCCTCTCCCAGGGCCACTCTTCAACAGCCAGGAAAGTCAGCTCTCGAAGTGGGGGAAGGCAATCCAAAGTCAAGGTCACTAAGGTATCACTGCCCAAGCCAAGCTAAGCCAGGGAACTCTTGGGTAGAAAGGCTTATCAGCTTATAGGCTAGGCTCCTTTGCTACTATGCCCCACTTCCATGGGGACAAGCAGCCCAGACCCTCACTTCTCCAGACCCTGGCTACCTATTGGCCTCCCCTTTGGTCTCCCAGGAAAGCTTATTCCACACTGAGCCTGGGCCACTAGAAGGGTTGATGATTCCACACACAGGCCCACCTAAGGGAGGTAGTTTAGATTCACTAAGGAGATGTGCCAGCACTTGGGACTGTGAATGAACAAAGAAGCATGGTCATATCTCTGAGGCCCACAGAGATCGTTCAGATGGCTAACTCTGCTGGGGACAATGGTTAGGACCCCAAGAAGTGATGAGTGGCCAGGCAACAAGGCCAGCAAGGCAGTGAGAGGCCATACACCCAGCACAATGATGGGTTCCCAATTTTCCCCACTGCTTTTAAACCTTTGGGAATTCCCACTCTGCCCCCAGCCAAGGCCCTGGCTTGGAGTGTGTCAAGCCTTAGTGCAAGGGCTCAGCAGTGCCTCTGGTTCCAGGCCTGGGGGTGACAGCAGGAGGCATAGCCCTCATTATGAACTGATGAGCCCTTTCCAACCCAAGACAGCTGCCCTGGACTACCTGTACCTACCTACCCCTGGCCCTGCCCTCGAGTCCCCCCCATCCCCCCATGGAGGCTGAACTGCTCAGGGAGCCCTAAATGGGGTTATGACTCAGCACTGCTCACCCCTACCCCAGTTTGCTCAGATGTCTCTGCCCTGGCAGTGTGGCCCTTCTACTGCCTAGAGCTCTACCCTGGCACCCAACGGCTGTTCTGTGATGACCTGGAGAGAGCAGAGGGAGGTTGGCCTGGTGGCAGCAGATGGGGCTCACTGTGTCTGTGATTACAGGCCCTTCCCGGAGAGGGCCCCACCCCACAGCCAGCCTATGTCTCATGGTTTGCAGGATCTGGCAGGAGAAATGCATGTGGAGTTCCCTGAACCCATACCTGAGGCACTGCTGGTCTTAGGTTGCCTGAATCACTAGTCCTAAGGTGCTTCCCTTGCCTCCCAGGCTAGCATGAGAACCCGTAGGCCCAAACTTATTCAGGGTATTTCCATCTCCTTTTAAAGAGTAGGTCTTCTCCTTTGCTCTCTGGACCCACTATCCCCTAGTCAGCTCTTACTAAGTGGCTCTATTTTAGAAATTGAAGGTCCGGAAAAGCCTGTGCCTGCGGCTGCCACTGATAATCAGTTTCCTTCCCTCTTAATAAGGAAACATTTTCCACTGCCCTTTTATGCCTGGCTTACTGGCATTGTGCTTTCTGCTTTCAACTGACATACTGAATGTTTCTCTCCTGCCCAAGTGTTATAGCTGTCATTAGGTTTTCCCAGAGCCAGGCTTGGACCCACAGGGACCTTCTCCACTGCGGTGGCTCCTTGGTGGTCTCCGAGGAGCCAGGTGTCCTTTGTGCTGCCCACCTCTTCTGTCATTTCCAACTTCCCTTCCCTATCAACCCAGACTCTTCTCAGGGTGAAAGGAACTCCACAAATGCCAAGACAACACAACTGGAAGTTTTGTCTCTCTGGTCAGATTCCCACGCCAGTCTTGTCCCACACATCACTATAATGGTCCAATTACAGTGCAGGGAGGGTTCTGGCATACTTTTCATGGAGGTGTTTCCATGTGTGTTCTTCGATAATTAGGGATAGCTGTGGGTTAGACTCTGGGGAGCATCCATTCCAGGAAGACTGGGCATGGCAGGATCAGGAAGAAGGCTACAGATCCCAGCCATAGCTTGGCTGTGCTTTCCATGTCTAAAGCATGCCTCCATCATGAGGAGGAAGGTACACAGGAAACCTGGGCCCAACAGCCCAAGGCTAGAGATGCTGGGGACAAATGTACTTTCATCCACATCTGTCTGCTACCACTGCTGTGGCATTGGCCTGTGCTGGCATACATGTTATCTTGCATGATATGCTTGGGAGGTGGCCATAATTTTGCAGATACAGAAACCAAGATTTAAATAGAGGAGGGGATTTCCTTGGGGTCACCCAGCTGAGAGTCTATAAGGCTCAACTTCCATCAAGCTCTCCACCTCTTGGCACCCTGACATCACAATCTAACATGGCTACATCTGGGTATCACCTGCTGCTATTTACTCAATGTTTTTCTTTAAATGGATTCACTCTTTTACTTAAATAACTGTACTTTAAATGGAAAGCCAGAGTCACTCACAACAGACAAAAGTAATCTAAAATATAGAAATAAAGGATATATATATATATAATATAGCATAAAGGAACCGCTTTTGCTGCTAGCTAGGGCCTGGTATCTGCACAAGAGCCAGGTGAAGCCACTCTCTGTTTGTTAAATGGTGGGGATTAGAGCCTGCTGGAGGTTGTGAGATTTTCTCACAAACTGGGATTTTCTCCTTGAAGGAAAAGGGTTGAGAGAAAAATAAAAGGATTACTATCTTGGTAGGAAGGGTTAGCTCTGTTCATGACTGCCCTCAGGCCACCTTGTATGGTCTGGTAGCTGCACAGCCCCCTGTTGAGAAGCTGGGCTTTGTCCCTACTAGCTCCTGGGGACACAGAGAGGGTGCACAGGAAGCCTAGGCTCAGAGGCTCTCTTGGCTATGACACCCAGGGATGGGACTCTTGGTCTATGGTGTCAACACAGTACTTATTGTCCTTAGGCCAGAGGCTGCCTCTTGTCTCAGTAAAGTGGGTCAATCCCATCCTAGCTCAATTCCACTTGCTTGTTCAGCAGGGTACCTACCCTCCACCACTTCACGCATTACTCCTGAATAACTCAGTATGTGTGTCTGGGCCCGAGGTTAACTACCCTCAGATCTCTGTGGGTAAAGTGATCTATCAGCCCACTGAAATCAATATTCGCTCAGAATCCAATCCCAATGTGTGCCACCCTGCATAGGGCAGCGGCACACGGTGGGGGGGGGGGGAGTGAGCTGAGTCTGTGCATTAAAGAGCTTATACTCTGGTTAAGAAGACCATAAGTAAAAAGACCATAAGTAAGAGAGCCAGGCTATTATTGATAAAGACAAGCTCTGTGGAGACAAACATTCAGCAAAGATATAGAATGGCACCAGTCCTCCCTGGTTGAGGATGCAAATAGCCTGGGCAACTCCTAGAGCTGACCCCAGACAGGGCAGATGGGAATTCTGTAAGTTTCCTGTGGCTCATGGCAGCCTGGTGGAGGGTATCCTGAAAAACATGTCCACCCCTCTGAGTAGGGGGTTCCAAGCCTGAGTGCTGTCCCTGAGAAAGCTCAGGGAAGAGGATTGCCATTTGGGGAAGGAGGCTCTTACTTGGTGTAGGTAGCTGATGTGGATGGGCTGAGCACCCTTGGGCAGGACTGTACAGGGGAACCAGGACAGGACAGGGGCACCAGGACTCCTGGAGCAGCAGTTTTCCTGGATTAGGGAGAAGCACTTCCATGCTACAGCACACGATGCCATTCAGACATGCTTTGTGAGGGTAGAACACAAAACCAATGTGCACTGGAGTGAGTTGGGCTGGGATCTGTACCCATGTTCGTCTTGGAGGTGGGGACATACGTTCATTGCTTTTCTAGTTTGGCCATATGAAATGTCCTCATTGAATGGCTGGCTGTCCAGCTCCTCAGTGGGCCTCCGTGTAAAAGACAAGACTCCCATTTCTCAAGACCACATCCCAGCACTGAGTAGTGCCAGCAAGGAGCAGGTGTTCAGTGAGTGTCAATAACATAGCTACATACATGCACACTGCCTTTTGGCTTACTTGTGTCTCTTCACCTGCCCAGTGTCACTGTCTGCAAGAAGGGCCTGAGGGTTTTACGTTTTTGATACAGCACGTATTTGGGGACTAAAAAGTTACATTTTTCTGAGGAGATAAAAACTCCTGTTTGCCCTGATGTCAATGACAATGGACAAGGAATGGGGACAGGCTACATTCCTAGGAATTGCTCTTTGGGGAAAGACAATCTGCACACCTTGCCCCTTCCTTCCTGGTTCCTGCTTCCATGGCTACATCTCTTATCCCCATGCCCACAGTGCCCTGCTCCACCCTATTTGGCTGAGAAGCCCCCTTTCAAACGACTCAGGGAGAGCCTCCTTCCCTTTGAGCCTAGTGGACTCAGTCTGCACTCACAACTCAGCCCAATGTAACCTTGAACCAAGTGTGGTATATGGCTAGGTCAGTAGTGGGACTTAATCTCACCCTGGGAAGAGAAGGCAGAGATATCTACACACAGGCCCTTACCAGTCTTGGAGCCGCTGGCTCCTCTAGAGGGGCCCTCCCTGACTGTAGTGTGTGTGTGTGTGTGTGTGTGTGTGTGTGTGTGTGTGTGTGGTTTCCTCGGGTTCCCCACAGCAGGTTGGTCTGGGTTGCTACCCTGACTTCTCTCCCCCAGTTGCCAGCTCTACTTCCCTTGAAGCAGGTGCTGTGTGAAAGATGTGCAGAGCAGATGGATGGGTAGATGGATGAACATCAAAATATGTTTGTAAGAGAAAGAGCTCAGAAGCTTCCCCAGCACTCCCTTTGAGCATGTCACCTAACATGACCTCTTCTAAATGTCTGTGGCAGAGGAGTCACAACGCAGTCCATACTGAAACTTAGGCCCTAAGGTCTCTGTTGACCCATGAATAGCTCCTGGAGCCCTCATGCTCCTAGGATTCTGGGACCCAGCTCTGTTGGGATTCTACGGGCCCCACTGTCTGCCTGCCTCCATGCCCAGGCTTCCTTTGGTCCTCTTGCTCCTCTCCACAAATACTCCTCAAATGGACATTATACCCACCCCTCTAAGAGCTGCAGGCCAGTCCCTTATAGATCCCAAACTCAGCAGTTTCCAGCTCCTTCTCCTGTGTGGGACAAGAGTCCTCCTGAAGCTTCTGCTAACCGCTCCACTCATTCTCCCACCATCCTGGAGCTTTCATTGCAGGAGATTCTTGCTGCCTACTCCCATCCTAGTCAGATCCAGCCCCTTTGGAAACACCTTTTTGACCACTTCAGACATTGCTAAATAAGATGGGAGCCTTTGGGAGCAAGGGCAGGGGCAAGTGTGGGCTCTGCATGCAGCACACCCTGGGCTAGGGCCTTGGCAGCCTTGGCTCTGGGTAAATTATTCTGCTGGTCCTTGTGTGGCCCTTGCCCCACATCCTTCCATGCTATAAAGCCCCACACTTCCCTTCCCTGCATGTTGCCTCTGGAATCTTTCACTGGGGTGGTTTGGAAGCTCTAAGGATCCTTTGCCTCCTAGGGAGAGGAGAGGAATTTTCAGGTTGGCCTGTCTTGGGAGTTCTGCTATGTTGCCATGCATCCTCCTCCTATTTTTCAGCCTCTGTGGCCTTGTCTCTGCTGCAGACCATGGTTTACTACCTTTTCAAGTAGACTGGTCTCCCCTCATGCAAGAAAACAAAAAACAATAACAACAACAACAACAAAAAAAACAACAACCAAATAAACCAACTTGCAGATTCCAACATTATTATAGGAATGTTTCTAATATCCATTAATGACTGAAAGTTGTCATCAAAGTTTGGGCTGCTGGCTGGCTAGCCTACTGAAATGTGAGTTATAGCAGGGAGTCCTAAGAAATGATATATAAGTACTTTAAAACAGATACCCATACATTTGCATACCAAGGTCTGGAAAGGGCTGAGATCTTTTTCTGGAGTACAGGTTCACATTCTGATATTGCTGGCACTGTCCTTATATAAACCACAGCACACCTTGTGCCATATCCAGTTGCTTTTTCCACCAATGAGGTGGCCAAGTTATCAGAATAGATTTTTAAGACTTCTTATTCCCAAACTTCTGTCTCATCCACATCAAACTGACCATAGCTTCTGAGGCTTTCTGAAGCATCCATTTTGATTTCCATAAAAGCCCCCTTTATGCTCATTTTCTATCAGTTTATGTAACATTCAAGGATGTAACTATAGTAAGGAAAAACTGTATAAACAGGTTTGAGACACCCAGCCAACTCAGGGGTATGAGCAGAAATACTCAGGGGTGCTCGGCCTACCACTAACACAGGCCAGCATGCTTCACAGTGAGAATGGAGAGCGCTCATTTATCCAGCAAGTGCAGATGACACAGAGAAAAAGGGCTTTTGCTTGCCAAGCTTTCTATAGTGCTTGTAAATGACTTTGCATTTCATTTATCACAAAATCTCCCCCAAATATTTGAAAAATGATAGCATGTGCATGTGTAAGATATTACTGATTCAGGCTTGGGAACATGTGACTTTGTGTTTGTGGGTTCTTTGTAGTCAGGTGGGACAACTATGTAGTCCTTCTGCCTCCTGGTCACTTGGGCCCAGACCACAGGGTTAGTTTCTCCATGCTGCCCTTACAACCTGTGGTCTTGGCACCACAGGCTGGCAGCAGGTCTCCCCTTAAAAACAGGCCTCCTTTCTTTGTCTCCTCTAAGCTCCCTGCTTATTTTGAAACTAGAGTTCAAGCAGATGGTAGGAAGGACTAGGGTTAGTGTTCCCCCATTTGCAGACAGGCTCCAACCCAACTAATGGCTCTGCCCTAGTTGGGCAGGTCATAGCCTATCAGAGTCCCTCTGCTAAAAGTTGACATTAGATGACCAGGGAGGCCCTTCCCTGTGGCCCTGTGCTATCTTAGCTCTGGACGCCCTCTGCTATGTGTCCAGTCTTCTGACCCACAGCCAACAAGGCTCAGTAGATGAGAGGTGACAGCACTACCTGAGGAGCACTGACTTACGAGGCAATGGAGCCAGATGCCTCTCTAGGCCAGAAGTAAACAGATAAATTAAAATGGAAGGTTCCACCTATCATGGGAGCTGTGACGGGGAGGAGGGATATGACAGTTAAGAGGTAAGGAGCTTCAATGGGAGCCAAAGGAATTGCTGCCTGGGGCAGCTATGGTCCCAGGATCCCCCAGCCCTGCTTCCCTAGGGAAGGTTAATCGATGACTTTCAATGAGGCTCCTCAGCTGGGTGGGAGTCTGATTTCACCATTCTGGACCCCTGCAATTTCCTGTCCTTACCTCTGAGTGTGATACTCCCACCCTCAAACCATGGTTAGACTCTCTCTGGTAAGAATTCCACGGGGCCAGATGAGTGACAACTCCTTCCTAGGACCTTTCCTATTTCTCTGCAGCCCCTTTCTTCTTTCTCACATCTGGAAGGTATGCAGCACGCCCTGTCTATCAACTTCCCCTTTTCTTCCTTGCTCTGGCCCACAGCCTTCTTCCCAAGTCTCCTAAACTTACTCATGTACTAAGACCAGCTCATGCAGGCCACCAGCCAGGAAATCAGAGGCTCTCAAAGAAGTACAGATTCCCTCCACCCTCTGTCTCAGGAAGAGCCCAGGAATATGCATTTTTCCAAGCACTGTAGGTCCTTCTGAGGCCAACAGCCTGGGATTCTGTTTCAGGTAACTCTCAGTAGCTGGCACCAATCCTTCTGCCTGTGATAGGCCACCCCCAGGAGTGTCCAAACCTGCAGCTGCTGCTGAACCTATCCTGATCAGGTCCTTAAGAGGTAGAAGTTGAGCAGAACATTCCTGTACCTATGATCAATGGAGGCATAGCATCAGGAGAAACCAACAGAGGAGACAGAGATTCAGGAAAGGGCCAGGGAAGAAGCTAGGCATAGTGAGATTCCAGCCATCTTGACCGGACCCCACAAGGAGCTCAGGAGGCAGAAGGACTACATAGTTGTCCCACCTTGAGGGAAGTGGGTAGAACCTTCCAGGCATCTCTAGGACAGGAGACATGAAGGGCTTGAGGGCAGAAGTCTGATGAGGGGTGCAACCATGAACTATTGGGACTGTACTTGGTGACAGTGCACCCACAGGAAGGAATCCTGGGGCACTACAGCATCCATAACATGCCTGGCATACCTTCCTTCTACCTTCTTCCTTTCTAATAGGGTCTGGAGCCTCAGGTCAGGGCTGGGCCTGACCCTGCCCATTACGAGACCATTGAGCTCATCATGCCCAGCCAGCCCCTCCTCTGGCAGTCACTTATCTATCTCCTTGTTGTTCCCACCTCCCTGTAAGTGGTGCTCTACCAGCAGACAGGGGGCTTCTCATAAAAACAAGAAAGGACATATTTCTTTTGTGCTTGAAGTTTTCTGTCCCTTGCCATCTCACTTCAGAGCTAGGGTCATAGTTCTTCTAGGGTCCCAGGCTGTGGACTAGTCCAGCTTCTCCAATTGCCTCCCACTATGCTCTCTACCTCCCAGAATCTGCCACACTGGTCCCTTGCTGACCTCCCTACTGATTCTCCAGCACATACAGCTCACTCTCAACTCAGGGCCTTTGCATTAACTGTTCCTTCCATCTAAAAAGCTTTGTCCAAAGCCAGGTGGCCCATTCCCCCCAATTCAATGGCTTGGATGTCTCCTCCTCAGGAGGCTACCCTACTTATCCTATTTACAACAACCCCAGCCTACGCCACATATCTTGGTCCACAATGTTTTAGCCCACAGCACTGTCCTTCTCTAACACATTGCTGCATCATTCACTTAGGGTGGGCACTATACCCTTCCCAAATTATGCTCATAACAATGCAAACACCACTGTTTGCTCCCTGACACATCCCACATGCCTACAAGGACGTGGCATAAAGCAGATACTGTTAAATCAAGCCTAACACTTTGTAGTGATTGAATGAGGGATGGGTTAACTTGGTGAAGGGAGAGGACAGCTGGGGATATCTGAACAATCTTCTGAAAAGGCTCTTGGCCTTCCCTTGGATAGACACAGTGGATGGATGGCTAGTTGACCCTGATGCTGCCCCACTGCTGAGCTCCCAGGTTCAGGATGTCCCTCATCTTGTAAATTCTTTGGGGCTGGATTTCTATTGCCATATGGAAAATGTACCCCTACCCAACCCTCCTTACAAGCCCCCAGCCCTGGCTGTCTTCTTGTGCCAGTGACAGGGACATTTCCCCAAACCTGGCCTACCAGAGTCTGAGACTGAAGTCCATCCTTCTGCCGCAGAACATAACCAGAGTCCAAAGTCAAGTAGTGTGTGCAGGGGGCAAGTTCAGTCAAAGAACTGAGCTGAGCAGGGATGAGATGCTGGCATGGCCATGATGCTCCCTGGAAAACGTAGGTAGAACTGGGAGGACAAGAACAATCTCATCAGTGCCTCTGTACAGTCCCTACCACAGGGCAGGGCAGAGCTGGGAATGTGCGTGTGTGCATGGTGTTATCGTAGAGGAAATCGATGCCTGGCACCAGCCCAGTGTTTAAGGGAAATGAATAGATTTTGGCCGAGGACAAAGAGAGTTTGATTAATCAGAAATTGGATAATGGAGGCAACACTCTAATTATTTTTCTTCCTAGCATTTTATCGAGAAATATGTTTGCACAGCATTATCAGAGGTAACAGAGTGGGTGAGGGGGGCAATCACACTAGAGGAGACCCTGGCTTAGGGCAGGCCACCCACACCCACACTCACTAATGGGCTAGATGTCAGGCCAGACAGCCAGGGTCCTGGTAGTCAGTCCACAGAGTCATAGGAAGCAAGAAGGGTGGGTAGTGCAGGCCTGCTGGGGCAACTAAGGCCAGAAAGGACATGCCATATAGGGGAAGGAGAGAGGCACAAGGGTAGGCCCTCAGTCAGCACAAAGCCCCCACCCTTATGACCCCTCTCCACCCTGTCCTGCCAATTCAAACCCCACTCAACAGGCAGGAGCACCAGCCCTCCATGGGACAACCACCAGCTGTGGTCAAGTTGCCTTTCCCATGGGTCCAGAGCATGCTGGAGCCAGAACAAGGGAGGTAGGTGTCTAGTTCTTTAATACTTTGTCAAGGAGGGTCTTCAGAGCCCACCCCCCGCCACCAGGAATTTGAAAAGTTTTCTCACCCAGTGAAACCTAACAGACCCCCCCTAAAGCCAAGGTCAGACAGGAGCACTGGGCTCTCCACAGGATACAGAGACTAGGTCTCTCATACCTTTAGGTCCCCCTGGTCACTCTGCTGTTCCTTATTCCAATGTTGTCCCCACTCCTATAACATCTACAGCCAAAACCACACAGTTTTGCACTCTTCTTCTGTGATGATCCTGTCTATGCAGATAGGCAGGCTTCTTGGAGTTCCTTGCTGGAATAAAACTCAGTGCAAGATTTATAACCAGGAGGAGGCTCCTGAATCTTCAGAGCTTAGTGGTTGAGTCAGTCTCACTCATTCACTTGCTCATTCATTAATTCAGCAGGTCACTAGGTCAGCAGGTCACTAGGCCTCAATGTGTAGAGAGAAGCTACACTGGGCCAGACATGGGGCTGGACCCAGGGGCACCGAAGGGAACAAAGTGTCAGCTGAGATGGGAACAGACATTCAACAATGACCCAAGCTGCTTGACCCTCCAGATGTCAGCTGGGGAAGTGTTGAGGAAAAAGGAGAGTACTTACATAATTGGGGGGGGTTAGGTCAGTGTTCCCAAGGAATAAGAGAGGGAATGAATTAAAGTTGCTAGGCAAGAAGAGGAGTGCAGTAGTGAGGCTGGTTAGTTGTTGGCAAATGTGTCTAAATCCTGTCTCCTGGACCAATTGTAGATATTATTACCCAGCCATGACTGCTTCCTCTCTGAGCCACAACACAGCCTTAGAATTCTCTTTAGCACAGTGTGCTTTGGGTGGTCACTCCAAATCTGGAATAAGAATTGAGAACTACATCAAAGGCCCAGAGCTTTTGATTTAAAGGTGAGGAAGGCTAGGGCTACAGTCAGCAGTACAGTACTTGCCTAGTATGCACAATTCCCTGGATTTAAGCCCTAGCAATGAATGAATGAATGAATGTGAAGAAACTGAGGCTCAGAGAGTAAAAAAGACTCACCAGGGTCATCTTTATAGGCAGAACCAGGTCTAGGGCCTTGCTTTGCACCGAGCTGCCCTGCATCCCTGACTGACAGGCCGTTCCTTGACCCTGGGGCACAGGGGTTACCTGGAAAGGCTACTTGGCTCTCACCATGTTCTTTTACTTCCATCAGAATCTTGTCTCATCCTCTTGGGACATTTTCCTATAAACATGCCTATGTGAATCCCCAACATCTGAAAAAGGCCCCACTGAGTCACACCGTGAACTGAGGAGTCAAGTGTCAGTCTGAAGTGTCTGATTCAATATGAGAAACAAGGAATTCACCTGTCTCTGGCTCCAGAGTGAATCATGATCAGGCTTGACATGGCCCAGTCAGTGTCTATGTGTGGGGTTGTGTGCACTGGGTGGTCAAATCTAAGGCAAAAGTCACACTTTTCTGAAACAGAAGGTTGAGCTAGAGCAGCAATTCTCTAACATGAGAGCACAAGGCCACTTTCAGTCCCTCTCCACGACTTCCTGGGTGCCAGCTTGGGCACACTGGCTTTGGGAGCCTGGTTCTCAGAGGTGAACACAGCTAAGTCCTTGCCTCACAGAGCTTATATTTAGGCCCAGGAAAGAGAAAATAAATAAATAAAATAGTTGGTTAGACTGTGGCTAGTGCCAAGGGGAAAAAGAGCAGCAGGAAAGGGGCACAGGAACTACATGAGTGTGGACATAAACACTGTTCTAGAGAGATGGCCTCAAGTGAACATGTAATTAAAAGACCTGGAGACCCTCCCTTGTGTATGGCCTTGTCTGAGAACCATAAGTGAGAACAAAAACCAGCTGTGAGGACCACCTGGCATTGCAGAGAAACTTGGCCTTTAACACTGACACACAGAGAAACAACTGAGCAACCAGAGGGGAGCAATTTTAGGCAGAAACCGAAAAAGTGCAAAGATAGATGGTGAGGAGCCAAGCTCCCGTGTCACGATACCATGGGCCCAACTGGCACAGTAAGCTTTCCTAACAGCAAAGGAACACTGGTGTAGGCACAGAAGGGGCCTCACAGCCTGTGTGCTTCAGTCTTCACTTTAGAGAAAAGGATGAGGCCCAAAGAGGTGTAGTGTCAGACCTATGGCACACAGGTATAGGAAGTCAGCCCAGCCCCTGAACTGCCCCCACCCCAGGGGTGTGGAGTGAGAATGGAAATGGATGGATGGAAAATGTTCAGGGTTTGCTGTAGCCCGCCAGCCTACCCAGAGCAGAGTCAGAACCTAAGAGCTAGCAGCAGCGGCCATGCCAACTCTAAATCAGTAGGTCACTAGGCCTCACCTATCATCCTTCTTGGGACCAACGAGGGGATAGAACCAGGCCAAACAGAAGGAAGCTGGGTCACCCTAGGCTAATAAGAATCCTCTGGTTTCTAGATAACTTCCAATAAGTCTGATGCCTAGACTCACTGAGCCACTGAGAAAAACCAATTCACCTCTCCAGATCTGTCTCCTTGACTATAAAAGTGAGATAAAAACAGGCCCTTTTCTGCACTTTGGTTTGTGAACTTTGGTTCCCTGGAAGGCACTTGGCTATGAAATCCAAGGCAGATTCTATATACTCTCCTTGCTAATAATTGTATCTGGGCTCTGGGGAAAATATGCACATTAGTCCCTACTCCCCAACCCCAACACTCTGACAAAGTCTGGCCTTCACAACTGACAGGGGCAGCCTTGCTGAGAGGGATCAAAGCTCAGACCAGACCTTACCTAGGAATCCTGTCCTGGTGGTTCCCCATCCCAGGGGCAGGAAAGGGCCACTTGATAGTGCAGGGGTATTCTTCTGAAAGATATGCTCTGACCACAGTCCACCACAGCCCTTGGACAGGGTCTGTTTCTGGTTTGAGGCTGCTAGAAGGAATACCAGTCTTGACACTATTTGTAAGGCCCCTCCCAGCACTGTGGCTTTTAACAGTCTCGCTTCTTAGCACTTTTTGATGGATTCTCCAGGGACGTCTCTAAAAGAGAGTTATACCTTAATTTAGAAGCAAATAACTCAAAACTCCGTGATGTAGCAGGCTCCTGTGGAAGAGAGGAATTTAAGGAAGCCATTGTGTGAAGCTGTCGGCCATGCTTGCCCAGGGCCTGCTGAGGCTGGACTTGCCTCCTGCTACCTTCTACCCAAGAAGCTGCTGGCTACTGGTGGTCCACAGAGAGAGGGGAAAGACATGACAACTCAGAGCAGGCAATTTTTCAATTTTTCACTTAATGTGTAATTTTGGGCTCCTCAGGCCAGGGGCCAGGTCTGGGTCTGACCAACTCCAGAAGCCTACCTGTCCATTCAAGAGAAAGGAGGAAGGGCAGTGGGCATACCACAGGCCCATATAACAGGCTTTCCTTCTCTGCCCATCATAGCCCCAGAATTGTTTTCATAGTCTCCACAATCAGGTCAATCTCATGGGCATGCACCTAGGGAATAACACAGGGCCCAGTGCCAGAAGTAATTCTCTGTTGTCATCGCCTTGAGATGCTTAATAATTTCTTAACAAGGACCCTATAAATTGTGCAGCCAGAGCTGCACATGTCACTAATTTCCAGGCACCCCCTCCCAATGGCAGTTTTTGACCCGGGAGACCTGCCAAGCTGGTTGCCTCCTTCTCCAACCTCCTGAGGGGCTGTCATGACTGTGCTCCTATTCTCATTGGCTAAACAATCTTCAAACTCCATGCTGGCCCTTTCTGGACCCCTTATGCCCCCAAGGGACCTCAGCTGGTTCTAGGCTTCCCACACACCTTGATGCCAAAGACCCCAAGTTGCTACCTCCAACTTTGCTTTTCCCTCTGACCACCACTTGTGCTGATGTTTATTAAGGTCTCAAGTCTATCTCCAGATTCCCTGCCTCTCATGAAGAAGACTTTTGCCAAGTCTTCTTCAGTTAGTGCTAGCTCTGTCCTTTCAGTGGCTCAGATGAAAAACCTGCTGGGCTTGCATTTTCTCCATTAGCAGTCTGACCTGCTACTCTTGAAAATAAATCTCCCATGCAGCTACCTTTCATCACCTCTATTGCATCTACCTCACTGGAATGTTACACAGTTCTGAAAGGCTTCCAGGTCTTAGCCCCAGCCCAGTTTATATTCCTACATTAGCAGAGATCTTTTTTTTTTTTCTTCTTTCACTGGAGATCAAACCCAGTACTTCATACATGGTAGGCAAGTGCTCTAACCCAGCTCCAGCATAGATCTTATAAAAGCCTAAATTAGTTTGTGTCTTCCCTCTGCTCTAAACTTGTCTAGGTCTTTCCACCTTACTGGCACATGTGGAGCTCTGCTTGACTAGCCTCAAGACTCCACCCAAGCCTCTGTTGCCCCTCTCCTAGGCTCCTAGGTGTTCTCCTTTGGCCACCTCATAACTTGCCCATAACTTTTCTGTTGCACTGCAGCAAGCCCTACTCCAGAGAGATGCCCCCCTTCCTTCTGCTTCAGTGTTTGGCATGGCATGGCACTTATTTACCTGCACTCAGTTACATGTGTTAGTGTCAGCTTCTGCCCATTGGAAGCGAGCACTGGGAGTGGATGCTACATTTCTACTGTACCCCTATGCCTGGCACAGTACCTGGATCATGGAAGATGCTGGTACATATTAGCTCAATAAATGGATGAAGGCCACATGTAAGGTTCCATTCCTTGGGCCCTGTAAGGAGGGCTGTGGTCTCCTCCAGGAGCATCAGAGGTTCCTGACAGCTCACTCCCATGAAACTTCCTCCCCTGTCAGTGTGGACATGTGCAAGGGGCCAAATGTGTGGGAGGGGATCTAGCAGAGCACTCTTGGCTCTGTTTATAGATGAGGACAAAAAAGCTGAGAGAGGACAGGCCTGGACCAGGGCCTGATCTCATATCTTCTGATGCTTACACTGGAGTTCTTGCCTCCAAACTCAGAGGCATAAGTCTGGGTACTCCTGGGCCCCTTCCAAGTATGCACAAGCTGTAGCATGGCCTCTGCTCAGGGGTTCTGCATAGGGCCAATCCTTGGTGTCTGTTCTGATGCCTCTGTCCAAAGGTTTCCCTAGAGACCTAGTTATCCCAAGTTTTATTCCTGGGGTCTTCAGGGGAGCAGTGAGCTAATCTGCCTCTTGCAGAGTTCCTGTAAGCCAGCTGTGGTCAGCAGCAGTAACAAGCATGCCTCTATAGCCATACAGTATCTTAGGCTCCTGAGGTTAGTTTGGGCTAGTACATGGCTGGCCCTATTGTTGCCTTTAGGGAAGGAAGGAGCACACACTGTCATCCAAATTCACACATCAATTAAGTAGCTAGCCTGAGGCCACACTTTCACCCAGCCTACCCCAGCATTCAGCATTCCTTCTTTGAAAAGGCCCTCTATACAGGCAACCAAGGCAACCAAGTTAATCCAGACAACCAGATGTCTCTGGAATCACAGTAGATGTTCCTGAGGTCCAGGCAAAGGCACTTTTCCTCCTTGAAAACCAAGTTCAAGAGGCTTGGGACAGAGAGGAGGAATCCATTCCCTGTGTTCCAAACCCAGAGGCCCATGGCAAGCCCCTGGAATGGGCCAGGTGATAGGCACAGAACAAAGCGGCTTCGTCCCGTTCAGCCCAGACCACATACCCCATGAGGGCAGGCAGGCCCTGTTCTCTCTGCAGCAACCCAGGCCTCAGCCAAAGTTAAGAGAGTGTGTGTGTGTATGTATACACTCACATTTGGGGATGGGCACACTACCAAGATAAGATCTAGGGCAGAAAGTAACATTGGTCTTCTGAGGGGGAGGAACTAGTCTTATTCACCTCCTGTCTCAAAAAATCAATGTCTGTTACAGGAACACACAGGAAGAGTTTCAAATCAATCGCAAGCACCTCTTCATCTCTATAGGAAGAGGCATATTGAAGGCACACCACTTCATCCAACCATGACCTGTCCCTCTCTACTCCCAATGGACACTCCTGAACTACCATAGTCACTGCTCTCAATCATCCATGGCCTGAAGGCAGTAACCAGCTAAGCTTTATCCCCAAAGCAGGTGGCTCCATCCTGGCTAAGAAGGGGGCTGAGTGAACTGGTTACCCAGTGCTTTGGCCCTACCCAGAGGGCAAGGTGCCAAGACTGCAAGGAGCCCTCTCTAGTCTTTAAATTTCCTTCCCAACCCCACTCCAGCTCAAGAGGTCACAGAATTGTTCTCCTTTTATAAACAAGGAGGCTACCACAGCTAACAAGGATTGGGTCAGGCCACTTCAGCAGCTCCCTCAGTCCCTTGAAGCCCCCATCCACCTTTCTTGCCAAACCTGACTCCTTCCTAAGCACCCTCATGCTCTCACCAGAATCAATTGCCTAAATAACTCTCTGGGCCTCCATCCATTCTCCCCTATCCCTGCACTGTACCCATGTCCACTCCAACTGTACCCATGTCCTTCAAGCTCCAGTTCAAATGTCACATTGCCCACAGGCAGGTCTGACCTGAGCCTGTGCTCTCTGAGTCTCCTCCTGAGATCCCTGGACCCACACTGGGAGCTGGGTTATCTTTGTATAGTTCACTGTGGGGATGTGAGTCAGTCCTGGAAGGGTAGGCCTAGTCCACTCCCACCCTGTCCACACCAGCGCCAGGCCCTGAGGGAGCAAGAGCTCAGTAAATATTTGCTTAATTGAATTTGGCCAAGGAGCTTCCTCCAGAAAGGAATGAGGGCAGCAGGACCAAATCCCCAGGGCAGGGAAATCATTTGGGCAGAAAGGAGCAGGTCAGCGACTCAGCCGCTTCCCCAAACTAGGCAGACCTTGGCTACCAGGAAGGTCCCTCCACGTTCAGATTCAGACTCCAGGGAACCGTGGCACCGCCTTCCTGTCCTCTTCTCTTGATTAACAGGAGCCTCAATTCTCGGCCTAGGCGGATTCCTGCCATCGTCACCCAGACCGGCTCAGCACCGCCCTAAAGACAGAGCCCCTTTCATATGGACTGCAAGATACTGAGCCCCAGTCCCGAGGCCCTCACACCCCTCCCGCAAGCACCCCCGCCGCCTTTTAAGGGAAAAAATATTGAGCCGGGAACATATTACAATTGCAGCTGGTCGATACTCATCTCTTGCCTCCAAGGAACCTGCTCACTGCAAGAGTAATGACCAAAAACTGCGAGCCTTCTGTCCCCGGGCCCAGGCCTCTGGGGCCCTATCTTCCTTTCCGGTGAAGGCCACGCGCCGGCGCTCAGGCCAACTGGGGTCGTCTCCTTTCAGTATCCCTAGAGGGAGATCCCACCTCAGCGTAGCTCCCGCAGGTCTCCCGGCCGGGTTCCGCACTGGTAGCCGCCCAGGGCGATCGGCTGGTCCGGCGCGGCATCCCCGGCGCCCCCTGCCCAACCCTGCAGGCCCGCAGCTACCATCTCCCGCGGGTTCCTCGGCCCGGCGCGCCTCCCTTCCTTGGCACCTGCTCGGCCGGCGGCCGCCTCCCACCTAGGCCAGTCATCCCTGCCAAGGCGACCCCCAACCCGGAATGTCCCTAAGCACAAAGGTCCGGAAGGGGCCCCAGGTGGGGATGGGATGAACACCCCGGCTGCGTCCCCGACCCCTGGATCTCAACCTCGCTCATCGGGGTCGCGGGTGCGCTCACTC
>NW_026000130.1:6067202-6194104 GCF_001458135.2 Marmota marmota marmota | reverse complement strand
GCCCCGCCACAAGCGCCGGCTCGTCGCCCATTGGGCACAGACTAATGACGGACGTTCCAATAGTCCAATGGTTCCAGATAGGGGCGGAGCCGTCGTTCCGCGCGCGCCGCAGTCCTGCACGCTCTGCTGGCGCGGGCGTCCTAGAGCTGCGGTGTGCTGAAGTCTCTGCGCCTATTTAGCGAGACTGATTTTTGCAGCCAGGTAGGCCGACCCCGAGAGCAGCGGTGGCCTCTGCCCTTTCTACGGCGGCTGGCCTCCGCTCGTCTCCTCCCAACCTGGGTTCGAACCCAGCTCTGGCCCATATTAGCTGCGACCTTGGGCAACCAACTTTACCCCTGCAGACTTTCATTTTGCAAAGTAGGGCTAGTGGCACCTGCCCACCTGGATTGTGGCAATCGTCCTGTAAGACGTTTGAAAGACTTATGCGAATCCTAAAGTTTCACACCTATGAAGTTTGTACAGCATAGGAGGGAGCATTAGTTGTCTCTGCTGCTCTCTTTCTCAGCATGTTAGGGGCTCTTCTGGGTTCCTGGCAATACTGGTTCATGGAAAGCTGTATTGGAAGGGAGGAGAAGGGAGAAGAGGAAAGGCCTAGGAGATAACCCTTAGTCTAGAGAAGCAGGAGAGAGCCAGGTCCTAACTGGCACCTTTGGGAAACCCACTGAAGGTAATGGATCCTCAGCAAAATGTGCCTGAGGACAGATAGCAAAATTCTGTTTTGAATTTCAGGGGGAACCCATCTGTGGGCCCCAGGGCCACGAACCCCTCATTTCAGTGCTTAAAAGACTCAGGTCAGAGGGCTAAGATATATATGCTGCTCTATCTTTTCTATTCTTCTAGCATGAAGCACATGAATTTTAGAGCATCCCTAGTAAAATGTAGAAACAGTCTCAGCTAACATCTTCCTTGTCACTTTTTTCACTTTCTTGGTAAAATTACTTGGATCACCCCATTTGTTGAGCAGAGAAGCAGTGGAACTACCAGCAAAGGTTGATGGTAAGGCAACCCTAACCCAAGTCTGTGGTCAGATGGCTCTGGCAGCTGCATGTGCTGGCTTTAAGATCATCCCATAACCTCCTTGGAATGTTTCTTTTTCTGTGAAATGGAGAACACTGCACTACATATCCTGGGATCACAGCCCTCCTGTGAAGGTGCTGCCTAAACTTTTAAAGACTGGTTATGGTCACAGTTGAGATCAACTAGATGTGGCACAGTGATCCCTGGAGGTGACCAGTGAGGACTAAAGGAATTTGACTAACAGTTGAAGGGCTGCTCTGCATGTATGCCTACCATGCTTCCTAGAGGGTAATTTTGAGAGTTTAACATAGGAAATGTACATTTTTAATGGGCCCAGGCAGTTTCTGTGGCAGAATCAGGGGTCAGAGTTAAGCTTTTTGCAAGGGCCAAACCCAGATACAAGTGTGGGATAACCACTTACAACATTCCAGCTATGAGAGCAGAGACCAGCTCCTAGAGGGAACCACTAGGGCTGGCTGTTGCCTACCTGACCTTACCACCTGAAAGACAAAGGGATGGCTCCCCTGGTGTCCAGTCAATTTTTATTTTCATTCATTTAACAATCATTTAGTGAAGGTTTCCTCAATGTGGGGCATATTTCTAGTTACAGTTCTAGGATGTAGACCTGATTCTTTCCTGGTGGACTCTTGTGGCTACAGGGCAGTGGTAGAAAGCAGAACAATAATTTGCCATTATAGTTATAGTCTGTAACCTGACTCAGCATAGACAGGTGGGTGGAGACATTGGGGTTTGGAGGGCATGTGGAGGGGGAACCTGGAAGCAACGGGGTCAGCTTCCTGAAAGAAAAGATGCTTAAGCTGGGGCTGCAGCAGGAATGGAGAGGTAGCCAGTGATAGGGGATTGAAGTGAGTTCCAAGGTGGGGAGAACACTGGGCAGGAAGGAGCATGAGACTTGGAGAGAATTCATGGAAGACCAACCTGGCCAAGCCAGTGAGCATGAAAGGATGCCCCAGATAGCCACATCTGGTCAGCTGCCTTCAAGTAAAATTGGGGATGTTGGTCTAAGAACCATCGGAGAATTGTTAAATTAGACTTTTTAATGGCAAGTTTTTGTTTCATATTTATTTGCCTTGGGCATGGTCCCACAGACCATGTGAGTTGTGCTTCTGGGCATAATCATATAGCAAAAATATTAATTAGTCGAGAAAATAAGAAAAAGCAAAGAAGTCAGTTTTTGTGAGGCCTAGTTCAGCAAAGTGCCTGCTGCAGCCATGGGATCATGGGGAAACTGAGTGTGTCAGTGTCAGCAGTGGAGTAGTTATCAGCAGGTGCTGTGCTGGCCCAGGGGCAGGGTGCAGCTGGAGCTTTGTGTTGGCAAGGAGAAAGGGGCCTTGTGACTGAGCCCACCCAGCACCTCCCTGACAGCATGGATAGCTGGGCAAAATAGTATCAACCCCTGCCCCAGGAAACTGACCAAACTTTAATTGCAGGTGGCTCCATGCCATGAGCATCCATGACCCCTCAATCCCAGTAGAACTTTCTAGCTCATTAACTATTAAGCCCATACTGGCCCACCCAGTATGGCAGTTTGCAGGTTTTCTGTTTCTGCCCATCTGGACTCTGCTGCACCTCTGTAAGGTCTAGCTTCCCTGGGTCTACCTTTCTGTACTTCCAGAATCCACAGGATCCTGGAATTCCTCGTCTACAGATGTGACAACCTGTTGCCTAATGACCTGTCCCCAAATGACTCTCCCACTAGCCTTCCTACTTCCCTGGCTGGCTGTTCTCTGTTCCCCACCTGTGCTAGCCTCCCAATCCTCACTGTGACTCTCAGGTGGGTTTTTCTGGTTGGTTTCCTTGGGGTCTATGTGCCTCACCCCCACTTGAACAAGCTGTTTTGGATCTGGGTTAGTTATAAATAGCCAGGCCCACCACTCTCCTTTTAGCTGAAAAGCAAAGTGAACGAGCAGAAAGGCACACCCGGCATGCGTTTTATTTTTAATCTCCCTCTGTCTCAAAATGAACCTAGGTCCCAGTGCTGAGTATTTCTAGGAGCAGTGGCCCAAAACAGATGCTTGAGTAACAAAACCCAAAGAGCCAAGGGCCCTGGCTTTGTCCCCATCTACTGTTTCCCCTCTGGGCCTCAGTTTCCTTGCCAAGGAAGAGAGGTGCCATGGAAGTGATCACCTCCAATGTTCTGATTTTCTGACCTCATTTCTCTCCTTCTGTCCTTTCCCAAGTGTGTGTCCATCCCAAGTTGGACTGGACAGCACTTTCTTGCAGTTCAGCAACACCTGTCACTGGGTTTTCTCAGGAAGCTTAGAACCAAATGTAAGTGAGGCCATGACCAAGCCCCAATTAGACAGTTCCCAACTTCCATTGGTATTATATAACATCCTGCCAAGTGGGCTTATTTCAATGCTGAGTAAACCAGGCTCAGAGAGGTTGGATTATGTGTCTAAGACTACACATCTGGGAAAGGATACATTTAGGAGCTAAACCTAGGCTTCTTTGGAAATCTGTGGATATTAAATTTTAAAAAGGAAAGTCTAACATACTTGAAGTAACAGATAACTGATTTCCCTGTGCCCTGAGTGCCCTAAGAAGAAGTGGGGCAGAGCTAGCTGCTCCACCCAGACACCCAAGTGAGAAGCTGGTCAAGGGTACTGGGAGCTGCTGGACAGCAGGGAACGTGCAGAGGAGACAGTAAGAGCTTCTAAATATGCTTGTCTTTCTACTTGCCCTTACCTGGGGCATCTGCCATTTGATGTCCTTAGGGAGTGGGACAAGAAGACTGGGATGATGTCTTCAAAGAGGAAATCCCTGGTGCTAATTGGTACTCAGAGACCTTTTGGCTAATTGACCTGTTTATTTGTCTCTCTAGAGTAAATTAGAAGGTTTAACTAGGGAGGGCAGAAGAAAGAGGTGTTTGCTGGTGGCCACCTCCCTAGGGACTATAGACAGTTTCTCAGTGGGTAGCATGGCTGCTGGGGAGGATGGGGAGAGGGCCAGATACAAGGCAGTAGTGATGGGTGGTTTGAGTGCATGGGGAAGTGCTCGCCTTTGCTCTTTCCACATCTCAAGGACTTGAGAGGGCTGCTTTGAGAGCCTGGGCCCCTTGGGATACCGTTGGTGCTGGGGTTCTGTGTTCTATTCCAGATAGCTACAGGTGGAAATATCCTTGCCCAGGAGGGAAGGAGAGCTGGAAGGAGTGAGGTGGGGCCCATTTGAGGGGGAGTCTTTGCTCTCCCAGGGATAACTGCTACCTCTCAGGCTTCTGTGTACTTGTTTATGTCTGATGTTCCTGAGGCCCAAGTGACCAAAAGGCTAGCACCTTTTGTGACCTCTGGGACCTTATCTCAGCCTCACCCCAGCTTCTGCCATGGCTGCACCCTCAGCCTCCTAATGGCTACTCAAGCTCCATGCCAGGTCCTTCTATCAAAGCTTCCACTCTACCTGTGCAAGCCAGTCTGCACGGGAGGCTGTCCCCCAGTATCCTTTTCTGTTCTGCAGGGGCCCGTGGCATTGTCGATAACGGCTTGATCTCCCCACTGGTATTGAAGCTGCAGAGGGAGGAGGAGAAAATCCAGGAGCTCATCTTGGACACGCTGGCCTCCTGCCTGCAGGAGGATGCCACTGAGGCTCTGAGCAGCTGTGCTGTGCCTTTCTTCAAGCAGAAACTTCTCAGTTCCAACAAAAACATCCGCAGCAAGGCTGCTCAAGCACTCATGGCCATCAGGTGAGGCCCAGCCAGGTCACACAGAGTGGCTATGTCCTTGGGCCTCTGCTGAGGCCCAGAGACAACTGAGCTGCTGTTGGCCCAGAAGCAGGCCAGAAGTGGGGCTTCACCCAACAAGGTCTCTCCCAGAACCCAAGGGTATCCACCCTGGGCCTACCTCTCCTGGCCTGCTTGTGCCCTGGGGGGAGGAGGGAGCTGGGTTGGAAGAGGACCTTATCTACTATGGTGATCACTGTCCTATTGGCCTCAGAATGTCCTGTATCCCAGGAAACTCTTTCTTACCCCCATATCAGACAAAAACAGCCAATTGCTCACCCATACTCATGAGGAAGGCAAGCAGGAGTCTCCCCTGCCATAACAATGATAGCCAGTGGTCACTAAGTGCTTATGACACCAGGAATTGTCTATAAATTACATATCTAGATAATTCTCCAAGGAAGGGAATGTCTTCCATTATAGGTAAGGAAACTGGAGCACAAGATCTAGTCACTTGCTCAAAGTCACATAGGATTATGGTCTAAATCCTGCCTGGAAACTGAGGTAGCAGGCTTCTTGTCCCCAGGATCACCCTGGGAGGCTTGGGCAGATTTCCAGGCCCAGGCTCAGGCTCATTATCCTTCTGGTTTTTGTCCAGAAGTCACCTTTTAGCAAGGCTTTCTACTTTATTAAAGTGTGGCCTTCCTCCAGCCCTCCTGGCTTCTCCCACCCAGCCTATGTTCACTATCACCCCTTCCATTTTGTTGTCATCCATTTGGGGAGTTCTCTGAGGACAGGGCATTGCTCTGTTTGCTGCTCTAGAACAAGGGTTAGATTACCTGGTCCCCAAATGTCAACAATGCTCAGGCAGAGAAACCCAGATCTTATTGTGGTGTTTGAACCAGTGCCCACTGTGTGCCAGGTGCCCATATAGTACTTGCTGCATGAATGAATTCGGGGAATCCCTGAAGGTGAGCCTAAGCCTCTGTATCCTTGATCAAGTATCTAAGAGTTAAGACCCATTGCCCAGAAAGCCCAACAGTCTCACAAACTCACAGCCAAATGGCTGCCAAACCCATTTTCCAAACTGTGTTTCCATGGAAAACCTATGTCTTTGGGGTGTTATTAAGAGTTCTACAAAGCCAGATGCAGTGGCACATGCCAGTAATTCTGGCTACTGGGGAGCTGAGGCAGGAGGATTACAAGTTCTAGGCCAACCTCAGCAACTTAGCAAGGTCATGTCTCAAAATTAAAAATAATAAACAAAAAGGGCTAGGGATGTAACTCAGTGTTAGAGTGCCCCTGGGCTCATTCCCCTGTTGTGGGGGTGGGGAAGAATTCTACAAAAATGAGGGTTCTTGGGTGGTAAAGTTTGAGAAATTTTAAATGAATTATAACAGGGTCCTTGCTGCAAGATGCATGTGCACCGAGATGTTCCTGTGGGGACTAATAGGCAGTATTTCCTGGTTCAGGGAGCCCTTCTTTTTTGGGGGTGAAGTGTTGGCCCTCTTACAGTTTGGAAAACTCTTGGGGAGTACACCATCCTATTTTCACAGCTTCATACAATGCCAGAATGAGAAGTGGCCTAAAAGTCACCTTATCTGAGTCTCCACCTGCTGTTGCCCATGGCTGGGCAGCTTACTGCTGTTTGGGGTAGCTTGGCCCTCCATTGATAGCTAACTCTTTAAGTAGAGTTGATGGGTCTCACTGTGGTTCACACCCCTGGGTCCTGCTCCTCTGCATTTTGGGGCCAAGGAGAAAATGTCTTGTTTCTTCTTTTGAATGATGGCTTAGGGTAAGGTGACATTGCCCCCTGGCCCTTGGTCTCACCTTCACTGGCAGCAGGCAGTGCTTATACCAGTATTGCTACATATCCTGGCCATGGGCAGTCCTGGGCCTTCAGGGATAGTCCCAATACAAGTTATTTCCTCTTGTGTCCCCCTGGGGAAGTCTTGGGTCTTACTCCAGTCCTCCCCATCAAATAGAACCCCTAGCTATCTCCTTTATGCTCCAGCATCCCTCTGGAGGGCAAGAACCAGGTGTGCAGACATGATGTCATCCCTATCCTGGTGCAGCTACTGAAAGATGAGGAGGAAGAGGTACAGGCCAATGCTGCTGGGGCTCTGATGTATGCCACCGTGACCACTGAAGGTAAGGCAAGGATGTCCACCCCAGGATCCTTCAGGTTGGGTGGGTCTAGGCAAGAGGGAAGAGGGAGCCCTCCCACGCAGCCTGCCAGCAGCCACTTTGAGCTTTCCAAACTCATCTTTCTCATACTCAAGAGCTGAGTATTACTCCCCCAACCATCCACACTGGTCACTCACATTAGGACCTTTGTCCCTTCATACCACTCTTCCCTGGGCCTGGAATTACTGCATACACTCAGGTCCCTTTGTGAGCTATGATTCTTATATTGATTAGATTGCTATCCATGAATTCTGTTTTCCTGTGGTCTAAGCAAACCCTGGAACCCTTGAGTCTAAGGTGTTTCTTGATCATAATTGATTTTCTCAAATTTGTGGAAGGGCAAATAAGACTACAGTATTATCTTCTCCCATACCCTCAGCCCAGGACTCCCAGATAGTCAGACTTTCATGCTGTCACCCAACTCTGAGCTAAGAGAAGAGACCTGAGCTGATCTCTATACCTGATGGGCTGGGATCTGATTTTTCCTTCCCACACTTGAGAACCTCTGAAAGCTGTCTGATCTTCCCTCTTGGCCGACACTCATCTGTACCAGCCCTGTGCCCCATGCTTCCTTTGCATCCAACAGAGTATTCACTGAACCTTGGATTCATGATCAATATACTGCAAAGTCTCCCTCAAACACATTCTCCCAGAAACTCCCACAGGACCTAATAGTAGAATTTGAGACACAAAGAGGAGGTGAGATTGGGGCCTTCTCAGAGGTCACAGCCCTGCTTTCCATTGTGTAGTTAGGATGCTGACTACATAGGAGGGTAGGGGTGCCCTCTGTGCATTCATCTTGGGGAATCTCAGCTCAGGCTTCCTGTGGGGGCACTTGGAGGGCCAGGGGCCTCATAGGAGCTCAGGCAATGGCCAGAGACACAGAGTCCAGAAGCCAGGCATGTAAGGATAACTGATCCCCAGAAGGCATTTTGGTGGGTAGTCTCTGAGTCCCAGTCATGTGATGGGCACTGAACTGGACAATGGTAACCCATAGTTCTCTGCCTCTGGGGTCTATAGTTGGCAGGAGAGGCAGAATGATAAGTGATGTGGAGAAGTGTTAGCATTCCAGAGGGCCAGACACCCCTTGAGAGGGGCTTGGGAATCAACCCAAAGGACAGAGTTAGCAGGATAGAGACGGAGACTCCCCTCATCCCTCTACATACCCATCTTGCAGCAAAGGAGTTTGCTGACTGTGTGTTAAGGAGAGTATCTTCTGTACATATAATGTCTGAGGGCAAGAAAAATGTGGATTGTTTTGTTGTTTTTCTTCTCTTCTCGTCTGTTCCCTTTCCCCTTTCCTCTCCTCTTCTCTCCAAACCTCTCCTCTCCTCTCCTCCCCACCTCTCTCTCTCTCTCTCTCTCTCTCTCTGGTAGAGCTGAAGATAGAATCCAGGGCCTTGCATCTCTTAGGCAAGTGCTCTACCACTGAACTAGGACCCCAGCCCTCCTATGAGTGTTTTTGTGCCAGGTGTTGAATAGTTGCTTAAGAAATTTTTGCCACATGAATGATTAGCTTTATATTTTAAAAGACAATTTGTTTTGTCTTAATAGACTGATTGTAGTGTAAGAAAGAGAATGATGGAGAGAAGCCAGTTAGGAGTCTGGAAGAGCAGGGTTGAGGGGGTCTAGGCTGAACTCCACAAGAGTGTAAAAGAGATGAGGAGAAAGGAGGGTGATACAGGGTGATGCCTCCCCTTGAAACAGCACAGGCAGGAGGGCAGGGGGAGGAAGGCCTCCTCAGAATGACTGGTTAAGAAAGCTGGTGTTGGTGGTCTACAGGGAAGTATGCAGCCCTGGATTCAGAAGCCATCCAGCCACTCCTGAAGCTTCTGTTCTCACCTCTGATCAAAGTGCGCCTGAATGCCACCAAGGCCCTCACCATACTGGCTGAGGCCCCTGAGGGTCGCAAGCTCCTGCAGGGCCACGTGTTCAACTTCCGTAATCTCGAGATGGATCAAAATGAGGCTGTAAGGAGGGCAGCCCACATTGCTATCAAAGTGATCGAATGGAAACCCTGAGCCCCTCATTGGCCCAGATCCAATAAGCTACCTGTGTGCCTGAATAAATGGGCAGAATCTTTATCTCAGGTCTCAGTGGTACTTTATATTCCTGGAGCATTGTCACATCTTTCTTTCTGCCAAAGGATAAATACCAGGCCCAGAGATACTGGGTACTGATTGGCACAGACCCAACCTAGGGCAAGGAATGAGTAGGGGGTGACCTTGGGAGCTTTGCTTTCTCTAGAGCCCAGACTGCCCTTAGCAGGTAAAAAGTATGGCTGAGTCCTCCAGGACAGGATGGTAGGTAGGGAGTTGGGATGGGGGTTGGAAGGAACACTACTGGACCAGGCACTAACCAAGCTTTGTACACCATAGTGCTCAGGCCCGTGGAGTGCATGTGGGTGTGGTTCTGCTGAGCAGTCTCCTCAGTGCCCTGTCCAGCCACTTCTGTCCCTTTCCCACAAAGCATGGCAGGAAGCAAGATGATGATCTGATGCAGAGTCTCCCCAGGGGAGGATGACTAGGTCATAAGAGGATCCACCAGGGTTGAGCGCACAGGACAGGGATTGATTCTAGTTTTTTCCTTAAGATTTTCCCCTTAAAACAGCTTCATTGTTCTCCAAAGCAAGGAATTCACCAGGTCACACTCCCTTCTGGGCTGGCCGGAAGCCCCCTGCACCTCCCTCTTCCTTCTTAAGCTTTCCTGGCTGCAGAGCAGCTCTGCATTGAGATTGCCTCCCGCCTGTGCCTTCATTCATCTTCTCCCCCTGTAATGAGATCAGCTAGAGAGGCTGGGAGCTCAAGGAAGGGGAGAAGCTGGGCTGAAGAGTGGGGTAGTTCTGAGGCATGTGGATAAGGTCAGAGGAATGGTCAAGAGAGCTCTTTTGTTTCTCCCTACCCAGCCCTGCCTGGTTTGGCCATGCCACAGCTTCCTCTGGTTTTGGGGGACAAGCAGTGATTCCAACATCAGTTGAAGGACCACAAGAATTAAGCCTTAGGGCTGTGCCTTTACAGTAAAGCCTTAATCTTTACCCAGATTTTTTTTTTAATTGGTTGTTCAAAACATTACAAAGCTCTTGACATATCATATTTCATACATTTGATTCAGGTGGGTTTTGAACTCCCAATTTTACCCCAAATACAGATTGCAGAATCACATCGGTTACACATCCACATTTTTACATAATGCCCTATTAGTAACTGTTGTATTCTGCTACCTTTCCTATCCTCTACTATCTCCCCTCCCCTCCCCTCCCATCTTCTCTCTCTACCCCATCTACTGTAATTCATTTCTCTCCTTATTTATTTTCCCATTCCCCTCACAATTTTTGAGGTTCCCTCCTCACCAACCAGGAATCTATTCAGGGAGATGTTCTCAGGATAAAAATTATCAGCAAAACCAGAATCCCAAGTGAACCTGTTCTTGCACTCTTTTCAGTGAGCCCCAGGGACCCTCACTTTTCTCGAAGAAACACAGAGAAGTTTGTGTCCTTGGACTTAAAGGATTATCCCAAGTAGACCTTATTATGAAAGGGACTGGCTATTGGCTCAAGCTGAGGTTTCAGATTCAGTCCCATTCTCAAGAAAAGACCTATTAGAGGAACTCTTTTTTTCCCCCCAGTCAAGGAAGCAGATACTTGCTCCAGGGACTCCAATGCCTCATGTCCCAGTCCTGTGTCTACCCATAGCAAATTGGCTTCACCTTTCCACAGGCTCTGGCTAAGGTCACCAATTCCCTGTCACCAAGACTCTGATTTTGTTCTCTGATATGGAAGCCTCTTTGTGTGTGGGTAGTATGCTGGGGATTGAGCCCAGGGGTGCTCTTACCATTGAGATACATTCCCAGAACTTTTAATTTTGAAACTGGGTCTCATGAAGTTGCCCAGGCTGGCCTCAAACTTGTGATACTTCTTCCTCAGCCTCCTGAGTTGCTGGGAGGAACCATCTTTTGTTACTTCACCAGTGGTATTGGTATTTCTCACAGTTCTGCTCTAGGCCCTCTCATCTCCCATTTTTTCCTGCACAATCTTATCTGCCTGGCAGTGAGCCTCCTTACCTCCTGTCTTAGCTGGGCTTGCCCTCTACCCTTTTTCTCCCAATTCTGGGTTTCTAGCACCAGTCTTCTTTTCTGAGTTTTGATTCCTTATACATAACTGAACATCTATCCCTAAATGTCTCCAGGCAAGAATTAATACCTGCCTTAACAAATTATTTCAAAACATGGGGAAGGGGACATTTTCCAAATCATTCTAAGAACAGTATCCTGATACCTAAATGAGACAAAGAAATCACAAGCAAATAATAGAGCAATATTTTTTTATGAATATAGACAAAAAACTCAACAAATATTCATATGACAAATCCAGAAATGTATAAAAAGCATTATATACCAGGACCAACTGAGATTTAGATGTCCCAGAATGCATGATTGATTTATGTGTAAATCACTTAATGTAATTCTGTAGCTGAAAGAAACAATTATATATAGCTATTTCTTTAGACGGAAGAAAGGGCAAAAGTCAGAAAAATCACTCTACAAAATCCAACACCCATTTATGAGTAAAAACAAAAATAAGCTGGGTACAGTGACACATGCCTGTAATCCTGGTGACACGGGAGAATGAGGTATGAGCATTGCAAGTTTGAGGCCAACCTTAACAATTTTGCAAGGCCCTAAGCCACTCAGCAAGACCCTATCTTAAACAATAAAAAGGACTGGGAATGTGACTTAGTACCCCTGGGTTCAATCCCCAGTACCAATAAATTTAAATAAGCAAACCCAAACAAGACTCTCAGCAAACTAGGGATAAAGGGGAACTTCCTCAATGTGACAAAGAACATCTGCAAAAACTCATAACTGATATTGTATTCAGTGGTAGAAAAATTGACTGCTTACTCTGAGATCAGAAACAAGACAAGGATGTTTTATCTTACCACTTCTATTCAACATTGTCCTGCATCTTCTAGTTAGGTCAATTGTACAAGGAAAGAGATAAGGGGCATCCAGATTGGGGGGAAAAAAGCAAACTGTTTTCATTCACAGATTACATGATTTTATGTAAGAAAACTCATATGCTTAAACACTGTTAGAACTAATAAACAAGTACAGCAGTGTTGCAGGATGCAAAAATCAATATACAAAACTAATTATATTTCTAAACACTAACAATGAACCATCCAAAAGTGAAGTTAAGACAATTTCACTTGCAAGAGCACCAAAAAAGAAAAAGCTAATTAGGAAAAAATTGAGAAAAGAAGTAAAGTAAGTGCAAGACTTGTGCACTGAAAACAAAACACTGGTTAAACATTAAAGAACTACATAAATGGAAAGACATCCCATATTCATGGATGAGATGACTGAGTGCTTTCAAAATGTCAATAAACATTTTTCACACAGCTCCAACTCACCATGTTAAAAATGAAGCTCATATTTCTCCCATGCCTGTTCTTACTCCAGTGTGTTCAAACCAGAGTCACCTCTGGCCCCTTCCTTCAGAACCCCCTTCTTATTACCTTTTAGCCACTCACTTGTATTGTTTCAGTGGTTGGTTTCCTGGTGGGGGTTCCTGCCTCCTTTCATCTTTCTAGCAGCAGCCAGCAAATCTGATCCTATCACTTTCCTGCCTAAGTTCCCAAAGCATACAAGGCCTTCTTTCTAGTCAGGCACAAGACTTTTTACTTTCCACCATCCTTCCACACACATGCCATATTTTCAACGGCTTCAAAGATGCCTTGTACTCTAGCCTCAAATCTTCCCACACATAGAGTCTTCCATTATTAGGCTGACTTCTTTCTTCCCTAACTCTAAGGCTATGTGAATGCCTACCAGGCATTTCTGCAGCATACACATGATGTACTAGGTAATTGTGTAAACTTCTGTTCACCCCCTTGAGTGCTTTGTTCCCTTGCTGAGCCTCAGTTTTCTCCTCTGTGAAATGTGGTTAATTCTAGTCCTTCCACAGGTGGTTCTGTGGCTTGAATGTGATAAAGCATGTATGGGCATGAAAATGGCAGTCCACACAAAATATAAGCTATCATCACTATTGTTTGCTTTCTTGCATAAGCTCTGAGATCAGTTTCCATGTGCTTTGTTTAGAGCTACTTCCTAGAGGCACACAGTAGGCATTCAAAACTGTCAGCTAAGGATTAGAGAAAAGATGAAGAGCTGGTTCTTGTGAATGGGCATTCAGAGTATGATTTTCATGATGCTGGGTGTGCCTCCCCCAGATCACTTCAAGGCATCTGAAACATTTCCTAGACACAAATAATTTATTTTGGTATAAGAAGGAAGAGGAAGGAGAGGTTCAGGGAGCCCTTATAGAAACACAGCCCAGGAGTGGCCTATATCTGCTAGCTAAAGGGAATCTAACACCTGGGCCCAACTCCCATTAATGTCAGACCGGGAGTGTGATGGGGAGAGCTAGCATAGAGGGACTTTCCCCTTTCCCTGCCCTTCAGGGATACAGTGAGGCAAAAGTCAAAACAGTGGTGAGTTGCATGGAGGCCAATTCTGTTAGAACAGAGGCTGCCTAGGCCCCACCCATGGTCCAGGCAGGAGCTGGAGTTTCCAACTGTATGGCAACTGTTGTTCCATGGCTTGTGGTCATCAGCACTGGGTACCCTTGAGTGAGATACCCCAGTAGGGTGGGAAAGCGGGTAGGGCTTACACCATATACAACATCTTTGCCAGCAGGGTCATACATCAAAAATGAAGAGACAACAAAACAGTGGAGAGTCGGCATAGGAAGGAAATGGTTATAGTCAAGTAAACACAAGAAAAAAAATACCCCCAATATATCTAGAGATTTATTTGTTTATTTACTTATTTATTTATGGTGCTGGGGATTGAACCCAGGGCCTTGTGCATGAAGGCAAGCACTCTACCAACTGAACTATATCCTCAGCCCCCAAATTAAATTTAAAGTGAAAGTTAGTGCTTATGCAGTAGAACCATTTGGAGAAAATGACTCATTTTGGAGAGGAGCAGATGTTCTCATTTACATAGTCTCTATAATCTTGAATGGACTTTGTTCCGTCCCCCTATGGCAAGCATGACCAGCAGCTGGTCACATTTGATTCATGACACCAAGGGAGAGTTTCCATTAGTATAATCCTTGACCCCATATCCTTGGGTCTCCCATATCTATTTCATGATGAGGGAGTCTGGGAAAGGCAGCAGCCCTGCCTGCCCTCTGGACAACTCCAGCATGAGCTGTTTCAGAAGAAGTAGATGTGGCTGAGGACTACAAGCATAATCAAGATGATCCCACTGGCATTGACCATCCAGAATGGCTCTTCTGATATTTCACCCCACTCTGTACCTCCTGCCTTTTTCTTGGTATCCTCCATCTTCCTGGTTGCTGTTTTGGGGACTAGAATCTCTGTACCTCCTGACATATCACCATGCTCCATCCTCTCTTTGGTCTCCTCCATCTTCCTGGTGGCTGATTTTGGAGCCAGCATCTCTGTACTTTTTGATATATCACCATGCTCTATCCTTTCCTTGGTCACCTTCAACTTCCTGGTTGCCTCTCCTGGGGCCAGCACCTCTGTACTTTCTGTACCTTCTGCTATGTCACTATGCTCTACCTTCCCCTTAGTTGCCTCCATATTTTCCTTTTCAGGGGCCAACTTGGGGCCCAGATGTGGCTCCAGGCCACAGAACAGGTTCCAGGTCTTCCAGAGGCAAGTGTTGGCTTCTAGAACATAAGGAACGGGAAAAGGTCAGGAGGCATGCAGGGTATGACACAGGAGGTAAGATCTCATACGGAGTCATGTCTCAACAGCAAGTCCAGTATGCAATCCAACAACTCACTCCTAATAAAGAAGTGTTCAGCCTAAACATGGAATGTCTATAACCATCCTTAGAGATGTGACTGAGGTAGATGGTGGGACAAAGGACTTAGGAAACACTCTGGGGGCAGAGTAGGGCTCCAGAGCTATCAGCTGTACCCAGAACCCTAATTGGGAAGCTAAGTATCATGGGAGCACAGTCCTTCCATGTGCACCCTGCTGTGCCATGGCAATGCCATTCCCTGTTTCTATAGGTCTAGAACAAATGGTAGCTGGTCCTCTGAGCATGTACTCTACCTAGGTCTCTAGTCTTTGGAGGGTGGAGGAAGCCCTGCAAGTCCTGGAAATAAGACACCACTCTCTTTGGCAGCTTCTTGGAAAATGACTTCTCCCAGCAGCTGCCAGTCTCTCTGGCAGTAGGGCTCAGTAGGGCATTTGCAGATGCCTAGGTCCTTGTAGGAACTTTCTCTTGTACAGGAGGGGAGTCTAAGAATCACAGAAAGTTTTTCATTCATTTTCTTAAGGCAAACTAGTGGAAATACATAACTGTGGAGCTTGAATTTTACTCTAGTGTCTGTGCTATGGATGCTGGCTTGCCCCTTGGGACTGGTTTAGGCTCAGGTCAGCACCACGGTCAGCTCCCAGCACACTAGTATGGGCCCAGTGGCTGCCTGGGATTTGTCCGTAGAGCCACTCCTGGGAATGGTTCCCTCCTGGATGACAACACAACCCTATTTTATTCAGAGTGGGCTCTCAGCATTGGGCACTGTGACATCTTCTGTCTCATCCCATTGGACAGCCTCCAAGTCAGTGTCTCCTGCAGTGGAGGTTGAGAAGGCATCAGGGATGATGGAACCCATCTGACAGGGATGGAAGAGTCTGTTAGAAGGGAAAGGGTGTCTGTAGCTGGAGAACCTTAAAGCCAGTGACACAGGTATATGTTTGGGAAGTCTGATCACCAGCCACACTCTTGCTTCTGTTCTCAGACACCCAAGTTATAACACTGTCATGAAGCTTCCAGGACCTAAGAGGCAGCTGGAAGAGGCAACTAGAATTGAAAAGGCAACCAATTGTTCAGCCACAGCCCAAAGGCACAACTGTCACCTCAAACAGACAAGGCAGTTTGATGGGCAGCTGTCTGGTCCAGAGGCTGAAAGGCCATACTTTGGAGTGAAACTGCTGGTTTTAAATCCCAGCTCTACCACTGTCTGGCCATCTATGGGGCCAGGGACAAGTTATCTGACTGCCAATTGCCTTAAAGTCCTCAGTTAAAATAGTAGTGGTATTTATCAAATGTGAGTATAATTTTGGCAGCATCTGGAAGATTGTGGATACCCAGAGGGTCAGCTTAAAGAAGAACTGTCAGCAGACATCAGAAGGAGCCTCTAGGAGTATAGGGACCTATGTCCAGGGGAGACCACTGGGGCTTTCCCCAACCAAATGCACATCTTCTTTTGCAGGTATCAGGAGGTATCCCTGATCCTTTCTGGACTCTGGACTTCCCCAAGAGGAGTGCATACAACCTTGCCCCAGCCAGAACCCTGCTTTCTTCCTAGCTAGGCCTTTTTCTTCTCTCCCTTCCTCCCACAAACTCATAGCCTCTTCACCACTCTCTACCCCAGGCTCAGGACTAATCTCATTATGTCTTTATCCCTGTTTGCGTCAGGGGCTGCAAAAAGCTCAGGTCACCTCAGCACCCCCCCCATGTCCCTGAATACTCTTTTTCTGACCTATCTGCTGAAAACCTTTCTTTTACTCTCTGAAGGCCCAGGGCTTCAGCCTCTCCCAGAGACACTCTCCCCCTTCTTTCTTGGACTGAAACCTAGTTATTCCCTAGACCTGCTTCTGCGGTGCCCTCTTAGGTAGGGCTGCCCCTCCCTCCCTGCTCCTCTATCCATACTATAGAGGGCAGTCTCCTGTCCCCTTCACTGACTGCTCCCTTCCTGGCACCACACCATCAGATAGCTCTGTTGGAGGTGCAACAGTGTGTAGCTAAACCCAAAGACCAGTTCTTGGGCATGGTCTTTCTTCACCTATCAGTGTTTGCCTCAGTGATTTACCTCACATTTGAAACACTTGAGGACACCAGGCCCTTCTGATTTTCTTTCCTCTTTCTGGCTCCCCCTTATTGCCTGAGTGCCCCTTTCTTCAATCCCACCACCTCCAGGAGCCGCTCAGCACAATTCCTTTCTTCCCCCTCAGCCCTGCCTGCTAACTATGGATGTTGGATGGCCTCACAAGCAGGGAGGGAGGGGGCAGCCCTACCTAAGATTATTTCTGAGGATGAAGATAGTGAGGCAGAAGGTGCTAGGTCAGCAACACAGGCGAAGCATTATTCTAGACCATGTCACACAGGACCCCTCCAAGGGCTCTTCTTTCTCACCTTCCTGGGGTGGGGGATTGGGGAATCTCTTCCATTGTATATCTGTGTCTAGATCCACTCTCTCCTCTCGGCTGTTGCGCAAACTCCAGCAGAGCCCATGAAGCTGGAGGGTGGAGAAAACAGGGGCATGTCACCACTGGGCCCTGTCATGCAGCCAGAGAGTACCACAGCCCACAGCTGGGACTAGGATCCTGATGGACTGAAAAGAGATCTGGTTGTCAGACTATAACAAAAGATGGAAGGAAGGTGGGATGGGAAATCATAACTACTATGATTTGGGTTTTAGTTCTGGCTAAGGTATCATGTGATTGTGTGATTTTGGCAAAGAGTGGTACAAAGAGTGTGTCCTTCAATGTAAAGCAAGGGGTTGGACACAGTGAGCTCAGGGCTCTTTTCCATTTTGAGGGTCCAAGAATATGTACCCCTCAGGCTGGGAAAAGTTGCCCATTACCCTTGTGGTACCCTCGTTCTGGTGGTTTTGGGGAAGCTGCTGTCATTCCAGAAGCTGCTATACAGAGCATCAGACACAGCAGGAATGTCATTCCAGAAGCTGCTATACAGAGCATCAGACACCCCAGGAGGGGTTGTACCTGGCCCTGGAGTAGAACTTGATTACTCAAATTCAATAGCATATTTGCAGATGCTAAAGAGGAGCAATCCATTTCCTTTCTGGTCTCTAATTCTTCTCTCTTCCTAAAAACATATGAAAAGTAACAAAACTTTGGGAAGTAACAAAACTCAAGTCAATTGCTGCTTCTTGTGGGGGAAGGTTAGGGTAGCAAAAGCACAGGTGAACATTTTTTCCAAATCCAAGTCTGTTCAAGAATATAATGCATCCAAACCTATTAAATCAGCCTTGGTGCAGTCTAGGTGAATTCCTGCCTTGAATGGTTTTCTGTTAATACACAATGGGCTGCTCATTAGCCTTGCTGGCTGGGCAGCCTCCCCAGCCTGCCCCATTCCAAGACTCAGCCCTGTCTTTCAAATTAAAATGTTGGGACTACAATTTTGTTCTGTTATTGATAGACTCAGCTTAACTTTTAAATAAATTTCTTGATAGTGCCATATACAGTTTGCCTTCCCAGCAACACTATCAATCTCCTGTGGATGAGGTCACTGGATGTGCTGGCAGGGCCTGGATCCTAGTGATGGAGAACATCTATGTGCTTCTGAGCATGGATGATTTGGGGGCAGAAGGTCCTACCTCCCCTGGTTGTGGTGAGCAGAGATGCCATTTGGAAGGCTCAGGCCAATGCCTGGCATGTTGTCACTGATCCAAAAGTGCTACTTTTTCTCTCAGGTTCCTCCCCTCTAGGCAGCTACTTTGTCTTTTCTAGAGAACTGGTGCTTTGCTAGGGAGCTGGGAGACACTCACTCGGCTGAGTAAGTGAGAAGTGGACACAAGGAAGCTGGCAGTAAGAGAAAAGTGGAAAAGAATGCCAACAATCTGAACAATGAAGGCCCTGAGCAGCAGGAAACTTAAAGTCAGCCACCCCCAGGGTTTCAAGACATTAGGAGTAGGGGAGTCTCTCATGCTGTCACTGATTCAAGAGAATCTGCAGTGGAGTGTGAGCATCTGGCTCTTCTCTCCATTCATTATCTTCCTTTTCCAACTGGGCTGTGTATGCAAGAGAGGAATGAATCAAGTGGAAAATAATAAGAAGAAAGAGGGACTGGGGATACAGCTCAGTTGGTAGAGTACTTGCCGCGCATGCACAAGGCCCTGGGTTCAATCCCCAGCACCACCAAAAAAAAAAAAAAAAGAATACCCTAAGTACATGTATGAAGACACAAATGGTGTGACTCTACTTTGTGTACAACCAGAGATATGAAAAATTATGTTCTATATGTGTAATATGAATTGTAATACATTCTGCTGTCATATATAACAAATTAAAATGAACAAAAAGAAAAAAAAAGAGTGGCCAAAACAGAGCTGGAAATCTCTGAGGTTTGCAGTCTTCCAAGTTTACCTGTCCTTGTAACTCAACTTTTGATAATAGAATACCAGCTTTTGTCCAGATTCTGAGCAAAATTGTAAGAAAGGCACTGGCTTTACATACTTATGCCCTTCTGAGTTTCCTCACTAAACTCCAGATCTCTTGATTGCTGGATGGATGACCAGGACCCTTACTCCTTCCACTTTCTGCTGAGGTCAAGTCCCTGTCCTGCTAAGGTGCCCAAGTAGGTGATATGGTGGAACCAGTGTGAGCTTTAGAGTCAGGTTGGAGCCCAGGTCTGCTGCTTACTAGTTTTGTTACTTTCAACAAATTACTTAACTTCTCTGAGCCCAGGTAAATAAACATCTAAAACTGTTAACTAACGCCTGCCTCCTGGGAAGTAGAAAATGGTTTATGAGAAGGCTAAAGCATCTGTGCCTCCCTTTTCCCAGAAGCTTAAATTCCTCTGGGTGGGCAACAGCTGGAACTTCCCTGATTACATTAATTCATATTGAGGTTAGTGAATTTAATACTTCCAAGGAAAATTTGTATTTTATTAGCAAAATTATCAATCTAAATGAATACTTTAATTGCAGATCATTGAAGAGTTTTTAGTTTTTTGGGGGGGTAATGCTGGGGACTGAACCCATGGGCTGGCACATGTTGGAAGTGCTAAGAATTCTACCACTGTGCTACATTCCTAGCTACTAGTGTTTTTTTTTAAACAAAGGCAAGCCATTTTTTAAATAGGCAAATTATTTCTGTGTCACATTCCTATTTTTGACCCACCATCTCCAACCCTCCCACTTCCAAAGAGGAATCCAGGTACTCTTTACCAATTTGCTGCACCCTGAGACTATGAAGTCGACCCCCCTGAAGCATCTTAATAGCAGCACTTACATGTTTATCCGGAATTGGGTCTGTGATTAAGGAGATCCCCAGAATGCTCAGAAGACTAACTAGGAGGAGGAACATGCTAAAATACAGGTAGTGCATGCCACAGATAAGCATGGGACACTTGATGCTGTTCTCGCAGGTCTGGAGTCCGTAGGCTAACTCGGCCAGCAGTCGAAAGACACCAATCACAATTCCAAAAATCAGCCCCCAGAAGGCACCCTGTCAAAGGAGGAACCCAACAGAATTACTTGGGAAGAAGACATATGATGAGACAAACCACTTTCCTCATTCCCCTTGCTAGTTGGGTTCTAAAACTGGTTATAGTTAGGGGATTGATACCTTGCAGAAGATAGTATGAACAAGTGAGAAGATGCCAGATTGGAGACACTGGTACTATCTCTTAGGTTAATTAGAGAACTTAAGAAAAATTGGAAACACTATTAAGTGAGACCATCAATTGGCATCTCAAAGTAAATGTGTCCAAAAAGAACCCCGTGGCACCTCCATTTCCCTCTTTGCTCTGATGCCTTTTCCCAAGCTCTCTGGCTCCTTTCTTTTCATCCTGCTATCCCACCAATCCTTCAGCAAACCCTGTTGGCTCTAACCATACAATGTATCCAGAATCTAATTCCTTGCCATCAACTCCATAGCCACCATGTTAATCCCACTCTGCCATCTTTTCTCACACAGCTGAGTTCCCCACTTTAGACTTCTAATTGCCCACTGGCCTTGCAGAAACCAGAATGGTCTCTTGAAGCTTACATTAGAGAATGCCATGTCTTTATCTAGACCTTCAGTGGCTTATTATCACCTGCCATCATACTCAGATCTCAACCCCACACCACAGCTGACCTTGCCTGGTTCTGCTACTCTCCCTTGGTAATTCCACTCCAGTTGTAATGTCCTTCTTGCATCTTGAACCTACTCACTTTGTTCTTGGCGTGGGCTTTGTACTTGCCCTTCTCTTGACTTGGCTTTCTCTGTAGATCTTGGTATTTCTGCCTCATTCTTCAGGTTTTAGATTCTAGGTCATTTCCTTAGAAGAAGTCTCTTGCCACCTTACCTCATATCCTTGTCTGCCCCATCCCCTAGCTTTCCCTGCTACCTCTGTGATCCTTTTTAATATTTTAAACAGCACTATGTCACCATCATTAATCTTTATCTGCTCAATGTGTTTCTTTTGTCTCCAATTAGATACTCCATGAGAATAAGGACTTGATCTTGGCTTTGGAAGTGTATTTGGAGTCTGATTCAGGAGGGGCTGAATGTCAGAGGAAAGAGAGAGATAGGCAAATACTGTGGGAGAAAGAGCTAAACCAAAAAGCCAAGGAGAAGATCCACAGGAACTAATTCCTGAAGGAGATGGGCAGAAGCTAGATGAACCCACCATCCAAAACAGGGTGGAAGAGAGGGCCAGAAAAAGTGCTCTAGGTTAAAGAGGTTACATGCAATTTGGTTGCAACCATGGACTGGGGGTAACCAGAAAGTCCCTCACCAGATCCCTCCATTTTCCTTGGTGATTCCCCCATACCCTGAGGTTGGTGTTATAGAAGAGAGGTAGAGTCCCCTGACTACCTTCCTCTCTTGATATGCCCTTCCCAGGAAATCAAAAGCAACTCTGGCACCCAGACTGCTTCCCCTGCATTCTTGCTGCTAAATTGGGTCCTGATGAGCTGGGTGGAAAAGGAGCACTGGCAGGGCATCTTCAGGGTTGAACATCTCATTTTTTTTTAAAGAAGGAAAAAGGGAAGACAAAACAAAATAAAAAGAAAATGGAACAAAACAAACGAACAAGAAGATTGAACACCTGAGATGAGCCTGGGAGAAAGTTTCAGTCAGGTGGAATATCCTGGCAAAGCAAATAGCTTATAACAAACGAAGAGAGACCAAAGATAGCAGGGGACAGTATAGCAATCAGCACTGACTGGTACCTAGGGGCTGGGCATAGGGAGGACAAGTCCTGGGAGATGGGCAGGGACAGATCACAGAGGGCCTTAGGTGCCATGCTCAGTAACGTGAGGATCAATCACTCAGTGCTGTCTAGGGAAACAAAAAAGTTTAACAAATTACTCAAAAATTAAAAAATAAAAAAGAAAAGAGTCAAGGAAGCTATACTTTAAAAGTCTTACTGATGAAATGATAAAACCATTAATTGAGATCTTTATTTGGTCTTAAGTGTGGCTGAAAGAGATGGTCCAAATAGTTACCTCCTCAATGCAGAGAAGGTGGAAGGAGCCTGCTGCTGTATATCCCCCATGTGAATGTGGGACCACAAGGATGACACATCTGTGTACATTGGTAATGGAAGATTATTTTCTTTTTTATTTTTTTAAAAGAGAGAGTGAGAGAGAGAGGGAGAGAGAGAATTTTTTTAATATTTAGTTTTTAGATTTCGGCGGACATAACATCTTTGTATGTGGTGCTGAGGATCGAACCTGGGCTGCATGCATGCCAGGCGAGCGCGCTACCGCTTGAGCCACATCCCCAACCTGAAGATTATTTTCTTGCAGCCAAATATGCAGAAGGAAAAAGCATTCAGTTTTGTATCATCACCTCCACAAATGTAAGGTGATTAGTTTTGCATGGCATGGCTGAAAATGGATTACATTAGAAAGGATGGAAAACAAATCATTCTTTCCCTCCATGTATATAAGCAAGCTTGGGACAAATCTGCCCAAGAGGATATCATCTTTCAGAAAGCAATGAAGGTCTCTTGAAGTACAAGAGACTCTCCTAGGGCAACCTGTTAAAGACCCCTACAGTGTGAATGCAGCAGCCCCTCACACCATTCCATGCCAACACCCACCTGTTCATTTACTCTTTTGCAAAATATAGCAAGCAGGGATACGGCAGTGACTGGTGGAGTCAGGTAACTCTTAGCAACCTGTATGTATTCAAACAGGTTTTTACTGTGAGCTGTTTCTATAATACGGACCCAGGCAATGGTGACAGCAAGTAAAGCTATAATAAAAAACCTGCAAGTTAAACCAACAATTAGTGATGAGTTTGATGATTTTCCTCTGCTAATAAAATATCTACAACCATGTACTATTAGTTCAGTTATTTCCTACTCTTTAATTTTATTATTATTATTTTTTGAAGTGCTAGGGATCAAGCCCAAGGCCTTCCACATGCTAATGAAGTGCTCTATCATTGAGCTACACCCCTGCCTTATTCCTTAGTTTAAATTCAGGTGCCCACTCATAAGTATTGGGGAAGAGGCGCTAGCAATACCCTTAAACACAAATAGGTGTCACAAGGCTATAGATGAAAGCCCTTAAACTTCTGAACAAATAAATCTGAGTATCTATACTAGACTGTCACCAAATTTGGAGGCTATATTTAACTAAATGTGGAGGGTCAGTCAGCCTTAAAATACATACTACATGAAAAGTACTAATTTCTTGAGAAGTAATTCATTTTTAAAAAGTTCATACAGATTACTCTGGCTCACAATTTTAAAGATTTCAGCAAGTTGAGAAACTTATTTTATGCAATATAAGTGAGAGTCATCACAAGGTGCAAAGGTGGTTCAATATTAGAAAATCAATCAGTGGAACCACTAAGATATTGAAGGGGAGTAAAAACCCATCTATATCCCAACTGACACAATGAAATATTTAACAAAATGTAACACAATGGAAATATATTTGGGATAATGAGTAAAAGGAACTACCTCAACATGATAAAGAACATTTACAAAAAACCCATAAATAGTATCATACTCAATAATGAAAGACTGAAAGTTTTCCCTTTGAGATCTCTAAAAAAGAACCGAGGCTACAAATCTTCATTACCTTTTCTAAGGAAATGATTTTTAATGTATATCTATAAAATTACACTAAATCAAGTGTCATCCCAAAGATGAATAAATATTAATTACATATCAATAAGGGCTAAACATTATGAGAGAGTGAATATAAGCAAGAAAGGACCAATCCAACAAAAAAGAGGCAAAGAAACAAATTTGGTAATTATGAAATAGTTCACACTGGACTAACCTTCTCATAGGTGACAATGATAAACTCTGGACCACTTATAAAAATGTCTTAAAGACATTGAGAACAACTCAAACTGGACAGAAGTGGGAAGGAGTCCAATCCTTGAAATAGAGGAACTGCATGAAGTGAGATAGTTACACAGCTTTTCTACCAAGGGCTTTCCCTAGTCTTCCAGTGTGGAGTGACCAGCAGTTAAACACAGAGTCCCATTCTTACTGAGTTGAGTTGATAGAGGTTGAGGATTCAGAGCAGTTGAAAAATGTGGGGAGAAATTCCAGAAATCATGGAGCCACAGATAAAGGGGATCCAAATCTGTACATAAACTTCTCTTGAATCCCTGGCTCACCTTGGAAAATATGCATGCGTAGAAGAATTTCTAAAGAGTCCACAACAGGAAACTGTTGGAAAGGCATAAAAAACTAAAGATTTCAGTTGCTGCTTACATTAAGAGAGACACAAATTAGAGTTGGAATTCCATTAAGTTAGAGGGGCTTTGTAATGACCTTAGGCTTTTCACTGAAATCCCGGAAGGGCCATATTTTAGGAATACAGACTCTATTCCAGGGCTAAGAATTTGCCATAAGACTAAGAGAAAAACTGAAACAACCTACTCTATCAAAGTATAAAATTAGATCTTTATGAGTTTAAGGTGATCAGCTAACAATTTACCTGAATGTTAGGACAAAAATCAATACTTTATGGAGGAATGTGATCCAGAGTTCCTGCAATGTATCATACAAAATGTCTAGTATACATTAAATTTACTAAGCACATTAGGAAAAAAAACATAAGCAATCAGTAGAAATGGATCCCAAGTTGACTCAGATATTAAAATTGGCAAACAAAGATTTCAAAGCAGCTACATTAAAGAATATGAAGAAAATGATGGTTATGAGTGAACAGACAGGAAACCATGGCAGAAAACTGGAAACCATTTAAAAGCTTTGGAAAGGAAGCATATAGAAATTCCAGAACTAAAATTCTGATTCAATATCTGAAATGAAAAATTTGCTGATTAGTCTTAACAATAGATTGGAAATGGCAGAGGAAAGAGCCAATAAATCCAAAGATAGATTGATAGAACTAAACTGAAGAACATAGAGAAAAAAATTAAAATAAAAACAAGTCTTAATGATTTATGGGATAATATCAAAAGGGCTAATATATATGTAAGTAGAGTGACAAAAAAGAGGAGAAAACAAAGCAGAAAAACATGCTAAGAAAAGGTGGTCAAAACTCCCCAAATTCGGTGAATACCATTAATTTATAGATTTCAGCTCAGCAAAACCTATACAGTATAAACACACATGCCTGTATATGTGTGTGCGTGCGTGCACAGACACAACACACAAACACACACATTAATACCTCATAATAATACTGTCGAAAAGCCAAAAATGAGGGGAAAACTTTGAAAGTCACAGAGAAAATAAAATATATATATATTCATACAGAGAGCAAAAATATGAATTACAGCTGACTTCTCATCAGAAACAAGAGGGCAGAAGAGAATAGAACAGCATCTTTAAAGTGGTGAAAGAAAAATATTGTCAACCTAGACTTATATATTCCGTAAAAATGTCCTTCAAAAACAGGGATGAAAAAAAAATTCTGATAAACAAAAACTGAGAATCTGTCATTCTATTTTGGGCTGGTTTAACACAAAACCACAGACGGGATAATTTATAAAGAACAGATTTTTTTTTTTTTCTCAGAGTTCTGGAGGTTGGAAGTCCAAGATCAAGATGCTAGCATTTGGTGTCTGGTGAGTGCTGTGTCTTCTGGAGGAAAGGAACAGTATGTCCTCATGTGGCAGAAGGGCAAGAGAGCCTAATGCTGCTCTTATAAGGACCTTAATCCCATTCATGGCACGGGGAGGGTGTCATGAACTAATCAGCTCTTAAAGTACTGAACTCTTGGGAGCTTGTTTGGAGGTTCTGACAGCGGAGTGCAGCAACTTGTATTTCTTGACCAAAACATAGTCATCCTCTATCAGGGAAGGTCGCCCCCTTCACTGAGCTTACAGCTTTGGGAGGGAGGTACTTGAAGTAGTGAGGCAGGAAGAGGATACCCACCTAGCCAGTCAAATCAGCCAAATCAACCTGGTGGTCAATAGGGTGACAGATGTAGCAGCCAGATAGCCCTCACATCCAGGCCTGAACTGTTAACACCATCACATTAACCATTAAATTTCAACAACTGAGTTTTGAAGGGGATACATTCAAATCATAGCACTAGCTACTTTAAGATTTATTGTAAATGTACAGTAACCAAGACACTTTAATAATGGTATCAAGATAGATAAGTAGATTATGGAATAAATGAATAAAAAAAGATCCATATGTTATGGCCTATTGATGTTAGCCAAAGGTGCTAAAATGTTGGGGAAGATATGAAGCAACTAGAATTGCTACACATTGCTTATGTACTCCTTTGGAAAATAGTTTGGCAGTTATTTATAAAGTGAAACATATGCCTACCCTTAGCCTATTAAGTCTACTCATAGCTATTATCCCAGAGAAATTATACTTAGGTCCACAAAAAATCTTCTGTAAGAATGTTTAGAGCCCCAAACTGAAAACAATCCAGATGCCCATTAACAGTATGGCTAACCAAGTGTAGTACATTTATACAATGGGATACTAAAATTCAGCAAGAAAAATGAACAAACCATCGAAATATAAAAATACCTGGATAAATCTCAAAACACTATGTTACACAAAGCCAGACACAAAATAGCATGAAACATATGATTATGCTCATATTAACTGATATTCTTAATCCTAATGTTAGTGCAATACATTTTCCCTTTAATGGTCTGTTTCTTTTATATCAGGTGTAAGTAATCTTTACTTACATACTCCAAGGTCCTGATTTCTTATAAAGCTTTATTGTTTTACTTTTCATGTTCAAATATATACAGTTCATCTGCAATGAATTTTTGTGTATAGTATAAGAACCACTATTCCTTTTTAAAGTTTAGCCCAAACCCTCAGTATCATTTGTTGAAAAATTCCTGTCCCCTACCACTTTCCTCATCTCTTTGCCATAGATCAAGCAACTATGCCTGTGGATCCTTTCTGTACTTTGCATTTTGTCATGTTGGTTTGTCTATACTTGTCCCCAAACCACATTGTTTTGGTTAGTATTGATTCACAATACATACTGGTATCCATTAATGTATATACTCAGTTTTGTTTATCTGCAAGAAATTTCCTTAGCTATTACTTGCTCTTTGTATTTTTATGTTAGAGTTGGTATGTCAATTTAAAAAAATTACTGCAATTTTGCCTGTTATTATCCTGAATAGGTAGAATAGCATGTATAGCATATTGTCAATACTAAATCTTCCAATTCATGTATATAGAATATTCCTGTACATATTTAGGTCTCATTAATATTTTCTCAACAATGCCTTGTAATTCTTGAGCAATTTTCTCACATCTTTTGGGATATTTATTTCTAGGTATCTGATATGGTTTTATGGTATTACAGGTGATAATGAGTAAAATGTTAATTCTTGTATTTTGATCTTGTTACCAATCTTCTTAAAATCACTTTTAAATTTTAACAATTCGTCTATAAAATCTTTTATGATTATTTTATTTATTCCATCTCTATTCTTATGTAATTTATTTGCCTTTTTGGACTGGCGACACCTCCAGTACAATGTGAATTAAAGTAGCTATAATGGACATATGCACCTTGTTCCCACTCTCAGGGGGAAGGATTTCCACATGTAAATATTAAGTATGGTAAGTGCTATATTTAAAAGGTGTTTAAAAGTCAGAATAATTCTTAATTTGCTGAGATTCAAAGAAATAAGTGTTACAGTTTAAAAAGGATTTTTATCTAATGAGATGAGATTTTCTTTCTTCTTTTTTTTCAGTTGATGTGGTCAAGTACCTGGGCTATTTTTTAAAATTTTATTTTTGGTTCATGCATAATAATTGTACATACCTATGGGGTACAATATGATATTTCAACATATGTATACATTGTATAATAATTAATTTAGGACAATTATCATACATTGATGGATTTTAAAATAATAAACTATTCTTGCATTCCTGAGTAAATTGCAGATGGTCATGGTATATTATTTTTCCTATATGTTGCTGGATCTCACTTGCTAATATTTTGTTTAAAAATTTTGCATCTATGTTCATATGTGCATAATATATATTACTCATATTTTCTTTACACCTTTCTTAGACATTTTGAAAGAGAAGGATCTTCTAAGTAGCATGCAGTTGGTTTTAAAAAATATAGTCTAATAATCTTAGCTCTTGAACTCAGGTATTTAGTATACTTATATTTCATGAAATTGCTGATAAATTTATTTATATATATCATGTTTTTATTCATTTTCTACTTAAGCCACCTGTTTAATGTTCTTTTCATTCTTTTTTTTGGACTTCTTTCAGGCTACTAAAATATTTCTTAGTAGTTCTCCATTTCCTTCTATTAACTCTCTAGTTAAACATTCTTGAACTATATTATTCTCTTATTGCTTGGTTTCAAGATTACATACATCCTTGATATAGTATTGTCTTGTACAAGTTTTTTTAAAAATTACATCCGCATTAATTTTAAAACATTAGAATATTTAAGTTTCATTTAACCTTTTCTCAGCCTTTTCATATATTATTTTCATATGTCATAAATCCCATGGACATTTTTTCTTATTGATGTTTTCAACAGTTGCTATTTGTTTATCTTTAGCATGTACTTATCCTGTCTGGTGCTCTTAATTCTCTGAAGTTCAATTCTATTTGGGTTATTCTGCATTAAGACTGAAGAATTTCCTTTAGTATTTCTTATAGTATAATAATTTCCTTTAGTATTTCTATAGTACAAGTATTTCTTATAGTACATGTACTGTAATGTTTCTTTTTCTCTTTCTTGCTTTATTTTGCAATGCTGGGGATTGAACCCAGAGCCTTGGACTTGCTAGGTAAGTGCTCTACCTCTGAGCTGCATCCCCATCCCTTTTTATTTTATTTTGAGTCAAGGTCTTGCTAAGTTGTCCAGGCTGGTCTTGAACTTGCAATCCTCCTACCTCAGCCTCCCAAGTGGCTGGGATACAGGTGTACACCACCTGACCCAGCTTAACAAATTCCTTTAACTTGTATTTATCTAAGAACATATTTATTTTACCTTCATTTTGGAGAATATTTTTGATGGGTATTGAATTCTAATTTGGTAGTTATTTCTTTAGCACTTGAAGATGCTATTCCATTGTCTTTTGGCTTCCACAGTTTCTTCCAAAGACCGTCTCTTTGTTGCTTATTTAAAGGTAATGTGATTTATTTTCCTATGGCTGCTTTAAATATGTTCTAATTATATTCAATTTCCACCATAATGTAATCTAGGCATGGTTTTTTTTGTATTAATCATGCTTCAGTTTGGAATTTCTTAGGTTTCTGGAGAGCTGTCCATCAGTTTTGGACACTATCTTTTAAAAATTATTTCAGACCAATTTGTTCCTTTCTTTCTGTGATTTCAATATGCATATTATTACTCAGATTGTGTTTCATATGCATCTTACTTGTATTTGTGTATTTCAGTTTGATACTATCAACTGATCCATCTTCAATAATTGTGTCTTTGGCTGTATTCAATTATTGAGTTCTTTTTTTTGTTTTTTTGAGGTACTGAAGATCAAACCCAGTAGCACACTGAGTTATATCCCAAGTTCTTCTTATTTTTTACTTTGAGACAGGGTCTCATTAAGTCACCCTTGGTGACCTTGAACTTGCATTCCTTTTGCCTCAGCCTCCCAGCTGGGATTCTAGGTATGTGCCATGTTTGGCTTTCTCTGAGTTCCTAATTTCAGATATTTATTTTTAAATTATATAAAACATCTTTAATCTATTCTATAAATTCTGATTTTCTGGAAGAATTCTCAATATTTTTGTACAGTTTATAATCTCTTCCTTATATTTAAGTGTACATAATAATCATAGTTATTTTATTCTAGTTTTGATTTTTAAAAAATTGTTCTTTTTAGATGTACATGGCAATAGAGTATATTTTGACATATTATACATACATGGAGTATAACTTATTCTAAGTAGGATCCCATTGTTGAGGTTGTACATGGTGTTGAATTTCATTGGTGGTGTATTCATATATGAACATGGGAAAGTTATGTCTGATTCATTCTACTGTCTTTCCTATTCCCACCCTTCCCTTCATTCTCCTTTATCTAATCCAATGAACTTCTATTCTATTTTCCCTACTTATTGTGTGTCAGCATTGCATATCAGAAGATTTTTGGCCCTTGGTTTTTGGGGACTGGCTTATTTCACTTAGCATTATAGCCTCCAGTTCTATCCATTTACCATCAAATGTCATAATTTCATTCATCCTTATGGCTGAGTAACACTCCATTGCACACGCGTGCGCGTGTGTGTGTGTGTATATCACATTTTCTTTATCCATTCATCTACTGAAGGGCACTTAGGTTGGTTCCATAGTTTAGTAATTGTGAATTGAGCTGATATAAACATTGATGTGGCTGTGTCACTGATTTTAAGTCCTTTGGGTGTATGCCAAGGAGTGGGATAACTGGGTCAAATGGTGGTTCCATTCAAGTTTTTTGAGGAATCTCTATACTGCTTTCCAGAGTAGTTGCACCAATTTGCAGTCCCACCACCAATGTATGAGTGTACCCTATCTCCCCTCATCTTTCCTAACATTTACTGTTGCTTGCATTCTTGATAATTGCCATCCTGACTGCAGTGAGATGGAATCTCAATGTAATTTTAATTTGCAATTCTGTAATTGCTAGAGATGTTGAACATTTTTTCATATGTTTATTGATTGATCTTATTTCTTCTTCTGTAAAGTATCTGTTCAGTTCCTTTGCCCATTTATTGACTGAGTTATTTTGTGTGTGTGTGTGTGTGTGTGTGTGTGTGTGTTTGAGTTCTTTATATATCCTGGAGATTAATGCTTTATCTTAAGTGCAGGTGGCATGGATTTTCTCCCATTCTTGATTATTTCTTTTGCCGTGAAGAAGCTTTTTAGTTTCATACTATTCCATTTATTGATTCTTTTTTAAAATATTTTTTTAGTTGTTGATGGACCTTTATTTTTATTTACTTATATGCACTGCTAAGAATCGAACCCTATGCCTCACACATGCTAGGCAAGCACTCCACCACTGAGCTACAACCCCAGTACCCCATTTATTGATTCTTGATTTTATTTCTTGTGCTTTAGGAGTCTTGAGGAAGTTGGTTCCTAAGCTGACATGATAGGAAAGTTGGTCCTATATTTTCTTCTAGTAGGTACAAGGTCTCTGGTCTAATGCCTAGGTTTTTGGTCCACTTTGAGTTGAGTTTTGTGTAGAGTGAGAGATAGGGGTTCAATGTCATTTTGTTACTGTGGATTTGTTGAAGAGTCTAGTTTTCCTCCCATGTATGTTTATGGTGCCTTTGTCTAGTATGAGATAAATGTACTCTTGTGGGTTTGTTTCTATGTCTTCTTTTTTATTTTTTAGATCCTGACTATCACTTTTATGCTAAAAGCATGATGTAGGCTTTTAGTATTATACAGATGTTTTATTATGTTGAAAACACCTGCCAAATGTTTATTTTTATTTGTTGTTTTACATATACATACATGTGGTGCAACCCATCACAATTTTGATCCCATTCTTGTGGTTGTACATGATGTAGAGTTACACTGGTTGTGTATTCATATATTAGCATAGGAAAGTTATGACCAATTCATTCTACTGTTATTTCCTATTCTCATCTCCATCCCTTCCCTTCAATCCTCTTTGTTTAATCCAATGAACTTCTGTACTTCTGCTTCCTACCTGCCTTTGTTATGGGTTAGCATCTGTGTATCATGTCTCTGTGTCTTCTATTCTGTTCCATTGTTTTTCATGTCTATTTTGGCACCAATACCACACTGTTTTTGTTACTATAGCTCTGTAGTATAATTTAAAGTCTGGTATTGTGATGCTTCCTGCTTCACTTTTCTCACTGAGGACTTCTTTGGCTATTCTGGGCCTCTTTATTTTCCAAATGAATTTCACGATGTGTTTTTTTTTTTAATTTCTATTAAGAATGTCACTGGAATGTTACTAGGAATTGCATTGAATCTGTGTAGTACTTTTGGTAATATGGCCATTTTGACAATTAATTCTGCCTATCCAAGAACAATCATGGTTATTTTAAAGTCCTGGTCTGCTAACCTCACCTGTGGGTCTGCATTTTATCTATCTATCTATCTATCTATCTATCATCTATCATAGTGAGAGAGACATTCTTGTCTTGCTACATCATTAAGCATGATGTAGGCTTTTAGCATAATACAGATGTTTTATTATGTTGAAAAGCACCTGCCAAATGTTCTTTTCATCATCTGTGAACAGGGTATACACATTTTTTATATTTGACCTGTTATTATGGTGAGTTATATTACTACATATCCTAATACTGAATCATCCTTATATTTCTGGGAAAAAAATCATGGTTGGTAATAATATATTATTTTTTATGATATTATTGGATTTGTGTTGGACATTTTATTTACATTTTTTGCATTGATATTTTAAAATGAGATTAGTCTTTAGTTTAAATATTTTTCAATGCTATATGTGTTAAGTTTTGGCACCTATAGCTTGAGCTTCATAAAATGAATTCATCTACCTTTTTTTCTATATACTTTAAAACTGAAATCCATTTCTTAAAATTTCTCAGAAAATTTTTTTTTCAAACATGAAACACTAATAAAAATGTAAAGGAAAACTCAAACACTGTAGAGATAAGATAGGTAAAATAGATAGTGGACATAAACCTTGATGCAAAATTAAGGCATATTTCAGACACAATATAGGTCATGTTAAAGATGTGTGGGTTGCATGAGGCACATGGGTTGCCAGTGTGAAAGCCTATGGAACAAGCCCTTGTAGGTGTCATGTGGTTTCATGGTTAAAGGCATTGCCCCACAATTGACAAGTTCCCCTACTTATTATGTGATTTCAGATAGCTCAGCAGTCTGAGCTACTGTTTTTCCATTTGTAAAACAAGAATAATTAAAGGGAAACTTACCTTTAATGGTTGTCATGAGAATTAAATGAAATAATAAGATAGTTTATGCTATTTTCCCCAAAAGGACTATTTTGGGGGGGCATATTAAATTATGCCCATTTTTATCATTGTGATGATGATTTTTTTCCCAAGTAAAAAGAGTTTTCTTTGTAATCATCAAGGAAATACATTTTCATTGCAATATTATAACAAAAACCAAAAATAAAAACTGGAAACAAAAAACAAGCCTCCAAACTAACTGGACTATATATAAACAGGAGAATTCTACATACAGTATTGCAGCCTATTTTTTCATGTAATTACACATTGTGAGTGACATTTCTTTGACAGCCTTAACTCATGTGATTAGAGGAATACTTCACCTTCCTGTTACCAGAAGTTCCTTTTCAGTGGCCATAGGCCTCATCAAAGTATATATGTTCATTGTGAACATGGCACTGGAACTGTTGAAAATGGAAGTCAGGGAGGACATGAGGGCAGCACACATTGTGGTCAGCATCAACCCTTGAAAGCCTGGAAGAAAAATGACACTTTCTGGACTTTCAGTTCTCTGACCATGCCTTGAGAGTTAGGCCTCCTAAAGAACTTTCCAAAATACTAAATTTTCCCCTATAAAGAATTCAAAATTTACATGGATTGTAATTCCACCAAATATAGATTATTGTGTTATATTTTTTCCTGCTTTGTGACAAGACTTAATAGTCCTCTGCTGTGTCTTCATATAAAAATGGGAGCTGGTATCTTGTATGGTTACTCTGTGCAAGAACATCTCTTCAGACATCATCCTGTACTATTCTCTCTACAGTGCTGAGAGATGGACACCATTGCTTGCAGAGGCTTAGGGACCATTCAAACTATAGAAGTCATTCAGTTCTTTAGGGAATGTTCAAACTATAGAAGTCATTAAGTTCCTTGTGCCTTGGTGTCCTCATCTATAAATTGAGGATATGATGACTCACCACACAAAGTTATAGTTAAGATTAAGATAAACTAAGTAAAGATGGGTTGACACAATGTACAATATATAGCAAGCGCTAACAAATGTCAGTTATAAATCTCACAATCTTTTATTTGCTACCTGGAAAGCCACCATGTGGCAGGGACAGTAAATACTCCATCTGAAGATTTCTTTTCTATATGCTGTTGGGGAACCTAAGGACAACCAGGACCTAAGCTGGAGGCCCACTGTGGCAATACCCAAATTGTCCTCAGTGGGCCATTTGGGGCAGGTCAGACATAGATTGGGTCCTTGTATTTTCCTTCAACTGCCCACTGTCACTCACAGCCCTGTTTGCTCGAGGCTCAGGCATTTTCAGAGAGTCAGCTGAGAGTTCAGACAACTCACTTCCTGCACTTTAGGAAGGTCAGTATTTCCCTCCACCTGATTCCATCTATCCTGTGTTTTATGGAAACATCTCAACCTTTTCTACCTGGTTGTTCTCCAGAGTTGACACAGAATTTAAAAAAATATCAATTTGGCCATTTTAATGAAATTTGGGGAAGAAAATGAGATAAATGCTTGAGCTCACTACCACCTCACAATGAAAGTCATTTGACTGTTAGGTAACTGCCTGTATCCTAGACAGTGAACTTTTTGAGGACAGGACTAGTCTTGCTTGTCTTTACACTGCCATGGCTTAGAATAACACCTTTTACAGCATGGAGCTCATTTTTCTTTTACCATATTTACTGGTGCATCATAATTATGCATAATGGTAGGATTCACTATTATATATTCACACATGCACATGTTTTTTTTTAAAATTTTTTATTGTTGGTTGTTCAAAACATTACATAGTTCTTGATATATCATATTTCACACTTTGATTCAAGTGGGTTATGAACTCCCATTTTTTCCCCGTAACATGAACATGTTATAACAATATGACTTGGACAATATTGTTTCCCAATTTTCACCCATTTCTCTCCACAACTCCCTCTTCTGGTCCCTTTACTCTACTATACTGGTCTCCCTTAGATTTTCATGAGATCTCCCTGACATCTGTTTTCATATATTCTCTCTAGCTTCCACATATGAGAGAAAACGTGGCCCTTGCTTTTCTGATTTGGCTTATTTCACTTAACATGTTCTCAAGTTCCATCCATTTTCTTGCAAATGACATAGTTTCGTTCTTCTTTATGGTCGAATAAAACTCCATTGTGTATATATACCACATTTTAAAAATCCATTCATCCATTGATAAACACCTAGGCTGGTTCCATAATTTAGTTATTGTGACTTGTGCTGCTATAAATATGGGATGAATGTTATCACTATAGTATGAAGACTTTAATTCTTTAGGATAAATACCAAGGAGTTCCACTTTTGAGGAACTGTAGAGCCCATTTTTTGAAAGAATGAGCAAAGAAATGCATTTAGTAGGTAAAGTGAGTAATGCCAATGGTAGGGGCAGGTTGTGCCTCCCAGAAGATGTGTACTACTAGCGTGTGAAGAGAAGAGGAGGAGGCCTTGATTCCTTTTGTTATGGAAAGCAAGGTTGCTTCCATTGTCCTAATGTCCCTCTCAGCCTGAAGCCTGCATTTCTACCCAGAGTGATGGGTTGGCTTATAAAGAAGCCCACCCCTGCTACCCTCATTCCTAACTGGCCACATGTAGTCTAAAGGCACAGTCCCCAATCATGGGGTTTCTACGGCACTCAGTGGCAGGGTTTGTTTCTTACCATTAGGCAGCACTGCTATCACCAGCTTTGGATAAGCAATGGCTTTGCAATTGGATCTGCTGCCACAGTACTTTAGACATTCTGAAGGTACAACACATGCCACTTGATCTGCAAAAAGAAGCAAAAGTAACACCAACATGCTGGTCTTAGAGCTCTAAATCTGAGCTTAAGGTAAGGGAAGCAAATTAGGAATCACATATTCACATGTAGATGTTAAATCCTTGGTCCACTGGTGACTGTTCCAATCCAGGATCCTAAATTCTTGGGGGCTTAGGATAGCAGAAAGGGTTAGGACTCAGGTTCCTATTAGTCAATGGATTGGAGTTTCTATTGATTCACTGCATGACCCAAATCAAGTCACAAGACCTTAATAAGCCTTTCAATGATTCCATCAAGATGATAGTAAAGTGGATGGATTATTTGCCATATATTAGCATGTTACCAACTATAACCATTCTCTCTTAGTGCTGATAGGGGTGTTCATTCAGAGTAATAACTTGGGACTATAGGTCTTGGAAGGCAGAGGGGCCTATTTTCTAATTTATGAGAAAGCACCACTCACAAGGTCTAACAAAATCTCTACTTGACAGTTTAAAACATAATCAGGGAGTGTTGAGAATCTTCTCTGTTAAAACTGGGATAGAAATTTAGATAAAGAGATATATCTTAGGTACACTGAAGATGGGTTAGTGTAAGAGATGTCTATTACACAGCTACTTAGCACTAAAAAACATTCTCCATTTTGTTTAGCCTTGTCAAAAGCACTGTGTAGAGACAGATTCCCCTGGAAGTCACCTTCTTTGCCCCTGTGGTTGCACCTATCAAAGTAAGTGCTACCATAAATTTAATGATTAAACAGACTCATTACAGGATAACCTAGTAAAACAGTTGAAATGGGGATAAGATACATTCATGGGAATTATGATTACTTATTAGGGGAAATAGGTATGCTTTAATAGTATTTAAGGCAAAGAATATGGGCCTCACTCTGAGTCAGCCTACTTTGGGGCTGTATCAAGCTCCCTCCAATGTGCCTCATGAGTTTAATGAGGCTATGAAAGGCTGGCCCTGGGGCTATGAGAAGCAGTGACAGCATCTGTGAGATCCCAGCAGAGCACATAGTACATAATGCATGCCCAGCATGATGTTTGCAATGCAGTGAAAGCAACTCAAAGTTCTAGCAGACTTGTGTCTCAAAGTCATAGCTGAGCCCCTATCAGAGGCTTGCTCTTCCATGCCTGAATGTTTCACCATGGAATTTCTGTCTTGCTGGGAACATCCACACTTTGTGCCAGACTTCTGCTCAGCTGCATCCCACAGAAGTAATTGGGAATACCTCAATAACCAGTATACTGTGGGAAACCTGATAATCCCAAATATTTTCTAGATTTCTAATTCAGGAGAAGCTGATGCTGTGAGTGAACACATGAGAATCAAGAATTTACCTGGGAACAAGATGCGACTGATCATTCCTGGCACCACCATGAGGAACATGGGCAGCAGCTTCAAGTACCCACACAAAATGCAGCCACTTTTAATGTGAAACATATTCTTCCCTGCCAGGCATCTCTGGATAAAAATCTGTCAAGGAAACAGAGGTGGTAAGGTGAAAGATGGCTCTATTAGAGTATATAAACCCTGGGCCACCTTGGCACGGATTAAGACAATTGTGACCTGCTATAACAGCAGGATGTGCCCTCTGATGGGTTTTTGATAAACTGCTCACTCCTCATCCAGACACCTCTGGGCCATCCAGGGCCAGGAAGACATGTGCACATTCTGCCCAGTGCACAGCTGCCAGAGAGGAAGGGATGATGCATGTTATATTGGCCTCACTGTGTACCAATCATAGCTGTGCAGAGCTTACAAGATGTCCCCTGGCAAGGATGAGACTCCATTCTGGAGACCACAGATTATCTCTGCCAGGTATAAGGAAGGGATCCTTGTGACATCAATCAAAGCAAAGGTGGGCTCCTGGGTGTTCAGGACAGAGACCAACTTCATTCATCTACAATGAAATAAACTACCATAAGTGCAGACTCTCCCAGGAGATATTTCAGGCCCTATTTCATGGTTCTTGGGCTTGAAGAGGCAACATGCTGTCAAGCTAAAGGGAATGATATGGCCAGAAGGTAGAGAAGCACTTAGGAAAGAAAACAGACATGGTTCAGAGCATCAAAACAATGCACTAAAATTATGCTCTTTATGCAGAGAGAGCCTACAGAAATCTTTGCAACCTATACCTCAGATAGATAGATACTTCAAGGATATACAAAGAACTCAAAAAGCTTAACACCAAAAAAGCAAATAACCCAATCAATAAATGGGCAAAGGAACTAAACAGACACTTCACAAAAGAAGAAATACGGTCAACAAATATATGAAAAAATGTTCAACATCCCTAGCAATTACAGAAATGCAAATTAAAAATACACTGAAATTTTAATCTCACCTCAACTAGAATGGCAATTATCAAGAATACAAGCAACAATAATGTTAGTGAGGATGTGAGGAAACGAGTATACTCATACATTGTTGGTGGAACTGTAAATTAGTGCAACTTTAATGGAAAGCAGTATGGAGATTCTCAAAAAACTAGGAATGGAACCACTATTTTACTTAGTTATCTCACTCCTTGGAATACATCCAAAGGATTTAAAATCAGCATACCACAGTGACACAGCCATATCAATGTTTACAACTGCACAACTCACAATAGTTAAGCTATGGAGGTAACCTAGGTGCTTCAACAGATAAGTGGATAAAGAAAATGTGGTACATATATACAATAGAATATTACTCAGCCATAAAGAAGAATGACTTTATGAAATTTGCTGGTAAATGAATGGATCTGGAGACTATCATGTTAAGTGAAATAAGCCAGTTCCCCAAAACCAAAGGGTGAATATTTTATATGATATGTGGAAGCTAACCCACAATAAGGGGGGCAGAGGGAAATAATGAAGTTCACTGGTTTAGACAAAGGGGAATGAAGGAAAAGGAAAAAGGATAGAATAGGAAATACAGTAGAAAGAATCTGACATAACTTTCCTATGTACTTACATGAATACACCACAGTGAATCCCATTATTGTGTACATCAGGTCCCTAATTAGAATAAGATATATTCCATGCATGTATAATTTTATCAAAATAGATTCTACCATCATATATAACTAAAAAGAACCAATAAAAATTATGCTCTTGAAGAATATTCAAATAAAACAAAAAAATGGCCATAGTGATTCAAAAGCACAGGATACAAAATAGCATCTTCACTGTGACCTGGTACCTAGAAAAAGTCCATAAGAATAAACCAAAGGATAATAGTGGTTAATCCTGGGGTAAGAGGATTAATATGTAAGATTTTCATTTTCTTCTTTATGTTTACTTTAGAAGTGCATTATTTTACTAATAGAGGAAAGAACCCAAAGGTGATCCTGACTCATGTGACTTATACTGATTCTTGTTCACAGCCAGCCGGTTGTTGGCCTCTGGTGGAGAGGAGCTTGAGTAGGTGAAGAGCACACATGCTCTTTGTCATCCTTAGGCCTGGGCACAAAAGAGATTGTCTTTTATGGAGGCTATGTAGTAGCAGAGCAATAGTAGAAATGTGACACTTATATAGAAGAAAGGGTGACATAAGGACATTAAATCATTCCACATGGAAAGTCCTAAGTACTGGGCTGAGGATGTTGTTCAGTGGTAGAGCAATTGCCAGCAATTGTTGAACCAGGCTTAGCAAGCTCTGGTTCAACAATTCCCAGCACCATGAAATAAGAAAGGAAGAAAAAATTCATAAGCACTTTGTCACATTTTAATGTATTACAAAGTAGGGGAAGGGAAGGATTCTTGTTTAAAAATGGTGATGAAGGCAGATGCAGTGGCACACACCTGTAAATCCCAACTACTTGGGAGACTGAGAAGTGTAAATTTGATGCCAGCATGAGAAATCTAGCAAGACTTTGTCTCAAAATAAAAAATAAGAAGAGCTGGAGATGTAACTCAGTGATCAAAGTGCCTCTGGTTCCCCAGTATTAGGGTGTGGAGAAAAACTGGTGGGGGGCAAAACAGTTAACAATTGTCTGTCAGTTACTTGCTTCACCTAGCATGTGGGATGCCCTAGGTTCTATCCCTAACACTCCAAAAAGAATAAAAAATATTTTTTCTTAAACCATTTCCTTTACAAGTTAGAAATGCTAGAGGCTGGAAGTTCCAAGATTAAGATGCCAACAGATTCAATATCTAGTGAGGTGGGGGTGGTTCAAGATGTCAGGATAGAGAAGGTTGCTTTCCTGGCTGTTCCATGGCATGAAACCAAAAAAGCAGAGAGATAACCTTCTCAGAAACAAAAAAAAGCTGGGAGGTACTTTACTAGAATTTAATACCGAACGTTCAAAGAAGACTGGGGACTCAGGAGGCCAAATATAATAAAATAAGGAAGAAATCCTCAGAGCCATAGCTGCTGCCATGGCCGGAGGCACCAGCCAGAGCAGTCCTTCCATGAGCAAAGTGGAGGGAATTAAAGGAACCCACATTTTTAGGAGGCCTGAGTCATGTCTGGGTGTGGAGATTTTAGAGATCAAAGACACTGCCTGACTAAACTGAAAAGCGTGCTGCACAATATCCTTGTGCGGCAAAGAAGCTGTATCTCTCCTGGCTGCATGTGGAGTACAGAGAAGGGAACAATTTTGCAGCTGTGGTGCAGGACCAGAAGCTAGGGGAGCCAATTCCTGGCAAACCTGAATTTGGCCTGAAATATAGGCCTGGAAAACCCACACTGCATTGCATAGAGTGTTCCTAAGTGACCAGAAGAAAATCAAACATGGGGAGAGATTTACACAGGGGACTACTGGTTGTGGAAACCGACCTGGCTCTTCCCCACCCCCTCCAATCTGACTGCTTGCAAAAATGGGTCGGGGAGATGCGCCTGGCTGGGAATTAGAAAGGGTGAGGGGGGAAAGATTGAGTTTGGAGACTGAACCATATCAGGAAACCAGTCTGTGGGTGATGCAGTGGACTAAGAATTGGCTCTTCCACCATGAGTGGAACCCTGGGGATGTCTCTGGGGTTCAGCATGGACCAGAAACTGCTGGGCCCTAGAGGTGTGCTGATTTTAAATCTCCAGACTAATCGGCATTCAGTGAAGAACATGGAGCCACCTAACCCTAAACTCCAGGAGTTCTGTGAAATTACCTCTCTCACTCCAGCAACCCCACCATGAGCAAGCATCACACTCCAGATGACCCCACCTAACACACCTGAGAAGGGAAGCTGAGAATCTTTTGAACTCCAACAGAAACAATTCTTTTCTCTGTTTAATTATGACCTTAATGGTTTATGGACAACTATACATATTCATATTTGTTTTTTTCTCATTTCTAGCATTTCTGAAGCCAGTTATTTTGCAAGGATCAGTATTTTGAGAACTAGGATGTTTGATTAGTATATTTCAGTTGTGTTTGTATTCTTTCACTTTTATTTCTAATTTTTAAAATTTTCTCTTTATATACATTTTTTTCTCCCATTTATCTGTTTCACTTCATTCTTTTTCTCTTTCCTTCTGCTATCAATCTCTATTGTTGTCTCTTTCATCCTTCCTTTAATTTTTTACTTCTATCTTCTTTCTTTCTCCATCATAATCATCACATTCTACATCACTTCTGTTCTGTCCCTGTCCACCACTGAAAATTGTAAACCCTTATGAAAACAATAATTGACCATATCATTCTGTTCATTGTGATAATTAACACTGTAGACATAATAACCAGTCCTATTTTGTTTAATTATTTATAGTCTGCACTGGTTGTTATTATCATTTTTCTCCCCCTAAACAGTGAGGTACCTTCAGGGACACTATAAGTCCACATGGTAGAAACTCTACTGCCTCAGATCCACTCTGTTAGATAGGTAGACACACAAATAACATAAAATAACAAGGGAACAGATCACTCTAAACAAACAAAGATACTTCAATAAGAGAATCCATTGGCACCACAGTGGAAGAAATGTCAGAGAAGGAGTATAGAGTGCACATAATTAAATTGATCTGTGAAGTAAGGACAGTATAATAAGTGAAATAAGAGAGAAATACAGGAAGTGAAAGATCACTTCAATAAAGAGAGTTTCTGAAAAAAGTCAAGCAGAAATGCTAGAAATGAAGGAATCAATAAACCAAATTTACAATTCAATGGAAAGCATCACCAACAGACTAGAGTACTTGGAAGACAGAGTTTCAGGCAATGAAGACAAAATATGTAATCTTGAAAATAAAGTTGACCATGGAGCAAAGATGTTAAGAGACCATAAACAGAACTTCCAAGAAATATAGGATAACCTAAAATGACCAAATTTAAAATTTATTGGGATAGATGAAGACTTGGAGATACAAATCAAAGGAATGCACAATCTTTTCAATGAAATAATATCAGTAAATTTCCCAAACCTAAAGAATGAAATGAAAAATCAAATACAGGAGGCTTACAGGATCCAAAATATATGAAATTACAACAGACCCACACCAAGTCATATTACAATGAAAATGTATAACATACAGAATAAGGATAGAATTTTAAAGGCTGCCAGAGAAAAATGATAGGTTATATTTAGAGGGAAATCAATCCAGATTTCAGCTGATTTCTCAACCCAGACCCTTAAAGCTAGGAGGTCTTGGAATAATATATACCAAGCTAAAAAAGGGATGCCAGCCAAGAATACTATACCCAGCAAAATTAAGCTTCATATTTGACAATAAAGTAAAGCCTTTCTGTTAAACAAAAGTTAAAAAAAATCACTATTAGAAAGCCTGCACTACAGGACATTCTCAGCAAAATATTTCATAAGAAAAATGAAAAATAAAAGTAAAAACCAGAAGGAAGGACATACACTAGAATAATAATCAAATCAAAATGACAAGGCATAAAAATCATTTCTCAATAATAACGTTGAAAGTAAATGGCCTAAAGTCATCAATCAAAAGACACAGACTGGTAGAATGGATTAATAAACAAGACTCAACATTATGCTCTCTCCAAGAGACTTACCTCATAGGCAAAGACATTCACAGAAGGTAAAAGGATGGGGAAAAAAAAACATATCATTCACATGGATCTCATAAACAAGCAGGAGTCTCTATCCTCATATAAGATAAAGTAGACTTCAAGCCAAAGTTAATCAGAAGGGACCAAGCAGAACATTTCATACTTCTTAAGGGAATTATACATCAACAAGACATAACAATCATCAATATTTATGCCCCAAATAATGCAGCACCTGCGTACATCAAATCCTTCTCAGTTTCAAGAATTAAATAGATTACAACACAATAATATTGGGTGACACAATTAACACACCTCTCTCACCATTTAATAGACTCTCCAAACAAAAAATAAATAAAGAAGCTATAGAACTAAAAATATAATTAATAATTCAGACTTAACAGACATATAAAATATTCCATTCATCAATGAATGATACACTTTCTTCTCAGTGGCACATGGAATCTTCTCTAAAATAGACTGTGCCTTAGGCCACAAAGCAACTCTCAGCAAATACAAAAAATAAAGGTAATACCTTGCATTCTATCAGATCATAATGGAATGAAATTAGAAGTCAATGATAAAATAAAAAATAGAACCTACTATGACACTTGGGGACTAAATAATACACTATTGAATGACCAATGGAGAGCAGAAGAAAATAGGGATGAAATAAAAAAAGTACTTAAAGGTAAATGAGAATAACAACACAGCATATCAAAGTCTCTGGGACACTATTAAGACAATTCTAAGAGAAAGTTCATTGCATTGAGTTCACTCATGAAAAGAACAGAAAGTCACCAAATAAATGACATCTCAAAGCTCTAGGAAAAAAAGAAAAAATCAACTCCAAAAGCAGTAGAAGACAGGAAATAATTATAATCAGAGCAGAAATCAATGAAATTGAAACAAAAGACACAATTCAAAAAATCAATGAAATAAAAAGTTTGTTCTTCAAAAAATAATAAAATTGATAAACCCTTAGCCAAGCTAACAAAAAGAGAGAAAATTCAAATTACTAAAATTCATGATAAAAAAGGAAATATCATGATGGACACTACTGAAATACAGATGATAATAAGAAACTATTTGGAAAATTTGTACTCTAATAAAATAGAAAATCTTGAAGACATTGATGGATTTCTAGAGACATATGCCCCACCCAGATTGAATCAGGAGGACATGGAAAATGTAAGCAGATCAATTTCCAGCAATGAAATTGAAGATGCTCTCAAGAGTCTACCAAAAATAAAAGTCCAGGACCAGATGGATTATCAACTGAGTTCTACCAGATCTTCAAAGAAGAAATAACACTAATCTTCAAATTACTCCATAAAATAGAAAAGGAGGAAACTCTTTCAAAGTCAGTCTATGAAGCTAGTATCACCCTGATACCAAAACCACACAAAGATACATCAAGGAAAGAAAACTTCAGACCAAAATCCCTGCTGAACATAGGTGCAAAAATTCTTAATAAAATGCTGGCAAACTGTATACAAAAACATATTTAAAAGATAGTGACCCAAGATCAAGTGGGGTTTGTCCCAGGGATGCAAAGTTGGTTCAACATACAGAAATCAATAAATGTAATTTGTCACATCAATAGACTTACAGACAAGAATCATATGATAATCTCAATAGATGCAGAAATAGCATTTGACAAAATACAGCATCCACTCATGTTCAAAACACTAGGAAGGGACTGGGGTTATAGCTCAGTGGTAGAGTGCTTGCCTAGCATGTGTGAGGCCCTGGGTTTGATCCTCAGCACCACATGAAAATAAATAAATAAAATAAAGGTACTGTCTCTGTCTACAACTAAAAATATTTTGGAAAAACCAACAAAAAACTCTAGGAAAACTAGGGATAGTAGGAACATACCTCAACATTGTAAAAGCTATATATATTAAACCCAAGGCCAACATCAGTCTACAAAAAAATTGAAAGCATTCCCTCTAAAACTAGTAACAAGAAACGATGCCCTCTTTTACCACTTCTATTCAAAGTAGTCCCTAAAACTCTAGCCAGAACAATTAGACAGAAGAAAGAAATTACAGGAATACAAAATGAAAAATAACTCAAACTATACCTATTTGCTGATGACATGATTCTATATTTAGAAGACCTAAAACACTCCACCAGAAAACCTCTAGAACTCATAAATGAATTCAACAAAGTAACAGGATATAAAATTAACAGGCATAAATTAATAGTATTCCTATACATCAGTGATGAATCAAGTGAAAGTGAAATTAGGGAAACTATCCCATTCAAAATAGCCTCAGAAATATTTGGGAATCAATATAACAAAAGAGATGAAAGACCTTGACAATTAAAACTACAGAATACTAAAGAAAGATATTGAAGGAGATTTTAGAAAATGGAAAGATCTCCCATGTTCTTGGATAGGCAGAATTCGTATTGTCAAAATGGCCATACTATCAAAAATGCTATACAGATTTAATGCAACTCCTATTAAGTTTCTGATGATATTCTTCATAGAAACAGAAATAGCAGTCATGAAATTCATTTGGAAAAATAAAAAGCCCAGAATAGCCAAAGCAATCCTTAGTGAGAAAAGTGAAGCAGGAAGCATCACAATACCAGACCTGAAATTATACTACAGAGCTATAGTTAAAAAACCCCAAAAAACAAAACAAAACAAAAAAACAACAACAACATGGTATTGGCACCAAAACAGACATGAAGACCAAGGGAATGGAATAGAAGACACAGAGGCAAACCCACATAAATACTCTTATCTCATACTAGATAAAGGCACCATAAACATACATTGGAGAAAAGATAGCCTCTTCAACAAATAGTGCTGGGGAAACTGGAAATCCATATGTAGCAAAATGAAAATATACCCCTATCTCTCACTCTGCATAAAACTCAACTCAAAGTGAATCAGGGACCTAAGCAGTAGGCTAGAGACCCTGTGCCTACTAGAATAAAAAGTAGGCTCAACTCTCCATCATATTAGCTTAGGAATCAAATTCATCAATAAGACTCCTAAAGTGCAGGAAGTAAAATCAAGAATCAATAAATGGGATGGTATCAAACTAAAACTTCACAGCAAAGGAAACAATCAAAAAAAGTGAATATAGAGCCTATAGAATGGGAGAAAATCTTTGCCATCTGCACCTCAGAGCCTTAATCTCCAGGATATATAAAGAACTCAAAAAACTTAACACCAAAAAACCAAATAACCCAATCAATAAATGGGCAAAGGAACTGAACAGGCACTTCACAAAAGAAGAAATATGATATGGTTAACAAATATATGAAAAAAGGTTCAACATCTCTAGCAATTAGAGAAATGCAAATTAAAACCACATTGAGGTCTCACTGCAGTCAGAATGACAATTATCAACAACACAAGCAATAATAAATGTTGGCGAGGAAGTGGGGGAAAAGGTACACTCATACAAATTGCTGGTGGGATTACACATTGGTGCAACCTCTCTGGAAAGCAGTATGGAGATTCCCAGAAAACTTGGAATGGAACCACCATTTGACCCAGCTATCCCACTCCAGTTTATAACCAAAGGATTTATCATACTACAGTGATGCAGCCACACCAATGTTTATAGCAGCTCAATTCACAATAGCTAAACTATGGAACCAACCTTGATGCCCTTAACAGATGAATGGATAAAGAAAATGTGGTACATATACACAAAGGAATATTATTTAGCCTTAAAGAAGAATGAAATTATGGCATTTGCAGGAAAAAGGATGGAGACGGACAATACTAAGCTAAGTGAAATAAGCCAAACCCTCCAAAATCAAAGGCTAAATGTTTTTTTTTGACAAGCAGATGCTGATACATAATGGGAGGGGAATGAGGGGACTTTGGATTGTGCAGAGGGGATTGAGGGGAGGGAACAGGGTATGGGGAAGGGAAGGACAGTGGAATGAAATGGACATTATTACCCTACACACTTCTGGTGTGACTCTGCACCATATTTAACCAGAGGAATGAGAAGCTGTGCTCAATTCTTGTACAATGTGTCAAAATGCATTCTACTGTCATGTATAACTAATTAGAACAAATTAAAAAAAAGAAATGATTGATTTAATAACTATTTCTTCCTTTTGTCATTTAGTGTGCTTCCCTAAATAATATAACTTAGCATTTCCAGTGTTGAATTTTGTACAAATATAACCAGACAGGACATAAACTTTCATGTCTAACTTATTTAGTATCATGATTTAAAGAGTCAAAACATGTTGGGTATAGTTATACAGTTGGCTCTTTGACCACAGATTCTGCATGTGGGAATTCAGGCAATCATGGATAGAAATATTTGGAAAAAAAGCATCTGTACTGATCACATACAGATTTTTTTCCTTGTCATTATTTTTTAAACAACATAGTCTTAACAACTATTTAAGTAGCATTTACATCATAATCTTTTGGTTTTACTAGCACTCTCTACATTTTTACTTTCTACTTCATTGATCTCTGCCTTTGTCTTTATTGTTTTATTTCTCACTGGCTGTATCTCTTTATTTCTCTTTTCCTTTTCCCCCCTCTGTGGCTATTTACTCAATTTCTGGATATGAATGGTAGTTCATTATAATTAAACTTTCAGGTCTTCTGAAATGCACATTTAATGTGCTGCTTGCAATCTGCTCTAAAAGTTAACATGTAGTGTTTTCATTGGCATTCAGTTTTAAGTATAATTTTTATGAATAACTTTATGCTTATATTTAACATGTCACTGAATTTTCAGACATAAGGAATTTTTAAAACCATCCTTTTATTATTTTCTTCTTTTTGCACTACTCTGAATATGTAGCTTATATGATATTGGTCCTTTCTTAAAAATAATTTTTTTAGTTGTAGATGAACACAATACCTTTATTTATTTATTCATTTTTATGTGGTGCTGAAGATCAAACCCAGTGCCTCACACATGCTAGGCAAGCGCTCTGCCACTGAGCTACAACTCCAGCCCCTGACACTGATACTTAATAATGTAATAAAGCTTCGTTTTATAACCTAATTATGATCAATACTTGTAAATGTGCTTTAAAAGAATGTTTATTTTCTGTTTACTGGATATAGAACTTTTCACAACTAAGATATACAAATTTATACCACTATATAAATAAACCTGTTAGCTGCTCTGCTTAGATTCTAGATAGTTCTTACTTTTGTTTGCTTGATGACTTTGTGGAGGGGAATTCTAAATTCTCCAACCACAGCTGATGCTTTATACAGTTTTGCATGTTGAAGTCCAAGTTGGTGCAGTGAGAAAGACAAATAAGCAAAAGCTCAAGAACAGAAATGGAAGGTATAAATTCTTCATTATCTGAAGATGATATACTGTATACCTATAAAAATTATATAAAATTATTAGAATAAATGAGATTAGCAAAGTGGCTGATATAAGACCTGTATCCTAATATGAATTTTATTTCTATATGTAAATAATAAAGAATTAGGAAATGTAATTGAAGAAGCACCATTTACTGAAAGGTAGCTAGGAGTTAGATATTACAGAGATGTAGGCCCAAGAAATGCCCAGAGATGATGCCATAGCATCAGTGTTTTTAGTAGTGAACACTGCAAACTATTTAACATCCATCAACTAAGAACTAGTTAAATACATTTTATTACATTACATAGCAGAGATTGTGCTACCATTAAAAATGAAAATGTTGACATTGACACAAAAAGATGTCTGTGACACACACACATATAATTCTAATTGTAAAGATGTAACATGTGTGTGTATGTGTATATGTGTGTGTGTGGTTCTAGAAATGGAGTCCAGGGTCTTGTTCATGCTCAACATGTACTTTACCACTGTAATATTGCCAGCTCCTGCAACATATTTCTTAGTAAAAAGAAACCCAAAAGGTGACAGAGAGAAAAGGTAAACTAATTTCATTTATGTAAAATAATTCATACATCTCTATTTGTTTATACATACAGAAAGGTGTCTAGAAGCATGTTCACAAAAACATTGTAGCTATCACTTCTTAATGGATTTTGGTAATTTCATCTTTGAGCTTTTCTTTTTTTTCATAACTTCTTTAAATATTAAATATGCATCATTTTTATTCTAAGGTAATGGCTATATTCTATTCTTAACTGTGGTAATGGTCACACAGATGTTCACAGTTTCACTCTTCTTTAAAATTTACATGTATGAATAAGACGGTGTTGTGGTTTGGATATTAGGTATTTCCCAAAAGCTCATGTGTTAGACAATGCAAAAATTTTCAGAGGTGAAATGACTGGGTTATAAAAAGCCTTGACCTAATCAGTGAATTAATCCACTTGATTAATTGGGTGGTAACTGTAGGTAGGTAGGGTGTGGCTAGTGTGGAGGTAGGTCACTGGGGTGTGCCTTTGAGGTTTATATTTTGTCCCCTGTAAGTGGAGCCCTCTCTGCTTCTTGATTATCATGTCCTGAGCTCCTCTGCCATACTCTTTCTCCGTGGTATTTTGCTTCACCTTGGAGTCATCCATCTATGGATTGAGAACTCTAAACTGTGAGCCAAAATAAACTTTGCCTCCTCCTGTGTTGTTCTTGTCAGGTTTTTGGGTCACAGTGATGAAAAATCTGATTAAAACAGTCTTTTGATATATGCCTCACAATGCAATAATGGTATTTTAAAAGAAGGTATCACTGTTACAATCAGAACATAAAATAAAGCTATTTTTCACTTCCAAAAAGTTGTACTTTTGGGACAATGATAAGGAAGAAAGATTTTTTTTTAAAAAAAGAGTCAATGTGTTTTAGATGGGACTGTGGGGGAAATAGCTTTTTAAAAATTATTTATTTATTTACTTATTTATGCCATGCTGAAGATTGAACCCAGAGCCTCACACATGCCAGGCAAGCACTGTATCACTGAGCCACATCTCCAGTTTCACGAAACCACTTTTAAAGAGAATTACTTACAAAGTTATTTAGACAATAAAAATTGGAAGGGAAACCTTACCATGGAGAGTAGGCAGGCCACAGTTGCCTGTGGATGCAGAAAGTGTGGCCATGCTTGAAATGCTCCAAGGATCCTCCCTTCCCCCAACCTCCAAGACAGCCACTTTAGTGTTGTCTTTAATTACCTGATCAGCGCACCCGTAGAACAAGGAGATAGTAGTGGTGCCAAAGATGAGGCCAGGCCAGGGGATATCTCCAGAGATGGAATCTCGAAAGATATGGAGAGCATCTTGGCGAGGCATGTAGCACTCTGGCTTGGCAGTCCAGTTTCCTTCGCTGATCACACTTGGGATGGCGTGGAAGTACTTATGTGCCATCCCCTCATATCCTCCCACTTCACTAAAGGCTTAAAAAAATGATATTTATCAGTTCTTTAAAGAGCATAGTAACACATGACTGAAGAATTAAGACTACACAGTAAGAGCCAGTGTGATTGGTTGTATCTTATCTCTAAAGGGCAATGAAGTGACATGTAGTCAAGACCTCATATGCTTAAGGAAAGACCAGCTCTTCCTTCTTCTCTGCTATACTCCATAAAGTGTGCTTTTAGATAGGCCTGGTCAAACTGTCTGTTATTCTAATCTGGTACATGACCCAGGCCTGGCCAATATTTCCTGTCTCCTGGTAACAACTGATGTATGAGGAATGGACATGAAACCTATTCAGAATTTGCTCTAAGATTCTTCTGCTGAAGAAATAGACAAAGACTGCTTCTTCCACTGTGTTCTGAGCCAATATGTAAGTTTGAAGCTTTTTTGTTTACCCAGTTCATTCAGAACCCTAGATCCAGTTATGCCTGAAGGTGCTCCTGAAATATTTTATTCTAAGAGCCAAGAAAATGCTTATTTGCCTACACCAGTTTTGAACTAAAGAAATTATCTAAAGAATCTTGACTAAAACAAAGATTAATATCCTTTTTCCTGAAATGTCAGAAAAACGTTTATAAAACTTCCTAGTTGAAGTTTTCTTCAGAATCTATGGCATTTCTCCCTGATACCCTAAGTGACATAAAATATTAACATTAAAGAAAAACATTAAAAAATCTACTTAACAATGTTTTATTTATTTTTTTGGCATATAAAATCATGTTCCTTTGAAATGCACTCAGTTTTTGAAGTGGGTTCAGAGTCATTTGGATTCAAGACTGAACAATAAGAGGATACTGAATGACTATGAATTTAGCAAAAGCCATCTCATGGCATTTATAAAAATGAATTCATGTGGATTAAGAAAGGTAAAACACAAAGCTACAAAGATATTAGAAGACAACAGAAGAACATCATTATAACTCTGGTTAGTGAGCACATTCTTAAACATGATATGAAAAGGAAAAGGAAGGGGCTGTGGCTGTGGCTGTGGCTCAGTAGTAGTGTGCTTGCCTAGCAAGTGTGAGGCTCTAGGTTCAATTCTCAGCACCACATATAAATAAATAAATTAAATAAAGGTCCAGCAATAACTAAAAAATATTTAAAAAAAAGAAAAAAGAAGGTTGACAATTATGACCTCAAAATTTAAAATTTATATGATAGAAATCACACTAAAAGTGTTAGCCTGAAAGAAGAGGGTCACATAGAAAAGATATATGTGAATATAAAAGATTCATATATAAAAGATTCATGTGCATCACTGATCAAGAAAAACTACTGGAAAGAAATATGGCAGGAAATATAAACATGTAATTTATTTTTTAAAAAATTTTAATTGATTTTTAAAAAATAAATGACAGCAGAATCTATTACAATTCTTATTACACATATATAGCACAGTTTTTCATATCTCTGGTTATATATAAAGTATGTTCACACCAATCTGTGTCTTCATACATGCACTTTGGATAATGATGATCATTACATTCCACCATCATTTATAACCCCATGCCCCCTTACTTCCCCTCCCACCCCTCTTCCCTATCTAGAGTTTGTATATTCCTCCCATGCTCCCCCTCCCTACCCCACTATGAATCAGCCTCCTTATATCAGAGAAAACATTTGGCATTTGTATTTTTGGGATTGGCTAACTTCACTTAGCATTATCTTCTCCAATGCCATTCCATTTGCCTGCAAATGCCATTTTTTTGTTCTCTTTTATTGCTGAGTAATATTCCAATGTGTATATATGCCACAATTTTTTAATGCATTCATCTACTGAAGGGCATCTAGGTTGGTTTCACAGTTTAGCTATTGTGAATTGTTTTGCTATAAACATTGATGTGGCTGTGTCCCTGTAGTATGCTGTTTTTAAGTCCTTTGAGTATAGACTGAGGAGAGGGATAGCTGGGTCAAATGATGGATCCATTCCCAGTTTTCCAAGGAATCTGCATACTGCTTTCCATATTGGCTGCACTAATTTGCAGTCTCACCAGCAATGTATGAGTGTACCTTTTTCCCCACATTCTCACCAACACTTATTGTTAAATATGTAATTTATAAAAGAGGGAATACAAACAGTCACTAAGTAAATAAAAAATGCTTGGCCTAACCAGTATTTGGAAACTTTAAATTGGAACAAAAACAAGAAGTGGGATACTTAAAAAAAACTGTTAAATGGGCAAAAATTTTACAGGTTTTAAAAACATTTGAGTGTTGGCAGAGGGTGAGGTTAGGATACACATTATCATATACTGCTAAAGATAAAAGGATAATAAAAGTTAGCAGTTTTTTTTTCTTCTTCTTCTTTTTTTTGTGGTGCTGGGGATCAAACCCAGGGGCTTCACATTTGCTAGGCAAGTTCTCTCCTACTGAGCCACATTCTCAGACATGAGAATATGTTAGATAGCTATTTTGGAGAGGAATTTGGAGTATCTTTGTCAAAACTGGGTTTATTTCAATAGTGAAAGTTGAATTAACATTAGAAATCAAGTCAGTATAGTTCACTGAATTAACAGGAAAAGGAAAAAAATTCATCTTAGTAGGTGTGGTAAAAACACTTGATACAATTCAAAAGTAATTTGTGATAATTTGTAGTGAACTAGTAATAGAAGGAAACTTTATTAGTCTGACAAAGTACATCTATAAAATATTGACAGAAAATATTTTATTTAATGTTGGAATATTCCAAGTTTTCCCTCTAAGACTAGGGATGAGGTAAGTATGTTTGTTCTTTCCACTTTTTTAAAAAATATTTTTTAGTTGTCGATGGACCTTTATTTTGTTTATTTTTATGTGGTACTGAGAATCGAACTCAGTGCCTCACACATGCTAGGCAAGCATTCTACCACTGAGCCACAACCCCAACCCCTGTTCTTTCCACTTTTATTCCATACTATACTAAAGGTCCTGGGCAAAAGAAAAAAAGTTTGGAAAGAAGGGAACAAAACCACAATTTTTTGACTTGGTTATTGGTCATTAGTATGTATTCACCTTGTGATAATTCACATGACTTTGCTCTTTGATGTGCATACTTTCTGGTAAAAATTATTATATATACAAAATTAAAATGATGCACTAGATCTACACTTGTTGTGTAGAAATTTGTCTATGCAACAGGTGTTGGAAAAATGGTATAAAACTGTATTTTTAAAAAAATGATTTTATATTTGATGGACACAAATTAATTGTACACATTCATAGGGCACACAATGTGACATTTCAATACACGTATACAATGTACAATGGTCAGATAGGGGGAACCGCATATCTATCATCTCAGACATTGATCATTTCTGTCGGGAACATTCAAAATCCTTTCTACTAGATATTATGGAATACTCAATTAATTATGGCAACTATGTTGTCATACTGTGCCATATAACATTCCTTTTTACTTAAAGGAATAACTATATCCCTGTAAACTTTATATTTTGATTCTATTAAAATATATATACATAAAAATGTTTGTATATGTGAATAATATATTTCAAAGGATATACCCAAAATTATAATAGTTGTTGTCTTTGGGTAATGAACCAAGAAACTGAGGATGATCTGTATTTCACTGTATTCCTTTTGGTTTACTTAGCATTAAGAATAAAATATGTAGATATTCCATCTTATTGCATTCAGAACAGCAAGTATCCAGGACACAAGTAACAATAAATGTTGGCAAGGGTATGGGGAAAAAAGGTCCACTCATACATTGCTGGTGGGACTGCAAATTGGTGCAATCACTCTGGAAAGTAGTATGCAGATACCTCAGAAAACTTGGACTGGAACCACCATTTGACCCAGTTATCCCATTCCTTGGCATATACCTAAAGGACTTAAAATCTGCATACTATAGTGATACAACCACATCAATGTTTATAGCAACTCGATTCACAATAGCTAAACTATGGAACCAACCTAGGTGCCCCTCAACAGATGAATGGATAAAGAAAATATGGTATATAGACACAATGGAATACTACTCAGCCATAAAGAGAAATAAAATTATGGCATTTGCCAGTAAATGGATAGAACTGGAGAGGCTATCATACTAAATAAAAATAAGCCAGTCCTCCAAAACCAAAGGCCAAAAATGTTCTTTCCGATAATGCAGATGCTAACACACAAAAAGGGGCAAGGAGGGAAGAATAGAAGTTCATTGGATTAGACAAAGGGGAATGAAGGGAAGGGAGAGGATGGGAACAGGAAAGACAGTAGAATGAATCAGATATAACTTTCCTTTGTTCACATATGAATATAAGACCAGTGTAATTCTACATCATATAAGAATGGAGTCCTAATTAGAATAAGTTATACTCCATGTATGTATAATATGCCAAAGTACACTCTATTGTCATGTATATCTAAACAGAATAGCAACTAAAAAAAAGGAATAAAAATATAATTGTATGTGTATGGGTTCTTACAGTGACTTGACTGAAAGACAACACTGATTTGGATGCATAAGGGGTTGTATATTTTTAAAAGAAAACAATTATTTCATAACTTTATAATAGTTTATTTCTCAAAAAACTTAACCTGAATACCTCCATTAAAAATCCCATTAGATTTCTCAGTAAAAATCTAGAGATATAATTGTTAACACTATATGGAACATTGTACCCGCTCCTTAGTTTATTTTATTTGGGTACCATTATCAAATTTTGGGGTAGACTTCATAGGTTTAAGAAATATTGATATGTAATACTAGCCCAAAAACAAACACATGGTTTACTGTGTTTTGTAGCTGAAAATTTTGTTACTCAAATTAGTCATTGCTCCCCATACATTTAAAAATGATACAATTCCTTGGATCACGTTTGACCTGTATTTTGTTTTCCTGCAACATAGCACTGAGAAAAATTCATGGTATACTAATACTTCCTGAATGGTAAGGTAGGGCACTGTGTGATTCTGTTTGATATTATCTGTTCTTATTCCATGAGACTCATCAGTATACTCTCTGAAACTATAATCCTTAAATTGTGTTCACATATTATTTCAATAATTTTCTATTACCCAAGCCCAGAACTTTTCCTTCTAGATTTCTGGAAGACCAGTCTCTGAGCCATGGGGTCATATCAACTTGCTAAGCTCACACCCCTAGCTATGGAAAGAAATTTCCATTTTAAGTGTCTCCTTGCCATTACTGACCTATAATATGTTATAGATTAGGTTTTGTTATTAAAAAGAGAGTTCTTGGTGTGTCTTACTCTTGGTATATTTCATAAACAACTGAGACTTATTTTCCTCATCTGTAAAATGGGAGTAACTACAGTAATTATGCCTCATGGTGATTTCTTTTTTTTTTTTTAAATAATTTTTATTTATTTTTATTGTTTAATTTTTGGCAGACACAACATCTTTGTGTGTATGTGGTGCTGAGGATCGAACCCGGGCCGCACGCATACCAGGCGAGCGCGCTACCGCTTGAGCCACATCCCCAGCCCATCTCATGGTGATTTCGATAATTAAATCAGGCAACATAGATAAATGCCTACCTGAGACCTGATAATATTCAACTTGTGTCAGCTACAATATTTAAAAAATTTTTTAGTAGTAGATGAAAACAATACCTTTATTTTGTTTTATTTGTTTTTATGTGGTGCTGGGGATTGAACCCAGTGCCTCCCATGTGTGAGGCAGGCGCTCTACCACTGAGCCACAACCCCAGCCCTCAGCTATAATATTTTTATTCTCATAACTTAATAAGTACCTACTAAGTACTAAATTCATCAGGCTGCACAATGGGTGGGAATATTTTGTGTGGATCAGAGAAGAAGATGTGTTGATGGAATAATGATGAAATCACACTATTTGGGGTGAATAGTCCATTGACTTTGACAAATGTATTTAATTGAGTGAATGAAAGGAAAGGGTTTTTCAACTGGAAAGGAAGAACAGGTAAAAAGCGCTGGAATGGGGATGAGTATGACAGGCCAGATACTGGAGTTTATTGTCTCTGCTTTATTACTCAACTTCTCTTTATCCTGAATTGAGCAGAGATTTCCTCCCCAGTTTTCAGCATAAGCTTTGACAACACTCTTAGTTTTTGAGGGCTTCAGTATCCTCATTTGTGAGATGAAGGTGCTGATGACCTAGGGCAGCTACAGATTTAAAGATTCTACCCTCTGATGCCCAGTCTTCTTAAGTTATACTTACCAAAACTCATTAACAAGACTGATCCTAAAATCATAACAGCAGCATGTAAGACTTCAGTATAAACCACAGCTGTCAAACCACCTGAAGAAAAAGAGAATGAGAAATGAAAACACATCTGACTTTGCTGACTGTAATTTCTGAATCACCTACTCAATTCATCTTTCTCCTCCTATCTCTCTTCATTAAGACTTTATATCCCTTTAAATCAGTGTCTTTTAAACTACTTGTACTTGGTTTTGGTACTTTCTCTTTTCTCTTGTAAATATCCTTGACAATCTTTTATAAGATTCTTAGCTTGCTCTTCTATATCCCAATTTTCCTTTACTTCCAAATTTTTTCAGATAAAAAAATCTGATAGATCTCTTAAGCAAAAATAATGCAAACTTCATCATAAAAATCTCAGTTTAAAAGCAACAGTTAGTAGCACCCTGGCCTCTACCCACTTCGTAGTATCCCCTGTGGCAATGAAAAATGTCTCCAAACATGTCTCCTGAGAAGCAAAATCCAGCTCCTATTCCCATGTTTTGTGATCCACTGAATGCACTCTACTTCCCACCGATTCTCTTTACCTGTACTCTAGTGAACTCCTGGGAACATAAACCAGCACTGTGTCTGGAAAAGAATGACAGGAGCTTCCATTCTCCAAACCTAGGTAAAGGCTCCCTAGAACACAACTGCCTACGTAAAAGATCCCGTCTGGGGAGGAAAGACGGTGAAATGAGATGGACATCATTACCCTAAATACGTGTATGAAGACACGAATGGTTTGAATATACTTTGTGTACAACCAGAGACATGAAAAATTGTGCTTTATATATGTAATATGAATTGAATTGCATTCTGCCATCATTTATAACAAATTAAAATTTTTAAAAAAAGATCCCATCCAAAGACCTTGCCAGGTGACTTAAGGCCTATGTATCCCCCTCATTCCCTTTCTGTACTCCTACTCTATCACTTGATAACCTGAAGTAACAGCCCAATTCTGCCCCAAACATGGTCACTATTGACCCTATTATTCCCCTTGAAAAACTCTTGAGAGCCCAATCTAATTTCTAGAAGTAGAACACCACTTAGGTATCCCTCCCTCCAATATTTCCACTGTCTGTGATCTATATACTTAGGGAAAACTGTAAGGTCTAGAAATTGCTGCCTCAATGTCTACTAGTACTCCACTAAGTAGAGAGTGTTTGAATTAGTATAAATCCTGATTCATGGGTTCAATTTCCATCACTCCCCCCCACACAATCCTGATTCAGTGTTTGAATCAGGGCAACCTCACCTGTGATGGTGTACATGCCAGAAACTGTCAGCAAGACTAGGGTAGTCTGGTAAATGTTCAAGTTCCAAATCATTTTCAAGAACATAGCACCATAGCTGATCTCCAGCTGAAATAAGTACAAGGTCAGCATACTGTACTTTCTTTTCCATCAGAATCAACAACAATTTAAGAAAGAAATGGGTCTTGGAAGCCATATACAAGAGATGGTCTCTGACTGGCACCGCATTGCATGGATGCTAGGTGAGATCTACCCGTGAGTTCAGCCTGTAGAGCTGAATTAATTCAATTTGCCCGGTTAACGCAACTTAGCCTTTTCCATTCTGAAGCCTCAGAGTGGAAACTATGGTTCTGCCACTGGGAAAAAGCCACGGGGATAGCATCTCAGAGATTGGCAAACTTTTCGTGTAAAGGGTCACATGGTAAATATTGTAGGCTTTTTGGACCACACACTGTCTCTATTTTTTTTTATAACCTTTTAAAGCTGTAAAAATTGTTCCTAGCTCAAGAGTTGTACAAAGCAGATTATTAGCTGGATTTGTCTACAGACCAGATTTGTTGAACCCTGGCTTAGTTAATACTGATTTTTGAAACATCTGCACATCATTTAACTGGATAACCTCTTGATTTGTTATTCTAGCCTCCAAAGCCAGGGATACAATGGGAAAAGATTCATCTATAAATTTGTTCACCAAATGCTTACTGAGTGCCAACCATGTCATCGATACTTAGCAGGTTCAGAAGACACAAGGGTTACCAAAACTTAGTAGCTGTCTTCAAGAAGCCTATGTTGAATGAAGGAGACAGACTACTATACAGCCTTGTTCTCAGTGTGATAAATGCCACTCATTTGATTATTTAAAAAACATTTATCAAGTGCCTTATGTGCTAAACATGTTCTCAGCACAGTTCTCAGTAATGCAGTGAAGAAGCCAAGCAAGGTCCTTGGTCTCAGGAAGCTTGCACTGAAGCAGAGAAGACAGACAATAAACAAATAAATTACTCATAGGGTGATAAACATTACAAAGAAAATAAAAACAGAGCCATGGAGTAGAGACTGACTACGAAAATCTGTGAAGGCCTGTTGCAAGGAGGTGACATTTGTGAACACTGTAAACAGTATAGAGCAAGTATAAGGGGCTTGAGGTGGGAATAAGTTAGCTGTGTTTGAAAATCAATAAAGCAGTAAATGTAGGTTAAGGGGAGTAAATAAGAAAAGTAAGGCCAAAGAGGCAAGCAGGGACTTGAACAGGACAGCCCTTACAGTCTTACTCAAGAGGTTAAGTTTTCTTGCAAGAAGATGGAAACTCCTAGATTTTTTTGAGCACATTACCTAATGACATTAGATGGATAATCCCAAGGTTCTTTGACCTGTGACCTGCACTTGAGATTAAGAAAGATGCCTATGCCTTTTATTTTTTGCAAAATAGTATTAAACTATTAATAGTAAAATTAAGTACTCTTACATACTCTACCTTACACAATAGAGATCAACAAGTCATTTATGAAGCTTCAGAGTAAACTATTGGGATAACTAAGCATAATCCTGAATCCCGCTTGTTGGTTTTTGGTTTTGTTCTTGTTCTTTTTTGGGGGGCGGGTATTTTACTGGGCTGGTTTTCATATAACTCACCGAGATCATACTAAAGGTATAGACGAGTAAAAACATAAAAGAGAAGAGGAACTGGATCCGGAAGCCACCAAATCTCTTCCTCAAATATTCTGGCAATGTCACCACCTGTACAAGCCGCAAGATAAGTCACCATCAGATAGTGAGTGTGGAAGAGGCAGATCCATGGGGATGAGCCTTGCTCACAAAGTGCTGTTTGCCCCAGAGATGTTGCCAATGGTGGGAGTGGCCCAGGAGTACAAAACGTGGGATCATTGCCTCTGGCACCAGTCAAGATGGGGCAAATAAGGAGAGGCAATATTGATGTCTTCAAGAAGTCTTGGAATCCAGCTTCCTGTGCAATCTTTGGAATGCAGAAGGAAATTTAGCTAATTAAATTTTCTAAAGATGACAAATAACTTTTATGGAATGATAATAGAGTAAAAGCAAGTACCTTGTCATGTACTAAAAAGATAGCTAGTACTCAAAGGACATGGAACCTGACTCTACAGTCTGTGTCTAAACTGCCAGTCTAGGTGCTGGTGCCCCAAATGATCCTGTTCTTTTTCTATATTGTCTAAGGCACCAGGAATTCAGAGATCATGCCTTCTGTGCTCACTATGTTCTTGGACCAGAAACTGGGATCATATCCATTTAACAATTATTGATACGCCTACCATAGCTAAATGGATATGGTCCCAGTTTCTGTCCTATCTTTATGTGCTCTTGATCATCTACCAATCAATACATGTCTACTTTAAGTTCTAACTTAAACTCTCCCTGTTTGATGAAGCACCACTCTTGGTAGTGTCAGTCTTTTAAATCTTAGCCATTCTGGTGTGTACTGTATATATATAAATTTTTTTAATATAACAATGTTTTGACATCTTAAAAATATCTTTCTGGCTTGGGGGAGGTTGCCTTTCCAAAAACTAGTCATTTTTTAAAGATAACAAAGGGCTCAGCATGGAGTATGTCTTTGATATATGAATTAACCAATTCAGAGCTGAACTTCCTCTAGCTAGCCTGTGCACCCCAGGGAACAATATCCCTCTGCTCATTCATCTCAGATCAGGTATTAGGCAACTAGAGATCAACCCTACAACCCCAAAACTATTGAGATTATTTAAGCTAGCCAATCCTAAATTGTTCATTCTGCCCTGCCTTGACTTTCCCACAGAAACACCAATAAAGCCCCAAATCCCTTCACTTCTGTCTTCTGCCTTCTGACCATCCTGTGTCTTTCCCATGTGGTCCTGCATGGCATGCTGTCTCTGACACCCTCCTATGTCTAGGACCTGTGGGTATATTAACCTTCACTTTTCCTGAGCTGCTTCTGTTTCTACACTTGTTGTCAAAGCCAATGACTACCTCATAAAAAGAATCAAAGAATGAATATGCAACAGTATCTTATTTTAATAGCATTTTCCTAATGATTAATTATAGTATCTTTTCATGTGTTATTTGCCTCTTGTATATTTTCTTTGGTGAAACATTTGTTCAAACCTTATTTTTATTATCAAGTTATAAGAGTTTTCAACATACATATTTTCTGCATATAAGTGTTTTATTGTAAATAAGTTTTACAAGTATTTCCTGCCAGTCTCTAGCTTGGTTTTTCATTTTCTTAACATCTTTTAAAGTAAAAATTTAAATTTTGGATGAAGTCTAATTAACTAATTTCTTTCTTTATGATTTATGCATTTTGGGTCTCAAGAAATCATTACCTACCAAATCACCTTGATTTTTGAGGAATATTTTTATTTGATATAAAATCCTTATTTAATATTTTTTCTAGCATTTTTGAATATGTCTTTCTAATGTTTTCTGGCTTCTGATGTTTCTACTGAGAAGTTGACCATTAAATATGTCATTGTTGCCTTGAATGTAATGTGTCATTTTCCCCTTACTGCTTTCAAGATTTCCTTTTTGTTTTTATCAGTTTCGCTATGGTATACCTAAGTGTGGTTTCCTTTGTGTTTATTCTATTTAGTTTTTACAAAGTTTCTTGGATCTGTAAATGAACATTGCCCTCCTAGCTTTGAAAATTTTCAGTTGTTATGTTTTCAAAAAATGTTTTTCTGGGGTTGTGGTTCAGTGGTAGAGCACTTGCCTAGCATGTGCGAGGCACCAAGTTTGATACTCAACACCACATATAAATAAATAAAAAATAAAGGTCCATCAACAACTAAAACATTTTTAGAAAAGTGTTTTTCTGCCTCCTCTGTCTTCTCTTTCTGGGGCTCCAATTACATGCATGCTGGACTATCTGATATTGTAATCACAGGTCTCTGGGATTTTGTTCCACCTTCTTCCTTTTTTCTCTATTCCTTATCCTGGGTAATTCTTATTATCTTAAAATTCATTGATTCTCTCTTCTGTCATTTAAAATCTGCTGTTGAGCTCCTCTTGTGAATTTTTAACTTTAGTTACTATGCTTTCCAACTCTAGAATTCCTCTTGATTCTTTCCTATAGTTTTAATGTCTCTGTAGAGAGGCCCTATTTGTTCATTCATTAACATCACATTTCCTTTACTTTTTAAAAAATACTTATCATAGCAGATTTGAAGTCTGTCCATTAGATCAATATATGGACCTACTCAGTCAGGTCCTATATATTGTATTTTTTTTCTCTTACAATGTGGGTCATTCATCTTCCTACTTCTTTGTATATCTAGTAATTGTTGGTAGGAAACTGGTCATTGTAAATAATATAATGCAGTGTCTAGAATCTGTTTTGTTTTTCTGGGGACTGCTATTTTTATTTTAATAGGTAATTAACTTTCCTAGACTGAAGCTTCCAAACCTTTCATGGTCAGCCCTCCCCAACCCATGTTCGCAGCTGATGTTTCTGCTTGTTTTTTTTTTACCATCTTCCAGCTACAATTAATTAAGTCTGGCCCTTAGGAGGTTTCCTCTGAACCTGTGTAGTATGGAAGTCAGACAAGGATTTCATCCAAATTTATTTTCAGATTTGGGGGTTAACTCTCTCTTTGGTTTCCTTGTTTTTAAAGTGCCCCACCTAAATTTCCTAGTGCTTTGCTGTCCTCAGTTCTGTCCTTTGACTCCTCAAACCAGTAAGAATTCTGCTTTCCACTGCTTATCCTATATGGTTTGGGAAATGTAGTGTGATAAACTAAAAATCTCACCAGATGCAGTACTATCTTTTCAAGAAAGAGCGCCTTATGGGTTCTTTCTTTTTACAAATAGGCTTTCTGGAGTCTCATATATGTATGTGTACTTTAGTGATCAGCCAGGAATTTGGAATTTTTATATCTTATTTACAAATTATTCTCCACTTCAAGGATACAAATATATTCTATACTTTCCCATAATTTTTTTTGCATTTTACATTTAAGTCTTTAATCAACCTAAAATTATTTTGTGTAGAGTAGGGATCCAATTTGTTTTTTTCATGTGGTAATCAGTTGGCCTTCCTTTATTTAGTGATCTGCCTTCAATACCATCAATGTCATAAGTGTCCATATATATGTTTCTGGGCTTTTGCCCCTCTTCCACTTGTGAGTATGTGTGTAAGTCAGATTTCTATTACTGTTAAAAAAAAAAAACCTGAGATAAATAAACTTAAGAAGAGGAAAGGCTTATTTTGGCTCAAAATTTTGAATGTTTTAATCCATGACCAATTGACCTCATTGCTTTGGGCCTGTTGTTGTATCATAGCAGGAGAGTTTGGCATAGAAAGTTGCTTATCTCAAGGCCAGATGAGAAAAGAGAAAGAGGAAAGTGCTGGGGTCATAATATCCCTTCAAGGGTCTGTCCATCCCCAGTGATAGGAAGATCTCCCACTAGGCCCCATTTTTAAAGATTCTTTCCAAGAGCACCATGGGCTAGGGATCAACCACTTTTCAGGAGCACCATGGGCTGGGGATCAACTCCTTAACATATGGGCCTTTGGGGGACAACTGTGTAAATCACAGCAGTGAGTTTATCTCTGTGTTAATTATTACAGCCTTTTAATACTTTTTTGGAGGGTACTGAGGATTAAACTCAGGGCACTCAACCACTAAGTCACATCCCTAGTCCTATTTTGTATTTTATTTTGAGACAGGGTCTCACTGAGTTGCTTAGTGCCTCGCCATTGCTGAGGCTGGCTTTGAATTTATGATCCTCCTGTCTCAGCATCCAGAGCTGCTGGGATTAGAGGTGTGAGCCACCTTGCCCAGCTGTAAACTCTTTGACATTTGGTAGGACAAGTCCATCATCTTTGATAGCAATATCTTTGCTATTCTTATACTCTCCAACATATATTTAAGAATCATTTGTCAAGTTCCTCAAAAAACTCTATTTGGATTTTGTTTGGAATTACATTCCATGCACAGACCAGTTGGTAGAACTGACATTTGAGTCAGCTGAGTCTTCTGACAGTTGAGTCTTCCAATCATTAACATATTTGTTCTCTAAAAACCTAAATTGGTTTTATTTTTTAATAAACTTTAAAATGTTTTCTTAGAAAAGCCTTAAAGGATAAACTATTCAGTAAGCCACCAATTATTGGTGTTTGTTAACCCAAGGAAGTATATGTCTTGTAGGCATCTTGCGATTAGGGAAGTCAGTACAAGGATCAAAAGACTAAGAAGTTTAAGTTGTCCTCTAAGATGTTTTTAGTACACTTGCAATATTTGTGAGAAAAAAATATTTAGAGAATAGAGTAACTAATAGTGGACACTTACCCCAGCCTTAAGGTAAATAGGAATAAATATCCAACCAAGAACAAAGACCATAAGTATAGTCTGAAATCAAGAAGATGTACAATTAAATCAGGGACCCATCTAGGTCAAGCTCTTAAATGAGATGCAAGCTCAGTTACTATTAATTTTGAGCCTGATAGATATATCATTACTTGGGACTTATAAATAAAGGTCCAAGAATACACCTTTCAGAAAAAAATAACTTAATTTTCAGGCACATGATCTTTGGCTATGTGGCAGAGTGCTTGCCTAGCATGTGCAAGGCCCTGGGTTCGGTCCTCAGCCCTGGGGGGAAAAAAAAAGCCAAAAAAAAAAAAAGATTCTTTTAAAAAAATTTACTTTTGGTACTGGGAATTGACCCTGGGACACTTTACCAATGAGGTATTTCCCCAGCCTTTTTAATTTTTTTAAAAATTTGAGACAGGGTCTCACTAGTTGCTGAAGGTCTTTATATGTTGCTGAGACTGGCCTGAACTTGTGAACCTCCTGCCTTAGCCTCCCAAGTAGCTGGGATTATAGGGGTAGATCACATGCCAGGTGTCTATAGAAGGCTGTTAATTTGGGGAAGTAAACTGAGTTCATTTCCAAGAATGAGGGTGGCTTATATTTTAATAAATTTAAAATATTGTTAAAAATAAGAAAATACTAAGGGAAAAGTGAGAGAAACTATGTAAAAATGTCACACAATTGAAATTAAGTAACATATTTGGTTCTGGATTTATTTACAAAGAAGGGATAATGTGAGCTGAGTATATGAAGCAAAGTGATGTTTGAAAATTCTGAGAACTTAATAGTGATGAAGAACAGAGTTTATTAGGTTTTGACTCTGTAGAAATATTCTTTATTTTTTGTAGAATATAAGTACAAAGATGAGACAAAAAATGTGGAGCTTTCTGATTAATAAATGAATTAAAATTGGGTGAAATCAAGAAAAAGAACAATATTTCCTACAACAAATATATTCCGTTAAATAAATAAATAATCCAATATTTTATATTTTATGATTGGAACTAGTATTTCTGTGAGATAACTTAGAAGAGTTATAGTAACTACTGAATTCTCAAAGAGCTTGGTTTAACCCATTCTAAATATTATGCAAAGACATATGCATAGATATGTCTATATATATATACACACATATATGTACATATACATACACCCATATAGGTCTGTATATGTACATTATATATATGTAGATATATATATTTAAATGTTAATAAGATCTTTTCCCTACCTAATATCCTAACAGTTTTCTGTTCACTATGTTCCTATGGTTGTAGGGTTATAAACATTGTTTCTTAATTTACTAAGAATGAAAACCAACACAATCCTTTTGAAAAATCAAACATGTAGTTCCTTTCTCACAACTTCTCAAGAAGTCTTTCATAGTTACCCAAGGTTGCAAGCAAATTTTTAAGTTTTTGAGTTTTATTGGACAACAATAAATGTGGAGATTAGTTTCTGCAAAATGTATTACTTACGTTCCATTCAAAGGCCCCTACAGCGATCCCCGAAGATGCTCCTATTCCAGACAGGCCGATAAAACGGCCACTGCCAATATATGTAACAAAAATAGAAGTACCTATCTGAAAATAAAAAGATAAGTACATATCAGAACTATGTAATTAGTTCTCACAAATACAAACTCCCAGTGAATTTCACATTTTTTTCAAAAGGGATTATTCCTTGTACAGAATTCCCATTTATGTTTTTTTTTATATCTCCCTTAACCATGAATTAAAAGCCAAGTAAAGAGGGAGAAAATGAGAAAAAGTAAAATAGCCATACTTATGTTGTCACGTTCTCCACTAATGTAATTAAAGCAGAAGTATTTAGAAGTATGGATTTGTTTGAAATAATTTAAAACTGAAAACAATATAACTTTTTGTGAGACTGGTTAAAATACTAAGGTACATGATTGTGAGGAAGTACAATGTAGCATACAGAAGGAATAAGGTAGTTCTATTAAGTGATAAAATAAGGTAAATAAGATAGATGTAGTAACACATGCCTAAATCCCAGCAGCTCAGGAAGCTGAGACAAGAAAATTGCAAGTTCAAAGCCAGCCTCAACAACTTAGTGAGGCCCTAAGCAACTCAGTGAGACCCTGTCTCAAAGTAAAAAAGGCTGCAGATGTGGCTCAGTAGTTGAGTGCCCTTGGGTTCAATCCCTGATACAAAAAAAGTAAATTATATATGTATATGGTTTGTATTACATTTATTATATAATAAGTAATTTATATTATAAATTATATATAAAACATAATTTCTACAATTGTATGTATTTTACATTTGTGCACATATATATTTATGTATGCATGGAAACAAAATGCTTCTGGAGCTAGAATTATGGTTACAGAGATGGAGTGGGGAGAATATTTCAAGTTCCATACTTGGACTGTAATTTTTGTTTTTTTACAGCCAACATCTGTTACTTTCAAAATGAAAAAGTCCTAGAGGCATATAAAAGCAACAAAATACCTCCAAAACCAGTCATAATTTCTGAATGGAGTGGAGGCACTCACTCCATTTAAAACCGTAATTTGACTATAATGTCATTGGCATCAGACACATTTAAAACCAAATTATCAAGAAAAGCTAAAACCAACAAAGGCTTTTAGGTAAATGAAACCAAGATGAAAAAAGCATTGGAAATATTAACATAAAGTAGCACACAAGACCAAAAAGGCTTAGAAGTGACCAATAAAAGGCAAGGAAATATAGAAGAGACATGTAACAAGTACTCAAGTAATGGTAATTTTACTCTTAAGTATGTTTACTACATTTACCATTATATGAAACATTATATAATGTGTAAATTGCCTAATAATAGAGGGCATAAATAGTGGAACGCCCATATAATGCAATAGTATGCAACTGCATATACATATAATCTCTCTATATAGATTTATTTTAATCAATCTTGAAAGTTGTTCTTAGTACATGAGTAAATGAAAAGATGGATTATAAAGTAATTATTCATTATTTCAATAATAATAATAGTAATAACAATTGTTATTTATTTATTTATTTATTTATTGGTATCAGGGATTGAACCCAGGGGTGCTTAACCACTGAGCAACATCCCCAAGTCCTTTTAAAAAATATTTTATTTAGAGACAAGGGTCTAGCTGAGTTTCTTAGGGCCCTGCTAAGTTGCTGAGGCTGGCCTTGAACTGTCAATTCTCCTGCCTCAGCCTCCTGAGTTGCTGGGATTACAGGTGTGCACTACCGTGCCTGGCTCAATAATTATTAGTAATGTCCACTGCCTACTAAGGACCAGGTATAATGTTGTAGGTGTTAAGCATACAATAGTGAGTAAAATAGAAAAAGTCCTATTCCTGCTTTCATGAAGCTAACACTCTTTTGGGAAAAAGAGAAACAATAAACAATATATCGTAGATTTATTTTATAGCATAGGAAACAGTAATAAGTACTATAGAGAAAAAGAAAGTTGGGAAAGTGGATAAGAATGTTGAATAATAGGGCTTTCAGGGTAAAATGTCCTGAGAAAGGAGCTAAGGAATACCAGAAGAGCTGACAGAGCAAGCTGTGGGGATATCTAAGGAGGGCATCCATGCAGAGGCATTAGCAGATGGAAAGGCACTGAAACAGGATACTGAGAACACTGGCTAGAATTGGGGAAAGTCATCCTAAGAGGGAAGAGAGGAAAGGAGGTGTAGATCATCTGTGGCCTGATGTAGGTGTTCATGGCAATTGGGCTTTCATTCTGGGTGATATGGGAGCCCATGGAAGGTTCTAGGAGAAAGGCATCATTGTCTGATTTAAGTTCTGTCAACAGACTCAACTTTAGCTGGTTCTTTTGAGACTATATATAGAGAAGCAGAGGTAGGGAGTCTAGAGAAGAAGCTGTTATAATCAATCAGGTGAGAGATGATGGCAGCTAGGAGCTGAAGGTAGAGTGGATGAAAACTGGTCAGACTTCAGATATATTTTTTAGATTGAGTCACAGGATTTCTTGATGTATAGGATGTTGGATGTGAGAAAAATAAGAGCTTATGATGACTCCAAGTTTGTGAACCCCAGCAGCTAGAGAGATGGAGTTGTTATTAATGAGATGAAGAAGATGGCAGGAGAGGCAGATTTGCAGAGGAAAATCCAGAGTTCCCTTTGTGGTATGTTCAGCATGAGATCCCTGCTGAGCCTTTCAAATAAAGGTGTCAGATAGGCATCTATACATCTCCAGTATTGAGTTGAAGGGAGAGATGTGGGCTAGGGATAAAAATAAATACATAGAGAAGCAAAGGTAGGGAGTCTAGAGAAGAGGCTGTTATAATTAGTCAGGTGAGACATGATGGCAGCTAGGAGCTGAAGGTAGAGTGGATGAGAACTGGTCAGACTTCAGATAAAAAAAGAGTTGGATTAACACCATATGGTAGGTATTTAAAGCCAAGAGACTAGATGAAATTGTCAAGTGAGGAGTGTAACTGGAGAGAAGAGGGCAAAGACTAAGGATCTGGAGACCCACAGAAGCTCTGAGGGGATCTAAAAATCTTCTCAAAAGGACTAAAAATATGAGGAGATAGGCAAGAACCTGCAAGAGAGTCTGAGCAGAATCTAATGAAGCTGAAGAAATAAGGAGGAAGAGAGCCTGAGAGCCAGGCCAGATGATAGAGGGTTTCAGATGCCACAGCTAAATGAGGTAAGATGAGAACTGAGAAGTTACCACAATAACAGGTGATGTGGAAGTAACTGGGGACTCTGACAAGAGCTATTGATATCCATTGATTTTTGCTGATTGAACAAAAACAAAAGAAGCAAGAAAAAATGGCAAAATTTTTCATGTATCCCAATTTCTTTTACTGAATTTTGTTTACTAACAATAATCCTAATAATGAAAAAGAAATTGATAAGTCAAAATATGTGCAAACATTAGGAGGTTAAAGTGTATCAATAAAACCATTACAAGTGTCACAGTTATACAAGGTAACATAGGCATTAGATTCCTGTTTTTCTGAGAACAAAAAACACCTCTATAAGACCACAGTGTGGTTCTTATCAAAGACTGGGGGCTTCATAGCCTAGGAGGAGATCATGTTGTTAGAATCTTCCATCAAAGAATAAACTAAGTAGGAGGCCCAGTGCAAACAGCTCTTTGCTACATCAATCTCTTCCTAAACTGGGTTTATAAAAAACAAAATTAAAGCATAATGCAGAGAGTTGAAAAGAGCTGTCCCCCAAATCTCCCAGATAACAGAAGCAAGGCCTCTTTGACATTGCTTGATCCATCAGTTAATAACTGTGCTTTCCTGTTTCCTTTGTATAAAGACACATGGAGGTTATCCTGAAAACTCAAATTCTTGCCAGAAGACTGGTTGAGAACAAAGAATAAATGACTAAATAAGGGCCTGGTTGTTGCACAATTTTCTAAATGTACCTTAAATTCCTATGTGGGAAATGTATGTCTATTTTTACATAAATTATGCTTGACATCCTCCTTCTACCTGGGTGACCCTAGCCATCCCAGTAGAGATACAGGGCTAAGGAAGGGCAACTGCCTCCACTACTGTGGGGGTTTTTGAGTCATTCCTCTTGGACCAATCACTTTTTATAATCAATAAATTAACATACATACAGCAAAAATGTTTCTACCTTCAATCCTACTTCCCTTCATCTAGATGGGAGTAGCACCTACGCTACTCTGCACCTCCCACGCTTAGGTGTATGCTGTTTCCTCTGCATGGAATGCCCTCACACTTTGTTACCTAGAAAACACTCTATCTCCAAATGCTGTTCACACAATCCTACTTTCTTGATCACCCATCAAGCCACATCTATTCCATGTTCTTCCTAACTTCTTGTTCTACACTGTAATATATTTTAATTAGTTAAATATGTATCCTACTCTCATTCTTGAGTCTGCTCTTCTATATGGCAGAGTGGTCTATTTTCTACCTATGTCCTGGAACCTAGAACAATGCCATGTATGCACTGGGTACCTAATAAATGGTTACTGAACTAAAATGAATGGGAACATTCAGGTTAAGAAAATTTAGAGTTAAGGAAACACTAATTAAATGACATGCCTGATTTAGCAATTTCAAAGTATTTTGGGTATAAGACATCTACATTAAAGTAATAAGCAAGTTAACAAACAGCTCCCTAAATGGATTGCCACATGCAAGGTTTACTCACCGACCACCATGACAGATTTCTGCCAGCCAGGAAGAAGTCTTTTATTGTTGCACGACTACTTGACATTACAGCCTAAAACAAAAATAAAACACCACAGTGGATATAAGAAACCAAACTACTCCCAAAACAAAGGTCTCTCAAACATATGACCTTTACTCTTCCCCAAATTCATTCTTCCCTTCTTTCTTTTTAGAAATAGAATCTGCTATAACCTGTAGTAGAGGAGGGTCATGGCTGCCTAGCTGGAGACTACTGTCTCTTCCAACTATGAGACTGTAAGGCCATGGTCATTTTTCTACACTCTTGTGAAAAAAAGATTGCTTTATCCAACCCCTCCCCAAATAGCTAGTGCAACAGCTTCTGGTGGAGTCTGGAAGACTACTGGGTATTCAAGAATAGCAAATTTCCTGAACATATGCCTAGCTTCTTCCAGGAGGGGAGTCATACTGTCATTACTTTGGTGTTCTTCCAATTTATCAAGTCCTTTCTACTACTCTGATTCTCACATCTGGTATGGTCAAAAGACAATATAGAGGATTTTCCAGGTTTTCCCTAACTAGCATGAGCTAAGGATGATAGCTGGTTGACAGAAATAGTTTTTCCATAGAAAGAGTGAACTTGCTGCCACCATTCAAGGTATCTGCATTTTAACAGGCATACTATTCATGTCATAAAGCCTTAAACCCAAAAAGTAACTCTCTAAATTCACATACATTAAATCAGTCTTACTTCATCCATTCAATAAATATTTATAAAGGTCCTAGTATGGCGTAGGTAACTCTTCTTGAGAAAGGTGTCAGCTGTAGGTAGGTAGAGGTAGTACATGAGACTTGGAATTTACAAAACATTCTAAGAGGAATGAAATCATTCTTTCTATTAAAAAAGAACAAACAGAAAGTAGAGATTCTGGCAAGAAAGTGACTTAAGCATATATCCATGATTCTTTCTTCCTCCCTACTCTCCTTCTGGAATAATACCACAAATCACAACAGCTAGGTTGTGGGCAAGATGCATCCAACACTTCCTAAAAGATCTCTGGACTGAAATTAATAGAAACAAAAGCCTAAAACATGTAATTAATAGAAATTAATAGAAACAAAAGACCAAAACATGTATACCATAAAGCCACATACTGCACAAGTTGTACATTTCACATCCTGTACAAGCCAAGGCACCAGCAACAAAAACTCACTTCCCAGTTTAATAGGGGGCTTCAGCAGATTTGTACTTTAAAGTACTTGTAAGGAGTCCATTCATGAAAACGTTTATTTCAATTCAGTGGTAAAAGGGTGGTTTATTTAATAACTGGAATAAAATAAATCTAGACTCCTCCCACTGCATCATTAAAAAAGGCAAATTCCAGATGATCCAGAGATTTTTATATTTTATAAAAAACCCTACAAATTATTAGAAAAGTTAGAATAATATTTGTACAGTTTTGGAGTACAGGAATAAATTTTTTTTCCAATTTTTGGTACTGGGGATTGAACCCAGGGGTGCTTAAGCACTGAGCCACATTCCCATCCCTTTTTATCTTTTTATTTTAAGACAGGGTCTCACTGAGTTGCCTAGGGCCTTGCTAAATTGCTGAGGCTGGCTTTGAACTTGTGATCCTCCTGCCTCTGCCTCCTAAGCTGCTGGGATTATAGGTGTGTGCCACTGCACCTGGCAGAAATATGATTCTAAGCCAGGCAAAAAAATATGGAAGATATAAAAGGAGAGAGAGAGTTGATTTCTTTAAAGAAAACAAAAACTCAAATGACAAAAAGATAACCATTAACAGGTCTGGACCAGTGGTTCTCAAGTAGGGAGAATGGCAACATTTGGAGACATGTTTGATCGTCACAATCAGGTAACGGTCTTGGATTCTTCAAAATATGGTAATGTAGGGACCCCCCACAATGGAATTATCCAGCCCCCAAAGTCAGTAGTGCTGGGGTTGAGAAACATTTGTCTAGACATGATAGTTTAGAAAAAATATCAGTAGTTCAAAGGAAGGATAAATTGATAAAAGCAAAGCCAAACAAGCTCATTCAAAAACACGCAATAAACTGGCTATTCTCAGAAGAGAAAAATCAGAGGACAATAAACTCATTAAAAAAATGCTGAGTCTCACTCGGAGCTTGAAAAGCATAAATTAATGCTTCGATGAGATACTACTGTTTATGCATCAGATTGGCAAAACAAACAAAAATTAAATAAGGCTAGTAAGGGCTTGAGGAAAGAGCATGGTCAAAAACCGCCTGTGAGAAATTAAAATCTCAACTACCTTTGGGGATTTCCATTTAGTAATATCTTTTAAATTTTAAAGTAAACATACTCTTCTGACTCAGTAATTCCATTTTGGGAGTCTGTGCTACATGAGTTAATAAGCAACAATACATTAAACAAACAGACTTGGCACAAATCTAAGGATCAATTAGTAGAGAAGAGCTGAATAGTACTCGTTTGTATTATTATTACACAGCTAATTAAAGCATAAGTTAGATCTATATCTATTGACTTGTAGCACTCTACAAAATACATGAAGTGAAAAACAGCAAGCTTCAGAGTAATTATTCTAACTTTTTCTAATAATTTCTAGGTTTTTTTAATAAAGTATAAAAATCTTTGGATCATCTGGAATTTGCCTTTTTTAATGATGCAGTGGGAGGAGTCTAGGTTTATTTTATTCCAGTTATTCAGAGAAATGGGTATGATATGATTCCATTTTTTTTGTGAAGACAAAAACTAAAACTGTATGTGTCTGCATATGTACATATAACTGAAAAAGGGGAGGAAGGATCCATGGTTCCTGGCTACCTCAGAGATGGGAATGGACTGGAGAAGAAGAGTAAGATTTTTTAAATATTTATATTTCACTTCTTACAATGAACATGTAAATATTTTGTAACTAACAACAGTATATGATTTCCAAAAAGAACCAGAGCAAAAATAATAATATAAAGAAGGAAAAGGATCAAAGTATTCTGGATATCTGCATATGTTTTATGGCTCCCAGAAGAAGAGCAGAAATAGCAGGTTTCCTCTGGAAGTGACCAGATGGCTTAGTAGTTCTCTGACCTCCTCCAGAGAGTAACCTCTATTTGTGCCAAGAGCAAGCTATGTAGGGGCTTCCTAAACAATAAGAGAACTGGGATAAGTATTCCCAAAGAGGTGCTTGCTACTCAGAGCCCCTGCCTAGGCCAACTAATAATTAAGGCCACTGGAAAAAAAGAAAATAATTTGTTTGAATGATCTGAATAAATACTTCAGGCTTGCCTTTTCCATTTGGAATAAAAGGCCTATGCAGTCATCCTTTGGTGTTCATGAGGGATTGGTTTCAGGAACTCCTGGTGGATACCAAAATCTGAGGATGTTCAAGTTCCTTACATAAAATGGTGAAACATTTGTATATAACCTATACATTACTCCTACATACTTTAAATCATCTCTAGAAAAATTACTTCTACCTAATACACTGTAAATGCTACATAGTTGTTATACTGTATTGTTGAAGAGATAATGAAAAAAATGTGTATACATTTACAGCACAGATTTTTTAAAAAAACATCAGTTAGGTGAATTTGTGGATTCAGAACCCTTGGATGTGAAAGGCCGACTGTATTTTTTCTTCTGGTACAAAGTTCTCCTAATAGGATGGAGTCTATGTTTTCATTAGTCCATCTGCCCAATAGAGAAATGACTCATTGTAAGCCTTTGAGAATGTCCAATGATTACATTTTCAAAGGCCAGCTTCACTGTAAAGTCCACCTGTGAACTGGTGGAGCACACCAAAGTATAGGTTATATGGGCATTAAAACTTTGGCTGGGAGGAGGCCATCTAGCATGAAACCTCTTGCACTTGTTAACAACTGATGACATCGTCACCTGCTTGCTGAAGCAGGCCAGTCAGAGACCTTTGATGGTTAATAACTTACTCAAGGGAAGATACCACGACACTACCCAAAGTTTTCATATACACTTGATATTCTAGTGGAACAAGGACTATGTCTGGTACTTGGTGGTATGGCTAAGGGACATCTTTTTGAGTGCTTACGTGCTAAGCTTTAGTGGACAGATGGCAGTAAAGGAGATATGACTCTACCCTACTGAGACAACCTTATACTAGAAGAAAAAATACAATCTCCTTACTCAAATTTAAAGGTAATATTCAGAACACTAAATTACACATGACTTTTGTGTCTTGCTTGCAATGCAGAGTGATTAAGCTTATGAGTCAGGTCAGACAACAGCTTTAAGTTTGAGTCTGAACTCCATTATTCCCTGGTTGTTACTTAACCTTTGGAACCTCAGTTCAAATAATAGTACAGTCCTCTTTCTATATCCATTGAGGATTACCAAAATCCACAGATGCTCAAGTCCCTTATACAAAATGGCATAGTATTTGCATATAGCCTATAAAATATCCTCTTATGTACTTTAAATCATCTCTAGATTATAATTCAGATATTATGATACCCAAAACAATGTAAATAATTGTTATAACCTATTGTTTAGGGGGATAACCAAAAAAAAAAAAAGTCTGTATGTGTGCAGTAGAGATCCACATTTTTCCAAATAGTTTTGATATTATTTGTTGAACCGGCAGATAAAAAGACTCCTGGATAGGGAAGGCAAGCTATGTTATTCATAGAATGGCTGTGAAGATTACCATCATCATGATCATCATGTTATCATAACAAGGAGCACTTATGAAATACACCTAAGGTTTTAGGTTCCAGGCAGTGGGTACAGGAGCATTTGACCTGTTTGATTATTTGGAGGGTGGCTGGGCATGTGAGCGGGTGATGATGAAGGATGGCTTTGCTGATAAGGAAGCGTGCTTACTCTTGGCAGGAAGGGCAAGCAGAGGGTAAGCAAAGGAAGAGTGGAGAGGTCTTTTCTCAGGGATGCACATAGGCAGGGGCCAAGATGCCCAGTGCTGAAACGCTAGGGAGGGGTTAAACCCACCAGGAGTCCCAGGCTCCGCCCTCCCCTGGAGTTAAGTCATACCCACAGGCCGAGGCCCAGAACCAACAGGAGGTAAAAAGTTATCGCCAGTGTGTCTATGGTGTTCTGGGAACCAAGACTCCAGTTCCAGTTCTGTCCTTTGGAGAGGTCCATAGTGGCGTTTCCGGGCCAGGTAAGGAGCACTGGCTTCCAAGAGGGGGCAACGGCTCGGGCTCCGGTTCTGGCTCTGGTTCGCAGGGCATCCTGGGAAGGGCCACAGGGCAGCCTGGGTATTCCCAGCAGGCCTCCCGCCCACTTCCAGCAGGGCTGCAGAAGACTTCCTGCTTCTGGGTGGGGTTAGGTCCAACTTGTTAGAAGGACAAGCACTTCTGGGCCATTAAGTTAGGCCCAATGCTGCCCCTTTTTCAGCTCTTCAGCCTCAGCCTCAGCTAAGGTCAGACATGGCAGGAATAGTGTGATGACAGAAGCAGGACGGGTCATGCCATCTTTCCAAGCCATATTAGATCCTGGGGCAATGGGAGAAACTGATAACACGACTCCTGTTGTTATTTACAGTTTTGGTTTTTTGTTCATAGTGAGGTTTTTTGAATAATTTTGAGTGATTAAAATATTGCATTAATTTTTATCTATCTTGATTACTGAGGTTTTGTTGTTGTTTTGTTCAGACTCTTAAATTTTGAGCCAAGTCAACAGCCTCACTCACGGTGCCCTAGTCACAGCTCTAGTGGGACAAACTGATCACAGAAGGTTCTCATCTTTTTGCAGTTTGCTCTTTTACTGATGATGTGAGTATTTTTTCTAAGTTTTTCATTTATTTATTTATTTAATGCTAACCATGATGGTGCACACTTGTAATCCCAGTTACTTAGGAGGCTGAGGCAGGAGGATGGCAAGTTTGAGACCAGCCTGGACAATTTAGGGAGATCCTGTCACAAAATAAAAAAAGGGAGGAATGATTGGGAATGTAGTTCAGTAGTATAGTGCTCCTGGGTTCAATCCCCAGTTCTCAAAAAAGTTTGTATTTTAATAAATCTTGGTAAATAATACTAATGACAGTAATTATAGCAAACGCTTATTTAGCTATTGCTAGATAAGTACAGATCTTCTGTGTACTTTACATATATTAACCTATTCTTGCAATAACCAAAATAGCCTAAATCTATGACAAAAGTGGGGAGGCTTATTCTTGTAAGCCAGTCAGGAATCTATGATCTTAAGTCTCCTGAGCAGAATTCTGTTGTCTTACTTTAGTTTGTGCTACTCAATAGAAATAATAATGTGAATCACAGGTATAATTTTTAATTTTCCAGTAACCACATTAAAAAGTAAATAGGTAAAATTAACTTAAATATTTTATTTAAACCAATATACCCCAAATATACAATCCATGTAATAATTGAGATATTTTATACACTTACTTTCTACACTGTCTTTGAAATTGGGTGTATAGTTTACTCACAGTAATTTTTCATCAGAATTGTTTGATCTGTGTTTAGATTTAATAAAATTTATAGTTGAAAGGTAGATTAGATATCAAGTTATTCTAAACATACTTGAAAGTTTTTCCAGTAACCGAATTAAATGGTTACATTTCGCTTTCCTATAAGTCAGTGACGAAACTAATTCATCTTTTTAAACAACTGATTTGAGACAAGAACAAAACAGTTCCAAAATTCTGTCTGTTCAAGTTAAGTAAATTTGCAAACACTTGCCAATTCAATATTAACATTGAATTCAAAGAGGCATTATATAATTTGAAAAGCTTTTTAAAATTGATCAATATCACAAAAATCTTCTTCAAAATTTTCTGGTAGTTTTTGCTACCAATTTACATTTCATCCAGGTATAATTAAAATCTTTGAAATATGTTTGACTTATGTTGGGTGAATGTAAAATTACTGACTTGTATTATGAAAAGTTTCATTTTCAACATTAATTCTTATAGCTGGCTTGCTAGGTCTCAAACTTTTCTTTTTCTTATTTAGCTCATTCATAGATAAATATGTTACTGTGAAAATATAAGTATGGATTGCATTAAAAAATTCATTGCCACATTTTCTTTATGCATTCATCTGTTGATGGACACCTGGGCTGGTCCATGACTTGACTCTTGTAAATTGTGCTGCTAAAAATGTTGATGTGCCTATATCACTATAGTATGCTGATTTTAGATCATTTGGATAAACACCAAGGAGTAGGATAGCTGGGTCATATACTGGTTCCACTCCAAGTTTTCTTGGGGAATTCCCTACTGCTTTCCAGAGTGGCTGTATTGATTTTCAGTTCCACCAAAGCATGAGTGTATCTCTTTCTCCATATCCTTGAGGAGGGATGGGAAAAGAGAGGAAATTGACAAAATTATGCTATGTACATATATGAATATACCACAGTGAATTTCACCATCATGTTTATCAAGTGCTAATTTAAAAAACTAAATAAAAAATCAATTTCCTTCTATTTCTTTCACTAGTTTCATAAACTAGTGATGATTCAAAGCACTTTCACATATATATTGAATGATCTTAACAACTATATCCATTCATGGTGCTTTTCATGGAATCTGTTGTAAAAACTGAGCAGAAATATTTTTAGTATGTTTCACAGAGTAAATAAAGCAATAAGGGAAACATCAGTCTCTTGTTTTAAAATCCCATTTAATCCCAATATAGCTGGAGTACTATCTGTCATGATAAAAACTAATTTTTTCATATCTAGGAGAAATTATTCTTTGATACAAATAAAACATTGAAAATATCTGTGTCGTAAGTTTGATCTTTTAGGTCATGAATTGATAACATTTCTTCATAGATTTGGATGTCCTTTGAAAAAATGTATTTAAAATATTAATTGAACAGTGTTTTAAATTGCATGATTCAACTAAAACTAAAGAATGATACTTACAGATTTTCACATTTTGAATCCATTAATTTTTCATTAGAAAGGACTTGTATTCTTTGAGCAATTGTTTTGAAATATACTTGAAAAATGAATTTTCTAAAATATATGTTTAAAAACATTTTTCATGATTTTCTAACAAGTTTTCATAACTGAAACAATAACAATTTTCATAATATTTCCACCTGAAATGTTTTTCTTTTTGGTGCAAGAATCCACACTGTTTTTTTAAACAAACTCAAATTCTATTAAAAATCATTATACTTTTTTTGTTGGGTGTTTGTTTCTGATTTATTTAAATATTTCAAATATTTTTTTGAACCATTAAGTGAAAACTTTTGATCAAATTCACCATGTAGTTGTTGAAAATTCCTCAATATTGTTTACTTTATTATTTTTCAATTTTTTAAACACCCAACAAAACAGCTCTGCCATAGTATGATGCATAATAAGCATGTTCTTTGGATAAATTGACCCTTCTGTACCTGATAACATTATTTGCTCTAACATCTACTTTTAATGATAAAATAACCACTTCATTTTCTTTGATTAATAGTAGCATGGTATATCTTTTTTTAAAATCATTTTACTTTCAGATTATTGGTGTCTTTATATTTAAAGTGGGTTTCTTGTTGCTGGTATGTAGTTTGGTTTTGCTTTTTTAAAAGCAGATAATCTGCCTTTTGATTATATGAGTAATGATATGGTTTGTATAAGTATACCAATTATATTACTTGTTTTCTGTCTGTCACACATTCTCTTTTCTCTTTTTTTCCTCCTTTTTTTTTTTTTTTTTTTGGTGAGGGTGGTGCTGGGTGTTGATTTTGGAGCCTCGTACATGTTAGGCAAACACTCTACCACTGAGCCAAATCAGTGGGCCCATGATGATCAGTTCTAATTGAAACCTATTCTTACAGATTTTATGGTTAGGTGGCATTATTCTTACCTTCCTGAGGGATCTGGTCTGAATAAGAGCCAAATCCTCAGCTCTTCCTTCTTTTGGATTCATTAGCGTTGTATGTGTGTGTGTGCATGCATGCTTTCATTTTATCTCCTTTGTGAGGTTATTACCTGTAACTGTTGTGTTTTCTCAGTTTGAAATGTTGCTTTAAGGTTCAGAGTAAATATCTTTACCTTAATCCAGTTTACTTTTACATGATATTATTTCACTTCACATATAAGAACTTTACAATGAAATACTTCCATTTCTTTCCTACTAGCTTTTGTAATATTGTTGTCATACATTGTATTTTACATTTATTACAAATGTAACAAATTTACATTTGTTAAGAATGTTAAATTTTAATTTATAAATGTTATTATTTTTCTTTTAAATGGTCTAATGATCTTTAAAGAGATTTAAATAACAAGGAAGAAGTCTTTCTATTTACTCACATAAGTATCATTTCTGGCATTCTTCATTATTCTTTTGTGTAGATCGGAATTCTGAGATCATTTTCTTTCTCCTTGGATGCTTCCTTTAATATTTCTTGTAGAACAAGTCTGATGATACAAAATAATAATACATTATTTTGGATTTTGTGTTTCCAAAAATATTTACCTAGCCTTGTTTTTTAAAGATATTTATAGGCAAAGAGTTCTAGATGAACTTTTAAAAATCTAATATTTTAAAGATGTGCTGCACTGTCGTGGCTTGCATTGTTCCTATGAGAAATCTGCTGCCATCTTCATCTTTGTTTTGTATATAATATAAATTTTTTCTTCTGGCTATTTAAAAAATTTTCTTAAATGAATTGATTTAAGAAATTTGCTGATTATGATCTGCCTTAGTATAGTTTTCTTTATGTTTTTATGGTATGGTTTCTTGGACTTCTTAGATTTGTGGTGTATAGCTTTCATCAAATTAATAAAAATTTCTGTCATTTTTTTTCAAATCCTGTCTCTCTTTCTCAGAGACTATAAACTTCATGTTTATTTGACCACTTGAAGGTATCTAATAGGTATCACCAATACTTTAATTAATTTTTTCCAATCCTTTAACTTTCTCTTAATTTTGAATAGTTTCTATTGCTATGATGTGAGAGGTGGAAATATGAGGTCAAGGGAATGATTCTATAAAATGGGCCCACTGTGCTGACCTCCCGCATACTTTCTTTTCCAAGAAGCAATGGATATGTCACATTCCTCAGAAAACTACCTGTTATCTGCAGGAGAAATACTAGCCCTAAATAATGTTCATGAGAGGAACCCAAGTTACCACTAAGGGGACCTTTATGACCCTTATTCAGACTAGATCCCTCAGGAGGGTAAGAATAATGCCACCTAACCATAAAATCTGTAAGAATAGGTTTCAATTAGAATTGGTCATCATGGGCCCAAGTGACCTAGAGTTGTCATGGCAGTGGGGACTTGAAAGTCTGATGTCATTCTGCTGTCAGTCAAAAGTCAGGAGGTGGACCTGGGCTGAACTCTGTGGAAACTTCTCTGGGATCCTCAATAAAACTGGAGTGAGTGTAGGAGAGGTATGTTGTTCCTTTCCTCTTTGAGAGGACCTACTCTCTTTTTTTTTTGAGAGTGTCCCCTTTTCCCCTTTCCTGTAACTTCTAAAAAACTCATGCCTGTTATGCTGAGCAACATGTCTGAAATCTTTCTGACTTGACCACAAGAATTAGGGTTTGAAGTGTAGTGAGGTCTTTGTGTTGCCTCAGCTTCCTAGAGGGTCCTAGCCCTGTAACACTAGGTCATCAAGTTCACTAATCTGTAATTTCTAATTTGCCATTAATATCATCAAATATATTTGTCATCACAGACATTGTAGTTTTTGAAGTTTAATTTTTAAAAAGTCCATGTATTTACCAAACACGTTTGATCTTTCCTCTGGCTTCTTAGATGTATGGAAAGGCAATATAATAGCTTCTTAAATGTCCTTGCTTCATTTTTATTATCTATGTAAATTTTGGATCAGTTTTGATTGGTTGATAGTCTCCTTATTATGGATCGTATTTCTTCATGTTTTTCCATGTCTGTTAATTTATGGTTGAATGAAAAATATTATGAATTTTATCTTATTGGGTGTCAAATATTTTTTTTATTCCTTCAAATATTCTTGATTTTTTTCTGGCGTATTAGTCAATTATTTGAAAGAATTTAATCTATTCCAGACTTGCTTTTAAGATTTTTTTATTTTTACTTGAGACTACAGAGACATTAAGTCTAGGGTTAATTTTCTTCACTACTCAGGCAAAGTCTTTTGAGTGCTCTACTTAATGTTCCATGAATTATGAAATGTGCATGCTTGATGATGAGATTAGGCATATTATCAGCCCTGAATTTTCTCTGAGAAGTATGCTCTTTAATTCATTTGAGTATTTATTCCTTGGCTTTTGGTGGTTTTCTCATATGTATTTACTGATTGCTAATCATCAGAATACCTTAATCCTTATATTTGCAAAGTTCTCTTTCTGTTCAGTTCTTTCCTTTTTAGCACTCTGCCCAAGGAACTCTAATTGTTGAGGATTCTGCACAGCTCTCAAGGAGCTGTTCAACTCAGGGAGACCACTGGGCTCTGATTTTATTCTTCACTCCCTGAACCTCAGCCTTGCAAACTTTCCATGTAGTCATCTGGAGCAGTTGTAGGGCTCTGCTTGTTAGTTTCCCTTCTCTTATGGTCTTTTATTGTCTGATGTCCAATGACTTAAAAACATTTTCCATATCTTTTGTATTTTTAAAAATTGTTTGAGGCAGGAGGTCAAATCTGGTCCCTCATGCTCCATATTGGCCAGAATCTCCAATTAAAAACATTTTCATCAAGATGATGATCCAATTAATTTCAGGCTCATTAGTCAGGACAGTTTTTGAGGTCAGTGTTTGAGTTTTTTTCTGTCTTCAAGAAGGCTCTTCTCAACTGTCTCTTTTCCTGGTTCTTCTGATAAATTAGCTTATGTCTCTAGTGAAGCAATCAGCCTAGCCTTTCTTCCCATTCCCTCCCTCCCTCCATCTCTCCCTTCCTCCCTTCTTCTCCTTCTTTCCCCTTTTCCTTCCTCCCTTCCTTTTTCTTTCTTTACAGGTAGAGTCTCACTATGTTGCCCAGGCTGGTTCAAGTCCCTGGGCTCAAGTGATTTTTTACCCCAGTCTCCCCAAGTAGCTGAGACTGCAGTTTCACAGCACTTCACCTGACTTACCTTCCTCTTAATTGCTTTTACCATAAGCTCCATTGTTTTGAGAGTGCCCTCAAGTCTAATCTTCCTCTTATTCTGTTGCAAATAAAGTGAATTCATTTAGGATGGCACTTGGAGCTCTCCATTTAATTTGTTATTTTCTTACTGGGAAAAGTTTCTGAGCTATGGCCCTGGGGCAGGGCATAGGGACAGTGGTAGCTTTTTTCTGATTGACATGCCTGCATTAGGAGCTGTGTACTTGTTTGGAGGCTTCTCGTATTTTCAGATTGATTCTCATAGCATGGAATTTCTGCCTTATGAATGAGATATGGCAAGAGTGATATGTATTTCAGTATTCTCAGTATGCTGCACCAAAGAGAGAGCCTCTGTCCCACAGATGATGATCAAGTGCAAGAAGAGTGCCCCCACTTCTTAAAATAACCTAGAATTTAGCCTTTCCAACAGGTGGCTGGAGTAGGAAGAAAAATGCTGATGGACTGCCCCTCTTGGGAAGATACCATAGCTCTTGACTTTGAGCTTGGACACTTGGTTCCTCTGTACCCACCTGTCACTTTGGGCTGGTATTGGGGAATAGTGGTTAAACATCTTTATTTGCTATGTGCCCTTAAGACTATTTCCAGATGCAACAAGTAAGTAAATAAATAAATCATAAATGTTTTACTTACACACAAACACCATATTGCCAATCTGGAAGTAGAACTCTTCTTCACCCCCAATAGGTTTTTTTTAAAAATCAGAGTTTTATAGTTATACATAATAGTTGAGTTTATCCTGACAAACTCATACATGCATGGGAATCAATTTCACTTCATGATCTCTACCTTTTCCCTCCTGCCCTCCCCCTCCCCTCTCCCATTCTCCTTCTTCTGCTAGACTTCCTTTCACTTGTCTATTAATTTATATTCAATTGGTTCTTTATGTTATCCTACTTTTCCCTCCCTTCCCTTTCCTTTATTTTACTCTAGTTTCCACATATTACAGAAAACATTTGACCTTTGGTTTCTGAGTTTGGCTTATTTTAATTAGCATGATATTTTCCATTCTATCCATTTACTTGCAAATGTCATAATTTTATTTATTTATTCATTTATTTTATTTTTTTTACAGTTGACTAGAATGCCATTGTTTATATATGCCAGAATTTCTTAACCCATTCACCTATTGATGGGCATCTGGTTTAATTCCATAATTTAGCTATTGTGAATTGTGCTGCTATAAACATTGAGGTGGTTGTATTACAGCAGTATTTTGATTTTAGATCTTTTGGGAAAATACCAAGGAATGGGATAGTTGGGTCATAGGGAGTTCCATGCCTAGATTTTTGAGAAATCTCCATACTGCTTTCCAGAGTAGTTGTACTAGTCTGTAGTCCTACCAACAATGTACAAGTGTACATTTCCCCCCCTCAGCCTTGCCAGCATTTATTGTTGTTCATATTCTTGATCATCACTGTTCTTACTGGAGTGAAGTGAAATTTTAGTATATACTAATTTTGAATTGCATTTCCCTGATTGCTAGAGATGTTGAACATTTTTCATATATTTGTTAGCCATTTGTGTTTTTATTTTGAGAAATTTCAGTTTCCTTCTTTTGCCCATTTATTGACTGGGTTTTTTTTTTATATATACATTGTTTCGTTGTAGTTGGACAAAATACATTTGTTTTATTTATTTATTTTTATGTGGTGCTGAGGATTGAACCTGGTGCCTTGCCTGTGCTAGATGAGTGCTCTACCACTGAGCCACTACTCCAGCCTTTGGGTTATTTTATTTTATTTTTTTATGTTAAGTGTTTTGAGCTCTTTGTATATTCTGGATATTAATCACACACGAGAGGAGTATCTGGCCAATTCTCCCATTCTATAGACTCTCTCTTCATGCTTTTAATCATTTCCTTTGCTGTGTAGAAGCTTTTTAGTTTGATTACATCCCACTTATTGATTTTTGGTTTCATTTCTTGCAGTTTGGGAGTCTTATTAAGGAAGTTGGTGCTAGCGTCTATGTGATAGAATGTTAACCCTATTTTTTTTCTAGTAGTTGTACTACTACTACTTCTAGTAGTTCTGGTATTATTCCTAAGTCTTTGATCCACTTTGATTTGAGTTTTGTGCAGGATGAGAGATAAGGTTTTAGTTTCATTTTTTCTGCACATAGCTATCCAGTTTTCCTAGCACCATTTGTTAAAAAGGCTGTCTTTTTTCCAAGTTATATTTTTGGCACCTCTGCCACATATCAGATGGCTATAGGTGTGTGGATTTGTCTCTGTGTTTTCTATTCTGTTCCATTGGTCTTCATGTCTATTTTGATGCCAATACCATGCTGTTTGTTACTATAGCTCTGTAGTGTAATTTTAGATCGGGTTTTGTGATGCATCCTGCTTCCATATTTTTTGTTTAGTGTAGCTTTGGCTCTTCTGGGTCTCTTATTCTTCCAGATGAATTTAAGAATTGTTTATTCTAATTATGTGAAGAATGTCAGTGATATTTTGATGGGGATTATATTGAATCTGTATTTTGCTTTTGTTAGTATGGCCATTTTGACAATATTGATTCTGCCTGTCCAAGATCATGGGATGTCTTTCTAACATCTTCAATTTCTTTCTTCAGTGTTCTGGAATTTTTATTGTAAGCCCTTTTACATCCTTGGTTAGATTAATTCTCAAGTATTTTTTTTTTTGAGGTTACCCAATAGGGTTTTGAAACTCTGGATTTGGATGCTAAGCTGGGCGCTTATATTATCTCCCATTGCAGGGAAGACTTGAGAAGAGAAGCACCAATGAATCAATCTTTCACCTTATTTTTAAATTAAAAAAAGCTATGCACATTTAGAATAAAATCCTTATTAGCTTGAATTTTTGTTTTAATATTTATTTTTTTTAGGTATAGATGGACACAACACAATGCCTTTATTTTTATGTGGTACTGAGGATCGAACCCGGGCCCCACCGGTGCTAGGGGAGCGCTCTACTGCTGAGCTACAACCTCAGCCCATTACCTTGAATTTTAATCTTAGCTCTTTTAGGGTAAATGTACAACCTAGCTGACTCCTAATGCTAACAAATCCTCTTTTAGGATTGTCTTCCTTTTCTCTATTTCATCAGGGGACATGGAGTTATGGGAAACAAGGTATTTTCTAAAAAAAAAAATTTTTAATTGTAGATGGACACAATACCTTCATTTTATTTATTTATTTTCATGTGGTGCTGAGGATTGAATCCAGTGCCTCATATGTATGAGGCAAGTGCTCTTCCACTGAGCCACAATCCCAGCCTCCCAAAAAGGTATTTGTTAAGTGCCATCCCTCTTGTGAATGTAGGCCACTTGGTGGGAAATTTGCATAGACTCTCTGGAGCTTGAATTATATTTGGTGGCCTCTGGCTCCCTCTAGTGACAAAACATCTCAGCCTGGTGTTTTATGGTAGCTTGATGTTATGTTATATTTGACGTGATTTTTTTAAAAATATTTTTTTAGTTGTAGATGAACAAAATAACTTTTTAAATTTTATTTATAAATTTTTATGTGGTGCTGAGGATCAAACCCACTGTCTCACATGTGCTAGGCAAGCACTCTACCACTGAGTGATAACCCCAGCCCTTGGCATGATTTTTGACCTAGTGAGTAGGATTGTCCTGAGCTTGTTAGCTCAGGGTCCAGAAAAACTAACCTGTATCTTTGACTACAGGTAGCTGGATGGCATTTCTTTAGCAGTAGGTCAATTTTACGCTCCTGGTGAGAGAGTTCAAGGTATGTGTTTCCCTGGTCTTCCAGTTCAGTAGTCCTGACCTGGAGGAGGTCAGGGTTCTGTTATCATGGTTTTGGATTTTTGCACAGATTTCACCATATTTCAAAGGATATATTGGGGGCATCTTAATATTGTTTTCTCTCAATTTTTCTGACCACCAGTGAAAACAGCCAGAGAGAGACTGGATTGTGTCTTGTTTTACAACTAGTCCTTCAAAGTACATAAAACATCTTTTCCCTCCTTTGTAGGGATTTCTACAAGCCTAAATATTTTTTCTCTTTCCCAGTGAGTAGGGGGAATTACTTCAATACTTTGGATCTAGTTATTTTCACAGGGCAATGTCCTTCTAGTAGAGAGAGCATTCAGGGAGATTGATGTACTTGCTGATATCCCACCTGCTCAACCATCTTTTGGTCACCAGGAGTGATTGCCCGATTTTGTGACCCACAGGCTGAGATGCATAGTGTCCTTGTCAGAAGCTTATGATCTTGGACTCTTAAGCTGTATTCTGTGCTTCTTTTACCTTAACTGAGTAATCAGATCAGGAAGTCCAGTTCTTTTTTTTTAACTTGTGAAGAATCATTTAGAAAAAATAAAACTCAACTTTCTAAACAGTCCTTTGTCTTGGAATGTTGGTTTTAATTGCTGCAGTCCCTACCTCTACTGTCTTCTAACCTTCCAGGAGGTTTCCCATATGGAAAATACTAAAACTGATGAAGGACGGTCATGTTTGAAAAATATGACATTAGGGCCTTGTGTGAGGCTGTTTCTGAAGTCAGAAGTTTTCCACTCAGAGACATTATGAGAGGTGTGGAAAGATGACAAGGTGACATGATGATTTCCTTTATTTCAATGAAATTTGGAAGCAGGGAAGTAGGTGAAAAAGGAGAGAGCTAAGTGGCCAACCTCACTCTTTTACCATATGAAGCTTATAGGGAAAGCTAAGTCTACAGGAAAAGTGACTCCCCTCTTTCTGGTGTGCAATGCAGGCTACATGAGCTCTTGGACATGTGACATTTTACTAGAGCAAAACCTGAGGCATTTGCAAGGATGTTTTCATTTAATTCCAACACCTTCTAAGGTTGATTTCTATTATATACTGCTGGATAGGCTTTTATAACAACTATCCTGAATTGAATCTCAGTAGTCCTAGTAGACCTTGTACTCCATATTGCTTGCTGGATAGGAGAGAGTACTCCCATCCATTTTTTGTCCTTCCCTCCAGTGATCCTCCCAAAGAAATCTGAGTTTATACTTGCTGATATCTATCCCATCAATGTAATTCTGATTTGAATTGGCCTAATCCGCAATTGGACTGTTTGGTCACAACACTTGCCCTATGCTTTTCCCTGTGTCATATGGCTATTTGTATTATGCAAGACCTAATGCCTGGAGTCTCCATCCATTAGAAACTGACAATGTGGAATGGAGTGGAGAGGGTGAACCTCAAAGCCTCAACAGAGTCAGATGTAAAATATTAGACTGTGTTCCACAAGAAGGCAGTGTTCTCAAGAATTTTTTAATAAAGATCTCCCTAAGTCTATCAGTCTTAAGTACTGTGGAGAATAGGGAAGGTTTGTGAAGGATTTCTTAATAACACTCCCCATTCTCTTTAGATTTTATTTGGCTTCATGGGGTCATAGATGAGTGAGGTTTTTCTATATACCCTGAACTATCTTCCTAATGCTATCTCCCATTCCCACTCTCACATTTGTTTCTGGAAGATGATATTTTCATTTTGGTTTGAGTTTTAGATAAATGACAGCAGCAATTTGGAGATGACCCCACCTTTTCAGGCTGTGTGTTATTGTGCTCTATTGTTGGATCCATCAGGGTTGTCAATCAGGGTCGAGTCAGGAGACAAACAATACCAGTAATTTGAACAGGTAACTTTTATTATTAAGAGTTGTTAACTTGTGAAAAGGATGAAAAAGGACTGTAAGAAGTTCTCTATTGGCCAAATCAGAAAGCAGCTATGGACTCTATGCCAGTGAAGGAATAAGAACTCAGGAGAGGGACTCCACACAAGGCTGAGATTCAGATCTTTTCTAAGGAGATGGCTTTGCAAGGATATGCAGCATGCTGGGGGCAAAGAAACTTGTCTGAGAATGTGAGCCAGAGCTAGTCAATAGAGGCAAGGTCAGTGTGGGAGAAGAATGGCCTGTCACTGCTGGAGGGTGTGGGTGGGCTGAAGAAGATGTGTGAGAGCAGCTTCTGGGGTGGCGTTATGATTGCCTGAGGGTGCAGCAGGAGCTGGTCTGGAGAAACAGAAGCCAGGAGCTTAATGTTTGAGTTAATAATCTTTCCTCTACACTGTCCCTCTAGGGATCTAGAAAATAGAGTCCTGGGCTAAGCAGATGCCTTCTTTATGAATACTCTATGGAAAGGGAAGGGAATGTTTCATGGTCGGCAATCTGTTGCTGCTACAATAGGATTTTGGTGGCCAAGGACTAAATTATAGTTACAGGTTAGGATATTGGGTGCTGAGATTTGGGAGGCCAGAGTTGCAAGTAAGGCCAGAGAAAATTTTTCTACCAAAGAAAGGCCCAGAAGTATGGGACCAAATTCCAGGACCTAGGAGGAAGTACTCATTGTGGATGAATGTCTCTAGTTATGCCAACTGAGTAGCTCTTGTTCTATGAATGCTGTGGGTGGCTTCTTGGGGTTGAGGTGCCCTTCTGGCAATTGTCAGCCACCTGGCAGGTTGGGGGTTTTCAGGAAGGCAGTGGGTGTTAGCAAAAATAACCATTGGCACCATTATGAATGCACAAATAACTGGGATGGAAGCAGATTTCAAATGGATCAGCAAGCTTTCTTTTATTCCACAGGGGAGTCAGTCAACAAGGCACCAGAGGGGCTCTCTTTGGGTAGAAAATGTCTACTGGTTACAGAAGGGCTCTGAGTTTTCTAGGTTACAATAAGAGTGAATAAATCCTTGGAGACTGAAGCAGAATGTGTCAGTTTGGGCAGTCAGGAAAAAAGGTAAAAAATCCGAAACATTGTGATATGAGTACCAGAAATATTATAGGATTATTGACCGTTGATTATATTAATTAGTGTGGGTGTTGGATAAAAGACTATAAGCAATGTGACCATGATATAATGTGAACTGCAAAACTTAGATCAACTGCAGAACTTAGGTAGACTTAAGTTAGTGATGTAAGAGTCTGCACCTGGAGCCTACACCCCAGACCTAACCCTGTTATTGGCTGCAAGCACAACTGAACTAGGACTTAAAAACCCAGACTTCTGGGGGGCTATGGGACTAACAGGACCTGGACAGAGAGACCGTTGTCCCTTCTGTACCAGACTCCTTTGGCCCGGATCGAGTTCCAGCAACCTGGACTTAAAACATGTCACAGGTGAGCATCTGGGACCCTTGGGAGTATACTTAGTTAGACTTAGGATGTGTGGGGCTGGGGCTGGGGCTCAGTGGTAGAGTGCTTGCCTCGCATGCAAGGCACTGGGTTCAATCCTCAGTACCATATAAAAATAAATAAAGATACTGTGTGTTCATCTACAACTAAATATATACATATATTTAAAAAAGAATCTATTAAAAAAAGAATTGGATGTGTGTCTGAAGTGTGATGAGCATCAGTAAAATAGGTTTGATTGAATCTAACTGTGCCTCAGACTGGGTCAATAATAACCACTGGTGACACATTGTTTCTGGCAAGGAATGAAAGCTCAGAACTTGGCCAGAGTTCACTGTTTATCTTCTTCCTCTGGGACCCATTGTGTTTACTTTTGGTGGAGATGCTGGTGATCGAATCCAGGAAGGGATTTTTTTTTAATCTTTATTTTATTTATTTATTTTTATGTGGTGCTAAGGATCGAACTCAGTGCCTCACAAGTGCTGGGCGAGTGCTCTACCACTGAGCCACAACTCCAGCCCCAGGAAAGGATTTTTTTTGGCTCTTTTTCCTTGGGGCCCATTGTTTCTGGGAAAGGATTTACTGAGAAAGGATTAATGATTGCCTTCCTCCTCCCTCTTCTTTCAGTCAGGCAGTTGAGGGTAGTCATTTCCCTGTCCTGGGGGTTGTCATTTTCCATATTCTTTAGTGGAAATTACTGCTCTACCGAGTTACTTCTTACTGTGATCCTAAATCAAGCCACTCCACACTAGCTACAACGTGAAGGGAGAACTGCAGGGGTCCTACTTTGGGCATCCCCAAGGCATTGAATCTTTCTTGGAGAGAGAATGGGCCCTGGGGCTGATTAGGAGAGAGAGAGAGAAACCCTTGTGAGGTAGGGAGGTTGGGTTGGCTTTTACTTCTTTTCCCACAATCTAGGCTATACATGGTCTGCAATTTGCTTGGCTTTGCCACCAGGTGTCATCATCTACTTGTGCAGAAGAACCTGGAGGCTGAAATTGCTCCCTAGACTAGAGAATGAAGGAACAGGGCAGTTGCAAAGAGCTGTCAGTGGTGTGCTGGAGGCTTCTTACAAGAAGATTCATGAGAACTGATGACCAGCTCTGTGATCAGTGGGGCACCTTGGTAGCTTGACATCAGTTGTGATGGGAATATTCACATCATGGAAATAAGCAAATGATACAGATTAGGGCTCCCTATCCCCTATACGCGTTCTGAGTTGGTAAACATTTACCAGCACACCATTGTGCAGAGTGACCATTTAATGACACTGATTGAGAAACTTGGGCAGTGCTGTGGTTTGATTTTAGTTTCTCCCCTCCAAAACTCATGTTAAAATTTAATCCCCATTATGAAATATTAAGAGGTGGGACTAGGTGGGACCTTTATGAAATTATTAGAGCTCTGCCCCAACAAATATATTAATCCATTCTTGTGATTAATGGATTATCTCCAAGTTGGGCTGCTCTAAAAGCCAGTATGGATAAGTCACATACATGCTCCCTGTCTCTTACCATATGATGCCCTGCATACTTCAGATCTTTGCCAGTAACAAGGCTATCGCCAGATGTAGCTCCTTGATCTTAGATCACAATCATGAACCAAAGTAAACGTCTTTCCTTTTTAACTTATCCAGTCTGTGGAATTGTATTGTTAGAAACAAAAAATAGACAGAGACAGGCAGATTATGAATTAGTCACAGAACTGGAAAATAACTTTGTGTGTGAAGCAGTGCATTAGAGAAAACAAGTATGAACAAGTTTTTTGCCCTTGGTCCAGATAGAAGAGAGAGATTTGACACCTAATTGCAAAGTAGAGTTTACCTGGAGTGTAGCACACATTTTCAGTTTTGCCTGCATTATTTGAGAACTATGAGGAAGGGCCACAGAAAGAATTGTGTAGTTGATGAGCCCTACAACCTAATTCCATCTCAAGATTGGGAGCCATCTCATCACAAAGTCATGAAAAGTTCATTTCTGTTTTAATATTTCTATTTGGCCTGGCCATATCCTGATGTTTAAACTTTTTTGAAATTCCTGCCCATGCTCTGAACTCATGCCTGGCTCTCCTTGACCAGATAACAACCCTCCCTAAAACCTCGGTGGTGCCACATAAATTCTGATGTTGGAATCTCACTTTACTCCCTACCTTGAAATGTTAAGCCATATAGATCATTAACCTGCTAACTGCCTTTGTATTACGCTTGCCAGAATCCTTTTAGCTGTAAGTTCCCAAGACATCCCCTTTGTAACTTTTTTGACTATAAAAACCTTTCTTCCTTGGAGAGCTGTTGCTGTTCTCTAGCCAGGCTTTTGGGTGAGACACTGCTGGTCAGCTCTCTTGTGCACACAATTTAAATCTGCTTTAATTTGGTTTAAAATTGGAGTCGGTGGTCTTTTCTTTGTGTCACAGGTTCAACATAGTGACCATGGAAAAACCTGACAATATCAAGAGTGGTACCAACTGAGGGAAATAGGATTCCTACACTGCTGTCAGGTTGTGAATTAGTGTGGCTACCCTAGAAAGCAGTAAAACTGAAAGTGTGCTTTACTTTTGACCCAGCAGTTCCATTGTTGGATATTACTTAAACTATCAGTATTATTTGCTAACTGCTACATCGTTTGTTGCAAAAAACCTCCTAAATTCCTAGTTCATACTATATATGACATAAAACCATCTATATAAATTTCAAAACTCAGAAGCAAATTAAAATTCTTAACACAACTTATCATTACCTGTTATTATCTTTTTTACTGTATCCTTCCCTTTCTTAAATGTAAGCTCTATGGGGTCAAGGACATTGTTGCGTTCACTTCTGTGTCTACTTCTGTTTCCATACTGCTCATGGGAAAGTCAGATTGTACATCTACTTGGGACATCAGTATGGTGGTTGCTTGAAAAGTTAAGCAACTATCATATGATATAGTCACTCCACACCAAGGTATTTATCCAAAGACACCATATTGCTGTACAAAGACTTGTTCACAAGTTTGTATTAGAAAAATCCTGGGCATATAGTAAGTGATCAATAAATACTTGAATGAATGAATGGAGGGATGGATGAATGGATGGATGAATGGTTGAGAAGGGAAAAGAAGTAATCTGAGAGGATGCTGGGTAACACCAGCCAGCACTTGGCAGGGCAGCGTGAGCTAGAATTAGGCTAGCAGATCTTGTGTCTCCTTGCTAGAGGGTGTGGACCAGGACTGGTTCATAGAAGTGGAGGGGTGGGGTGAGAGTCTGGAGCTACCTAGTAGTGGCTGCCAGGTGATCAGAGTGGGGTCTGAACATTAAGCTGGAACTGCTCAGTCAGGATTCCTGAGGTGTGACGGGACTATTCAAAAGTCAAACTTTGATCTCCTGTGCTGCATATAAAAGAAGGTAAGCAAGGAAGTACCTTCTTGTTGCTGTGGCCTTGAAGTGTCCCTTTACCACCCTCTACCTGCAAAGTCTAACATTGCACCAGATGGCTACCTTAAGGGCCAGGTTTGTAGGACTGTGCAAGGCAGGAGGAATTGGAGCTGAGATATTAAATTGATAACTGGCACAGTCAATCCGTTTTTTAACTCAACTTCTGTACTTATCTTTCTATACACATTTGAACTTTTGAACAACTACAAAACCATTCTGTGTTTCCATTTAATAAGACATCTATCCCTTATCCAAAGAAGTTCTTACCCTCTCCCCCAAATGAAGAGACACATGCTCCCAGGAACCATTGCATCCACAGCTAACAATATTCATTTCTCCTCAAATTTGATTACAGAACTGTGATCTTATTCTGTCATCAATTTGTAAGGAAAATAATAGTGATAAGAAGAAAACATGCTTTATAAATACAAACACATGCAAATACTAAGCAGAGAAAAAAGTGTGCAAAATTACTATAATTCTCCTTTTTAAATTGGTCATGAATAAGTTTGTCAGATAAAATGTAGTGCACTTCATCAAATTTTAAGTATAAATATATCCCTGATAATTACAGAGGATGTACACTAAAAATGCTATTTATTGTTTATCTGAAATTCAAGTTTTACTGAGTGTTTTTTATTTACTGAATCCGGTAATCCTAGTGTCTCATTTGTTTTTTCTTGCTAATGACACATTACCACAGATTGGGTAAATTATAAAGAAAAGTGGCTTACTTTAGCTCGTGGTTCTGGTCCAAGGTCAATGGGCTGCATCTTGTGATGTCTTTCTTGCTGGCAGAGTTCTGAAGTTGCACAGGGTATCACATGGTAGGAGACAGAGAGTGTGCCTGTGACCTAGCCAAATAGGATTTTATAGCAACCACAAAATCAAAAAAACTCATTAGCCCATTAATCCATTAATCACATGAATGGATTAATCCACTTGTGAGGACAGAGCCCTAATCACCTCTTAAAGCTCCCATCTCTTAAGATTTCACAAATAGGGATTAATTTTCAACATGAGTTTCAGAGGAAACAAACCATGTTCAAACAAAAGAACCTGATTCTTAGTGGACAATTATGGTTTTTTTCCTCTGCCACCTATTTGATTATCTCCCTGCTCTTCTACTAGAACCTTAGATGGTCATAGATCTTTACGTAATGGGGAGATCTAAACTTTCATTCTTGAAAGGTCTGAGTATGAAGAAATATTAAGATGCTTAGTATTCTGGGTTCTAGATTAAATCCTCCCTGTGCCATAGTGGAGCAGCAACCCAGTTTTCTCAAATGTGTGTGTGTGTGTGTGTGTGTGTGTGTGTGTGTATATATATATATATATATGATTCAAGAAGAAATGGAAGGGTTATAGCTGAGTTGTAGAATACTTCAGCTCAGAACCACAAAAAAAAATCTCATAAAAATATCAATTCTTGAATCAGACATCATTACTCTATATACATATATAACTATATGACTGGTGGGATTCTACATCGTGTACAACCAGAAGAATGAGAAATTATACTCCATTATATATGAGGTATCAAAGTGCATTCTATAGCCAATTAAAACAAATGAAAAAGAAAAAAAAAGAGAAAAATATCTCAATTCTTCTAAAGGCATAATATCGGTAATTAAAAATCTTCCCATAGGGAGCCAGGCACAGTAGTTCTCTAATTTCACTACTTGAGAGGCTGAGAAAGGAAGATTGTTTGAATCCAGGAATTTGAGGCCAGCCTGGGCAACATAAGGGCATCCAGTCTCAAACACACATACAAACAAAAACTAGATATCCAGTCTCAGTTTTCCCACAGAGAAAACTGGCTCTGAGAGTAAGAAATTCCAGGATTATGCCAATTCCTCCAGAAATTAGGACAGTTATTCTAGGGAATACACAGTGCCTCATTTCATGAGGCTAACACAACTTTCTTTGCAAAACCTGACATGGGGTAGCAAAAGAAAGAATGATTACAACTTTAACTCATTTAGGAATAAAGATACAAACACCCTAGACAAAATATTAGTACACTGAATCTAGCTATTGTACACAATGGGTGAGTTTGGTTTGTGCATTTCAAGAATGTGAGATGTCTCAACACTAGAAAAATACACAATTTGCAATGTTATAAAAGAAAAAATACCTTCAAAGAAAACACTGAATATGATTCAACAGATGATCAATTAAAAAACAATCCACTAGCCAGCTCTGCTTATCATACAAGGAATATAAAGGAACTTTGTTAATCTGATGGGAGAATCTTGAAGGGAACTATAGCAAGCATTGTGTTTCATAGTGAAATGTTTTAACGCCTTCCCCCTATTACACTGGAATACCAGTAGCTGGAGTAAGGTGAAGGAAAGAAAGGAGAGGTACAGGAATTGAGAAAATTATCATTATTCACAGGTGATACGCTTAAGCATATAGCTAGAAAATCCCACAGAATATATAGATACACTAATAGAATTTCTTTTATTTTAAAAAACTTTTTTGGGGGTACTAGGGATTGAACCAAGGGGTGCTTAACCACTGAACAACATTTTAAGCCATTATTATATTTATGACAATTATTATTATTTTTAAATTTAGAGACAGGGACTCTCGAAGTTGCTTGGGGTTTCACTGAGTTGCTGAAGCTGGCTTTGAACTCCCGATCCTCCTGCTTCAGCCTCCCCAGCCTCTGGGATTATAGAATCTATTTTAAAAAGTATATCATTTTTACTTGATCTGATTTCAGATTCATAAACTTACATATATATGTATGTATATATATTTATATTTTCACAATAGAAAATAAAAGTTTACAATTGCATTAAAATATTTGTTATACAGATTTCCAAGTCATTCGTGGGTGAAATTGTGCAACTTCATTGAGAATTATTAAAACTTATTAGTGGGAAAGGCAGAAGATATTCGTGGATTAAAAGATTAAATGTGGCAAAGATGTCAGTTCTTCCCAAATTGGCAAATTCCCTGAGAATTTGTTCAACATGCAAAATTCCTGTATGTTTTTTTGAGGAGGAAGTCCAGTTGCTGGTTCTAAGAGAAGCTCAGATTGTTTTAAACAAGAAAAGGAGCATAAGTGGTTTGGGCGGCTTCAAGGTCATGACAGAGGGGAGAGACTCCCTGAGCACAAACCTTGGGGCAAGGGCGGGGCTCTTTGTGCTCTCAGGGTTCTGCAGTACCACCATCCGACCGCCTGGGGATCTAGGCCTTCGCTGGTAGCTCTGGGAGGGGCTCCAATGTGTGGAGGAGTAGAGACCAGAACCGCAGAGGGCGTCTCTGGAACCTCTGAGGAGGAGAAATTGAGGCGCAGCACTCGGGGTTATATGAGGCAGTGGCAAACTGGGAATCAGAATGGCAGGGAAAAGTTGAGGGATCTCTGAGTGATTGATGCCCCTGTGCATGGTCTTTCTTTGGGGCTTTACCTGGATTCTCAATGTGCGAGGGGCTGTGCCCAGCCAGGATCAACATCAGTGAGTCTAAAACCCCAAAGCAGAACATGGACCTAGCTATGGGAATGTGAAATTGCTGGGTTATACATTGGTCTGGCTGCTCTGGGGAGTGATTGCTGCTCAGTCAACCTCAAGAGAAGCAAGTGCCCTGTATCCTGCACATCCAAATTGGGGTGAGCCTGGGGAAAGCCTGGAGTGTGCACAGGAAGGAGGTGCTCAGAGCTTCATGTGGCTGTTGGTGAAGGAAGAACTGGAGCAGCCGATGGGTCCATCCAACCAGGATTGGCCAGTACCTGCCCTCTATTCACACACAAGACTTCTAACTTGCTCTATTTAACCAGGTTGGATGGCCTAGTCCTAGGAAGTGAAAGGGAGCAAGATATGTCCCATATGATGTCTTAAAGTGCTCATTGCAGATGTCTGTGAGACCCTAAGGACCCTCAGGGCTCCCTCTATTGCCTCCCTTCCCCTCTCTTTTCCTTGGATACTGACTCCTGGCCTCCTTTCTGTTTCTGAAACTTTTCAGGTACATTTATACCCCAGGGCCTTTGTACTTGCTGTTCCTTCTGCCAGGAGCACTTCTCCCCAGAAACCTGCACTGCTGGTCCTTCATTCATTTGTGAATCCCTTCTTGACCATCCAGCTAAACCAGCAGTTGTCACTCTCACTACTTAAAGAACTCATGGCACCACATACTAGACTTCATGTTGTAAAGGTTAAATTTAAGTTTTGCTCTCCTGTTAAGTTTAAGTTTTGCTTTTCTGTAAGTTTAAGTTCTGTTTCCCTGGAACCCGAAACTTATGTTAAAAACAGTTACTTATATCAAAATGTACCCTGACCCAACACCCCCTGACAAAACGCATGATTATTCTGTAATGGTTATTTTGTAACAATCCCACCCTCGCACCCTAACTGCCATATGAACTTCCCTGTTTAAACACTGCATAAAAACTCTGCTTAAGCTGTGCTCAGGGCTCCAGCTTCTCTCAGGAGAGCTCTGAGCCCCAGCATGCTGGTCCAATAAACCCCTTTGCTTTTGCATGAGATAGTCTCTTGGTGGTCCTTTCCTCCGACGTTTGCCCGACCCTAACAATGTAATATTTGTTCTGGACCTGTGTAACCCCTTGCACTATGCTCTAGAATTGGGTCCCCAAGGCCACTGCAATGTCTCCAAAATCTAAAACTTTTCTGGGTATTGAGCTCATCAATGGCTACATATGGAATGAGTGGTGCTGGGTTCTTCTGGGGAAGGAGGGAGGGGATAATGCTGGAACAAAGGAGACCTAACCTGAACCTTTGTGTTTTTCTCTTAGTAAACGCATCTGTCATAGTCGACATTGGTAATACCTCTGAATGGGGTGTGTTGGCATTTGTGTCAATGTTCTAGGCATTTCTGTGTTTCTATAAACCCCAGCCTCCTTCTTTGTCTAAACCCCAATACCCTACCCCACCTGGCACAGGAGAGACCCATCTCTGGGACTGTTGGTCTGGAAATTTCTCTCTTCAAGGTGCCTTCTTCAATCCTAGTCGGGGGTGGGATGCAGTGGGGTGGGGTGGGAGGGTAGTGTACATCATGTGTGTGTGTGTATGTATGTGTGTGTATGTGTGTGTGTGTGTGTGTGTGTAAGGGTAGTAGGTGCCCCAGTTACTTTTCCCCAGACCCCAGAGTAGGCTCAGACTCTGGGCTCTAGTGGGGCCTTGGGAGCTAGAATTAGCTGTAATTTGAGTGTTCAGGTCATATGGAAGGGGGTGAGAACATTGACTTGGGAATGGAGATGCCAGGCCCCATCTCCTGGCTGTTGTGTGCCCTTGTAGGTCACACCTCTCCCATGTGGAAAGACATAATTATTTTCCCAGACTTGTGCATCCTGGGATTCTCCATGCAGACTCCTGGAGGTGATTACTAATGTAGAGTTATTTTAGAGAAGGGATAGCAGTAACCACTAGAGGGCACTGTCTGCTTTGGCTTTGCTGTGTATGTGTGTGGCTGTGAGCAGGTATCTGTGTAGAGTGCTTGTGAATGTGCATGTCAGGGAGGCACTTGTACACAGATACATGGGATGTTAGCCAGGTATGCAGCTGGGCCACCTCCATGTGATAACCATGGAGGAGAGTTAGGTGTGGACAGTGACATCTCTGTTCATGGTTGCTGAGCATGGTGGCCATAGGCCTGGGTACTGACCACTCAGCTGTTCTGCTCCTGCAGTGAAGTTGCAAATGAGTGTGAGTTAAGAAGAAAGGAGCTAGAGCAGGATTTCTGATTGACAAAGCAATTATTGCTGCCCCTGCTCAATCTCCCTGTAGAGAAGCTTCTAGGGTTGCCTTGGTGGGAGAGAGGGCATGAGACCCTGAATTCTGAGTCTAAATTCCAGGGAATCCAGTGGATTGAGGGCTTCAGTTTCTGGAGTCTTTCCTGTTTAGAGACTGGATCTATGTTAGTTCTAAGAGGCTTTTCTGCCATGTAAATTTATGGTGGGAGATTTCTCTGATCTAGGAGGTCCTGCCTGGCACAGGCCTGTCCCTGTCACCTGTCTTTTTCAGGAGTCTCTGGTCAGGAAATTCTTTCTGGTGTCTCTCCTTCTGTTATAGGATGGGAAAGTGCCCACCTTTGAGCCTGTGTGTCCTGAGATCCGTTTGTCTAAGATGTCCTTCTTGTGCTGATGGAGGAGGTGGTACTCAGCAGCTATGCCCACCTTTCCATCCCTCCCTCTCCCTTACCAGAGATTGAACCCAGGGTCTTAACCACAGAGCCACATCTCTAGCCCTTTTTATTTTATTATTGTCTTTTAAAATTTGGAGACAGGGTCTTGCTAAGTTGCTTAGGGCCTAGCTAAGTTGCTGAGGCTGGCTTTGAACTTGTTATCCTCCTGACTTAGCCTCCTGAGTTACTGGGATTACAGGCATGTGCCATTGCACGTGGCTGTATGTCCACCTTCTCAAAGGAAATTCTTTCTTCATCCTTATCTCCTTCTATTTTCTCCATCATCTCTTTGAGACCCAGTCTGAGAGATCCCCTCTCTATATTGAAGGCATTCCCATAACCAAGACCCTGAGCACTTTCCTTCCTCCCTTCTATACCTGATAGTCTTAGGAGCCCAACCTAACTGCCCTATTCCCTTGGGCCCCAAGGACAAGAGACCCAAAGGGAAGAAGCAGACATCTATTCACCCATTCAGGGTAGAATGTTCACTGGAGAGAAAGATAGAGTCACAGTGAGGCCTGAGCAAAAAGCAGGAAGGGGTCACTTGAATCATCCTATCCTGCGCCAACAGGTACCCAAGAAGGACATATTTGAGAGGGTGAGGGGCCAGATAAGATAGAGAAAGTTTATTACAGACCTCAAGATAAATTTAGACTTCAGTTCTGACAAGATAGAAAAGAGAAAAAAATCTACCTAGATTTCACCCTGAACCCTAAAGAGGAGGGAAAGAGGAAGATTCAGCAAGGAGGGTTAGCTAGGTGCTTCTGCTGCACACAAAACACAGGGGTGCAGACCTGGACTCCAGCCCTTCCTGACTCCAAGCCCAGACCCACCTACAGCTGTACTGTGAATCCAGGGGCTAGTCACTTATTCAGAGGACAGGTACAATACATGGGAGAGTGGCAAGAGGTGGCCACTCCTTCCATGGAATCACACAGTATTGGGTACATAGAATCCATCCACCTAAAAGGGAGTGGGATGGGGAGGAGGCATAAGTGTACCTCACAACTGGTTTCATTGCTAATGTCTGGTCCAGAAAGGGGCTGTGTCCCCAGCTCATCTCATCTTGGGGAATGTACTGGGCAAAAAGAGAGAGGCTTGTATATATCACAATGAAAGTGGAGCTGGGGACCTGTGTGGAACTGAGGCACCTAGGAGGGTCCTGGGTGCCCATTTTAAACCCCAGAAGGATGTACAATAGAGAATGTGTGTATATGTGCTCGTGTCTGTAACATATGTGGGTGCATGCATGGGATTTCACGTGTGCATTCATTTGTCTCATAGCTCAGGTACCCACAGTGTGGGACTGCCAGGACAATAACCTGTTTAATAGGACTAACACAGAGCTCCTAATGAGAGGAGTCAGTTCAAAGACTGATGAAAGATGTAAGGCTGGAATCCAACACTTGACTGTAATCTGGAGCACTCATTGACTAGCCATGAACTGCTGAACATGAAGAACTAAAGAAGGGAACTATTGAGTTGGCCATAGGGGACAATAGAGAGTACAGCTGACCCATGTCTCTGAGGGGCTTTGAAAAAGGAAAAATAGCCAAACAGGGCACACAGGGAGGAGTGTGGAGTAAGTACAAAGGATCTAGGGGTTAAGAAGTCCTTTCAGTGAGTGCTACAGAGAGGGACTATGGAGCCCAAGGCAGTGTCCCTGGGGAGGTAGGCACAGGATGGACATGGAAGGAAGAGCAAGTGGCTCGAGGCTACAAGAACTGGGATTACAGGTGGGGGACAGGAGACAAAAAAGGGATGGCCTCAGTGATGGGGGCTTAGACCTGAGATAGAAGGACATTTGAGGATAGAGTAATCTTCAGACTGTCCCAGGGAAGGGAGCTCACACATTCTCCTGGAGGCCTTGGGGATCCAAGGAGAGACTGATCTCGGGAGTGGGGAGGTGAACAAGTCTGCACAAGAGGAGCAAGCACAGGGTGGATAGGTGAAAATATGCAGACTGGGTTCCTGCTGAGGGCCATTTCCTTGCTGTAGAAAATCCTATGGATCTGCCAGGGTAATATCAGGAGCCTTTCCTGGCCATTTTATCTCAAGGTCTAATTGTGTACACCTGAGGGGATGGTCAAAGTTAAGATGGGAAGTGTGTAAACTAAAATAAGCAGGACCATGTTTTCTGGTTGAAAAGGAGGATGTTTATTGAGGATTTTCTGGGTTGAGGGAGAGGGCTGGGATGGTAGGGTTGGAAGGAGAGAAGCTTCCCTGGGGTTTTCAGCTCCAGGGTGGAGTGAGGGTCTGGGACCTAGGAACACTGTGAAGGGGACACACTCTTGTCCACGGTACTCCCCTCACGAGTGACCTGGCAGGTGTATGAATTATGAGATTTTGACTTATCTGCTGTCACAGGTAGCTGCTGGCCATGTACTTATTGTTGGTCTGTTTGGAGGGCTGAGTGTTCTGCACACCCTGGGTGACCTTGGTGCCATCTCTCTTCCAGTCCACAGTCACGACACCTGGGTAGAAGTCGTTGATCAGACACACCAGTGTGGCCTTGTTGCTCTGGAGCTCCTCAGAGGATGGTGGGAACAGGGTGAGCTAGGTCCCAGCCTTGGGCTGACCTGCAAGATGGACCAGGAAAAAGGGATCAGTGTTCTGGTGTCCACCTGGGGAGCCCCTACACTCAGTGTGTGAGGAGGGTCTTCTTGTTGCGGGACTGTGTTTTGGAGTATGTGTCTTGTAGAGGTTGGGTTGAGGAATTCCTTAAACTATTCCCCATGTTTCCAGGCTTTAAACAACCCAAGACACCTGTGTATCACCTTACCTGGCACCTCTTAGACCATAGCCTTTCACATAGATATGTCACCCTTGCCTTTCTGTCTTGATTCCTCCTTTATCTGTCTGGCCCATCTGTCATCTCTTTCTGTCCTCTGAGCTCTCTGGGATTCCAGTGTATTCCGTTATGGGTCAGTTTTGACCTGATTCCTTGGCTCTGAGGGCCAGTGTTTTTACTAAGGAGCCCATTTTCACACTTATGAGTCTCCTCTTGAGTCTCTGCCATGGGTAAGGGTCTTTGTTCCTAAAAGTCTGTCTCTCTGGCATGGCCTCAAGGTTAGGGTCTTTGTTTATAGGCCAGGTACAGGTTTTCTGCACTGGGAACTATTTTCTATGAGTTCAGGATCTCATACTTCTGAGGAGCTCACTTTGCCATATCATGTCCTTCAGTGAATATGTACCCAGCATCATATATACAGTCTTCTCCTCCTTTCTTTCTCTTGACTAAGTTTCATAAGTCCAAATGTGGCTCTGGGCCCTTTACCTAGAAAACCATGGAGGCTTAATGATCCCTTCTAACTCCTACTTTTATGGTTCTGTATTCTGTATTCCCAGCCTTAGATGTTCCAATTCTTTCCTAATTCAGCTAACATCAGCTCCTCATAGCACCTGGTCCCTCTTCCCCATAAGATAGTGCCTCATGCATATGTTCACACAGCTCATCAGATAGGGCTTAGGCCAATGGAAGACAAAACAACAGAGCACATCTTAGGAAAAAATATGCCACAAACAGAAAGACAGCTGAGTATCCAAAGGTTATCCTGTCCAGTTCCTTTCCTCTGATGTCAGAGTTGAAGGGTGGTGAGTACTACTTGAGTTTTGCTGGGGTCTGAACAGGAAAGGAAAGTTCAGTGCCTCAGGGCTGAAAACCATGGAGAATGTTTAACCCAAGACTGAGACAAGACACAGAAGAACACAACCTAGGGGAAACTCTTACAATCCTCATGGATAACAATGAAACAGGAATAAGGAATCACTCACCCAGGACTGTCAGCTGGGTCCCTCCTCCGAACACAAAACACTGTGACACAGATTGTGCAAAAACTCTTTCCTACTTTACCCCTACCCCCTTAGACCCAGCTGCAGCTGTGCTGGAGGCAGCCTCTGATAGACCTGGCACCTTCATGAGAAGAAGGTGAAAATCATTGAAAGATGACCAGTACATAGTGTCATTCTTGGAAGGTGCCACCTGTCCTGAGCAAAAGCCTCACCAAGAGATCACCCCAATGTATTTCTCTTCACTATGGAAGAATCACTTGTTAGAAAAAGGAGAAATATAGGAAGTGCCCATTTCATGATCACATATTGCCCTCGACCCTCATTGCAGCCTCTGCCCACAGGACCCCTCTGGGCTGCCTACCTCATGTGGAAGTGACAGTCCCTGGGTCTGGATCCCAAGGAGTCCAGTAAATTGAGGGTTTCCATGGAATTGGGACTTAGCCTGGGACTGTGACTTTTAAAGTGTCACACTGTTATCTGAAGTTCTTGGGGGATGTGTCAGTCCTGGGACATCTCCTGTCCCAACAGTCCCTGTTATCTCTGCCTAACAGGATGTCTTCCCTGGGTATCTTCTGTTGGGTCTCTCCTCCAGTTGTATGATGGAGAGTGGACACATTTAGTCTTGTGAGTCCTTCACCCCACCCTGGCCAGGCATCCTAACTATAGTGGGGCAGCAGGAGAAGGGACCCAACAACTGGATTCACCTTTCTACACAAAGTTCTTTCTCCATCCTTGTCTCCTTTCATTTTTTTTTAAATTTTTTATTGTTGGCTGTTCAAAACATTACATAATTCTTGATATATCATATTTCACACTTTGATTCAAGTGGGTTATGAGCTCCCATTTTTACCCCAAATACAGATTGCAGAATCACATCAGTTACACATCCATTGATTTACATATTGCCATACTAGTGTCTGTTGTGTTCTGCTGCCTTTCCTATCCTCTACTATCCCCCCTCCCCAGTTGAAAATCTAGAAGTCATCCTGCACTCACTAAAAACTTTCCTAGTCTTCTATACCCATGTTTCCTCATGCTGCTGCCCTCATTCAGGCTCTCATTATTTCCCTTCTAGCATTTTGGAAATATCTAACTTTTTTTTAACCTTATCTTGATCATTTTCTTCTTCCACTCTGCCACTAATGTGTAACTTGAATAAAAATCTGAATGGTGAGGCCACTAAGGTTACAATCCTCTAGGGCAGGGGTGGGTGCGCACTGTTATAAGCACTGTCTGCTATTGTTATATGCCTCTAGGAGTAAGAACCAATGCTGGACTGGAAACATTTCATCTGTCAGCCAGATACAAAAGGCCTTCATGACCTTGGATATCTTATCTTCTGTCACTTCTGCTTCCGACATTACAATAAATGACCATAAACTATTTGTACTTCCTCTTATTCTCATACTGTGGCATACTATTCCTTGGTTTTGTGCCTTGGCCTGTAGGAATTCCTCCCTCAGAAACGTGCTGGAAATACAAACTGCCAAAAGCATTGTTCCTACTGCGTACATGTTATTTTATTCCTCATTTTGGTAGGTGTTGACTCTTGAACTGCTCAGATCATGACTGATGCTTCCTTTGCTCCCTCTCTCTTTTCCTTCTGGTTTTCCTCCTCACACCCAAGTGCAAGTCCCCTCATAATCAGGATGGTGTAGTCTCAGAGCTTTTTGGAAATGCCAGGTCTTGCTGGTTCAATCATGCTTTGAAGTTCTCTCCTTGAGCTGTGTTACACTTGAACCTGCGCCACTCATGGTAGCAATAGGTAATGGTGGCCAGGTACATGTGCAAGCAAGGAGGGCTTTTGCAAATTGGACCTCAGTTTGATCCTCCCCATATCCTGTTGGGTAAGCCAGGAGCTATTACTTCACCCCTTTACAGAGCTGAAATGGAGGATTTTTTTTTTCTAAATTCATCGACATGTTTTACAGGTGTATACTTGACTCTATAGACTGTGTGTTGATATCTCAAGTCCTGTAACCTGATTTAGTGATGGTTGGCTACTTCTTATTAAAGGGGCTTGGGTGTGATCTGTTTTTGTTTTTAGAAGCTCAAAGGGAAATCCATAATATGAACAAAATTTATTTCAGAATATTTGTACACTGTGGCTTAAGAGCCTAATCACCTTGGAATATTCCAGGCCCCCTACTCCCCTTGTTTAATATGTCTTCATTTTTTGGTCAGTTTGATCCTTGACACATCTGTAAAAGAGAAGGGAAGGAAGAAGAGAGGGAAATTTTGCATGATTGGTTTTGGATATTGATTTCTGAGGCCTGTACTATAAGTCACTGAAATTATTTGATTAAGTCTTAAAGATTCAAATACAGTGTGGTTGGGCCTAATAATAATACTAAAAACAGTTCCTTTCAGTGAGGGAGAAGGGAGAAGCTTCTGAGTTCCTCAATGAAGTGTCCATGCACATTCACTCCTGTCGGACTGTGGTATTTCCCACTTCCTGCATCCCATCTAGCAAGGATCCAAGCCTAATAGGCTAATTTCTAAGACCATGGGTCTCTTTGGAAAGATCCTGTTCTTCTTGAGGTTTAACACTGAAAGAAATCAGAAACAACAAATGACTGTATTTGCATTCTCTCACTTTTTAATGAATTCATGCAGCTCCAGCAAATATATGAGAATTAGGAATATTCTCTTCTTTATGGAAGGAAAAAAAGATCATTCTATTTAAAATATATCTGCGCATTGCTAGTATTTAATCAAGCTCTGGATTTGAGCTCAATTAGAGCTTTGATAAAAGTAAGGAGAAAGGAAACGTGAAAGAATGCTCTGCCATTCATGAGGGGCCTGTGTGTGTTTTTCGTTTCGAACTAAATGAATAATGGGACCATGCATTTTCCATGTTGGTATTTTCCGCCCTGAGAATAATTCCCTTCCTGGCTTCTCAATGAATAATGCATTATTTCTGAAACCCAAGAGGCATTCCTTTGATTTTTCCTTTATGTTTAGCTTTCTGAGTGATTTTCAATAAAGGAAATTCAAGGACTTGGAATGAATGCTTGATTAACATTTTTATTGAAGTTCAAGAGCTCTTTGGCTATTATCTCCTGATATTTGGAATATTATTTTTTTCTAAGGAAAGTCTAAGGTATCGTATTTATTAGAAAATGAAGCACCTTGGACCGTCTTCAAAGTGAACAGCAGTTTAAAACCAATACACATTTGTGTTGCAGAACAAAGAGCTTTGTGGGGGTACTTTTCTCCTTGCTTCATTTTCAGTTCCCTGCTGAAAAGGTTCAAAAGAGAAAGCTCACATTCAAAACTGGGCTGTTTAGAGACTAAATCTCATTTGTTTACATTCTGGGATATTCATAACTTGAGGCTAGTCCAAATCCAAGACTTCAGCCCAAGTATGCCTGCATCCACCAAGGCCAGCACACTGAAGTCTAAAGATTCCATTGCACTTCTGGGTCATGCTGTTCCCCATCTGCTCATTAGGCAGCCTGATTGTCCATATGGAGCCTATTAGGTGAGGTGTAATGGGACACGATGGTATCCACTAGTCACATTAGCTCACGTCGTTTCAATCAAGGATCCCCTGGAGATCCTGAGGTAACCTGATGGTACATTTTAATGATATTTCTCAGCTTCCATTTTCCTTGTGATTTAAATGATTAGTGACTTCAGAAACAAAATGGAACTAAAAATGGAATTAAAAATATATTCTACATTTCCATTCCCTTTAGGATTATAGTAAAATCTTAATTCAGAATAATTGGGGAAAGAAAGAGAACAAAGTTGATCAGTTGAAACATAGAATTTGGTTTAAAATATTTAATTCTATTAGTTTCAAGAAATGGAAAAATAAGGTAGTATTTTCTAGAACATGGACTCTGGAGCCATCCTCTAGGAGCAGAAAGGCTGGAATTTGTCTCCTGTCTGCCACTTTCCAGTCCTATAGCCTTGAGCANGGGGGGCGGCTCTGCCCCTCAGCAGGCCGCTGGGCCTGCTCTGTGGGTGGTCACAGTTCCCTCTACCTTGCCAGCGCAGGCGGAGGGGGCGGCTCTGCCTCTCAGCAGGCCGCTGCTCCTCTTCTGCCGGTGGGTCGCAGGCCCGCCTACCTTGCAGGAGTGGTTGGAAGCTCTGTCCCGCCGCGGGCCACTGGGCCTTTTCTGTCGGTGGTCACAGTTCCGCCTACCTGGCAGGCGCGGGGGGTGGGGGGCGGCTCTACCCCTCAGCAGGCCGCTGAGCCTGCTCTGTGGATGGTCACAGTTCCCTCTACCTTGCCGGCGCAGGGGGAGGGGCCTTGTCTCCTTTCAATTTCCTTCTCCATCATCCCAAATCCACAGTCTAATTCTCTCCTTAATGGGTGGAAGCAGCCATAGCTGGGACCATGGAGCATAGACCCTGGGAGGCCAAGCACTTCCCCTCCCCTTTTAAAGATCCCATAACCCTAGAGCTTTAGCCTGAGACACGTGTGTCTCTGAACACACAAGTTCAGATCTCTGGTTCAGAGATCTCAGCAAATGGAGGGGGTGGATATTCCGAAGTTCAGACGAGAAAACTCTGTAAAGGTTAAATTCAAGTTTTGCTCTCCTGTTAAGTTTAAGTTTTGCTTTTCTGTAAGTTTAAGTTCTGTTTTCCTGGAACCCAAAACTTATGTTAAAAACAGTTACTTATGTCAAAATGTACCCTGACCCAACACCCCCTGACAAAACGCATGATTATTCTGTAATGGTTATTTTGTAACAATCCCACCCTCGCACCCTAACTGCCATATGAACTTCCCTGTTTAAACACTGCATAAAAACTCTGCTTAAGCTGTGCTCAGAGCTCCAGCTTCTCTCAGGAGAACTCTGAGCCCCAGCATGCTGGTCCAGTAAACCCCTTTGCTTTTGCATGAGACAGTCTCTTGGTGGTCCTTTCCTCCGACGTTTGCCCGACCCTAACAACTCCATGAGAGTGTTCTTTGGACAGAGAGAGTTCCCAGCAGGGTACAGGAAAGGGTCATTTCTATCCTGCCCCCACAAGTAACTAAGACTAGGGGATGATTTGGAAAAAATGAGTAAGCAGATGAGGAGGGGCAAAAATGACAGATTCCTGCACAGATTGAAATCTCAGCTCCAGAAAGGCTAGAAAAGAGAGAATCCACCAAATGGGAGAGGAAGGGGAAACTCACCAAGGACGGTCAACTTGGTCCCGCTGCCGAACACAGAACACTGTGAAACACATCTGTACATAAACCCCTTTTTGCACCATGGCCCAGACCCCCCTGCAGCTGCACCAGAGGCCCAGGGTTCAGCCTTTTTTTCACAGGGGTTACTCAGGCCATGGGTGGGTGAGATTTGGTCGCTTTTGATTGACCTGGAACATCACCTCTTTGGAGGCTTGGAATATGACCATTTTGAGTCATGGCAAGGATTTAATTTAATTTCATGTATATATTTTTATTATGATATGAAAACATGAAAGTGTAGAAAACCGTCAAAAATTAATGGTAATTATATGAGGTGATGGGGTTCTGGATAACTTTCTCCTCATCTTTATAATTTTTTTGTAATTTCCCAAAACAATATGAATATGTTAAAATTACTGATTGGATGAATATATATATATATATATATATATATATATATAGAGAGAGAGAGAGAGAGAGAGAGAGAGAGAGATATTGATATATATAGATAAATATAGATATTTGATGACTCAAATGCACCCATTTTTTATGATCTATTGTTCTCTCCTAAATCTTCAGAGAATACTCAAAATTATGTCCTAGGAATATACTGAACAAACACCCATCATGTAATATTCTAATAATAATAATAATAATATTCTAATGATACAACATTCTAATAGCAATATAAATCTTATGAATGATGATCCTAATTTAAGGGAAATATATGGCAGCCATTTTAAGGATGTAACTAGAAGGTAATATTTAACACTGATTATTTCTGCTATTTTTGATTTCTGTGTGTGAAATCAGTGTTCCCAGCTAATGGTATTGCGGGGAAGAAGCTGGGTGGCCTGGGTGGGCTGGTGTTGAGTATGTCAGGAACAGGAGGAGGAGGAAGATTAGGAGGAACAGCAAGTGGGAAGCAACATATTTCCTATATAGAGATGATGGCGCTCTGAACTCTGTGTGCAACTGGGACTTATGAGGAGGCTCTTGTATACCCCCACATTCTCAGCCAGGAGGTAGTGACAGATGAGGAGGAATGGCAAAGATTACAGATTCCTGCACTGACAGGGATGAAAGTATGAATGGGAATTTGGGGGTTGGATAGAGAATCACATTTCCCATCAAGGTCCCAGGTCCTGCTGCAGGTTCCTGAGCTCCATCCATTGACTTACCCTTGGTTGGGTTGTACTGAAGGTGCATTGTTTGTTTCTTGTTTCTGTGAGTGGCCACTCCTTGAATTGCAGGGTACTTCTTCAGAACTGGAATGGCCCAGATTCCTGGGTGTGGTCGGTAGATTTCCCTTGCTTCCAATAGAGTTTATTCCATGAGCTCTAAGTGTGGGGATCACTGCTTTCCCCTTGACCTCCTTCTGACTTACACATTCACCTGTGCACATACCTGCTCCACCATGTCCTTTGTGCACGAAGCAGTCAGCCTCTGTTCATATTGTCAACATCACTGGGTGCACCTACAGCCTAGAGACACACATGGTAACCCTCATGAGAAGGACATAAGCAGAATGGGATCCCAACACCAGGCCCTCAATGCACTGCCTTGTGCTGGCCCATTAACCTGTAGAGCTCACAGGGGGACTCGCACCTGGCAGCTTGGAATCCCTGAAGTGTCCTCCTCAGCAAACACCTCCCTAGTTCTCCAAAGTCACCTGCTGCTCCCTGAGTACAGCCCTTCACAAGCTTTCTCCTGTCCTCTGTGTCACTCTTGTAATGCACAGAAAATTCCTGCCTTTCCCCAAAGTGAGTGGCCTACCACAGAGACCATTAGCATGGGACTCCAGGACACTTGGTGATCTGTTTTCATAACACCAGGGGGCCTTACTGCCTCTCCTGCAACCTAGAATCTTCCTGATTGTCAGAGAGGTGCTCAACATGACAATGTATAAGGAAGTGTATGAACTTGTTATATGCATTTTGTGTGGAAAGGTGCATGTTTGTTCATGGCCATATATGTTTATGTGTATGTGTTGATTCAACAGCAGGGAGCCTACACCAAGTTGATAAGAAGGAGCCTCAGCTTGCATACAAGCACATGGAAGAATCCTAGAATGTGGCTACTGATTTTGGACACACTAAACCCACTGACAACCTTAGGGCATCTATGATGGGTCCATTAGAAGCAATACTGATTCCTGCCTCTCAGGGGACTGGAGAATAGTTGGAAAAGCAGGGACACACGTAGATTAGTGGTACCAAGAGGGGACTGTAGGATGAATCACCAAGGATCATGGACAGAATATCTTATTAAGAATTGCTATGGGGCCGGGAGTGGGCAGTGCTATGGGGTCCAGGCAGTATCCCCAGTGAGGTAGGAGTAGGGTGGTCACAAAAGAAAGAGCAAGTGGCTCTAGGCAGAAAGGACAGGGATTACAGGTGGGGGAAGGGAGACAAAGAAGGGATGCCCTCAGTGATGGGGGCTTAGACCTGAGATGGAAAGACATTTGAGGATGGAGTGATGTTCAGACTGTCCCAGGGAAGGGAGCTCACACATTCTCCTGGAGGCCTTGGGGATCCAAGGAGAGACTGATCTCGGGAGTGGGGAGGTGAACAAGTCTGCACAAGAGGAGCAAGCACAGGGTGGATAGGTGAAAATATGCAGACTGGGTTCCTGCTGAGGGCCATTTCCTTGCTGTAGAAAATCCTATGGATCTGCCAGGGTAATATCAGGAGCCTTTCCTGGCCATTTTATCTCAAGGTCTAATTGTGTACACCTGAGGGGATGGTCAAAGTTAAGATGGGAAGTGTGTAAACTAAAATAAGCAGGACCATGTTTTCTGGTTGAAAAGGAGGATGTTTATTGAGGATTTTCTGGGTTGAGGGAGAGGGCTGGGATGGTAGGGTTGGAAGGAGAGAAGCTTCCCTGGGGTTTTCAGCTCTAGGGTGGAATGAGGGTCTGGGACCTAGGAACACTATGAAGGGGACACACTCTTGTCCACTCACGAGTGACCTGACAGGTGTATGAATTATGAGATTTTGACTTATCTGCTGTCACAGTCAGGTAGCTGCTGGCCATGTACTTATTGTTGGTCTGTTTGGAGGGCTGAGTGTTCTGCACATCCTGGGTGACCTTGGTGCCATCTCTCTTCCAGTCCAGAGTCACAACACCCGGGTAGAAGTCATTGATCAGACACACCAGTGTGGCCTTGTTGCTCTGGAGCTCCTCAGAGGATGGTGGGAACAGGGTGAGCTAGGGCCCAGCCTTGGGCTGACCTGCAAGATGGACCAGGCAAGAGGGATCAGTGTTCTGGTGTCCACCTGGGGAGCCCCTACACTCAGTGTGTGAGGAGGGTCTTCTTGTTGTGGGACTGTGTTTTGGAGTATGTGTCTTGTAGAGGTTGGGTTGAGGAATTCCTTAAACTATTCCTCATGTTTCCAGGCTTTAAACAACCCAAGACACCTGTGTATCACCTTACCTGGCACTTCTTAGATCTTGCCTTTGACACAAATATGTCACCCATGCCTTCCTGCCATGCCTCTTTCTGCCATCTTTCTGGTTCATCTGTAGTCTCTTTCTATGAGTTCTCTGGAACTTCATTATGAGTCAGTTCTGACTTACTTCCTTGGCTTTGAGTTCCAGAGTTTTTACTAAGGAATCCATTTTCATCCCAATGTTTTTCTTCTTGAGTCTCTGATGTGGGTAAGGGTCTTTGTTCCTCAAAGTCTGTCTGTCTGGCTTGGCCCACCTCCTTTTGCAGAGTGAGACCAGAATTCCTCTTTACAGGTCATATCTGTAGGTTTCCTGCATTGGGACCTATTTATATATAAACTCAGGAGCCTGTGCTTCTGCAGCATGTGCCCTGTGGAGACCCACCTTTACCATTCTCATCTTTAGTCACTCTTCTCCTGCCTATCTGTTATCCAGAGCCTCCTCTTCTTTTCTTCCTCCTAAGTTTCCTGAAACCCAATGGTGTGTCTGGGCTCTGTCCCTGGCAGTACTTGAAGGCTTGGGGTCCCTTCTACCTTTTACCTCCTTTCTGACCTTTGATCCTGAGTTTACAGTCCAGGATGCCTGAGCTGAGTTATGACACGTTGTTCCCCTCTTTAATCCTTAGTGTCCTAAGTCTTTTTGATTTCACCATTTTTCAGTCCCACAATGTCTTTTATTTCCTCTTGCCCTTAGATAGGGCCTGAAGTTAATCCCCTCACAAACTAATTAGACCAAAAAGTGCCCAACAAGGGAGAACAGATCAGAGCACTTCTTGTGGACCAGCATGCCAACACAGAGAGACAGGCAGACAGACAATGGAATCTTAGTAGGTCATTCTGTGCAGTCCCCTGCCTCTGGAGTCAGAGGTTGAACGTCTGCCTACAAACCACTGAGACAATCACGAGTGTCTGAACAGATAGGGTAGAGTTCAGTGTCCTAGAGCTAAGATCCAGGGAGAATACTTGTCCCAGGACAGAGACAGGACACAGACAAAGAATTAAGAAGCAGAAAATTGTCCCCAAACTTAGAGAGAACAGAGAAAGAGGGCAAAAAATCACTCACCCAGGACGGTCACCTTGGTCCCTCCGCTGAACACCCAACACCATGATACAGACTCGTGCAAAAACCCCTTTTTGCCTTGCCCTGACCCTCCCCCAACCAGCTGCATCTGTGCTGGTGGCAGCCACTGATGGAACTGGGCAACCTGAATGAAGGGAAGTTACCCTTGCTGAAAGATGATCAGTACACAATGCCCTTCTCAGGAACCACCATCCTGGGAAAAGACCTCATCAAAATGTCAATTATGCCTTTTCATGTTTTCCATGGAAGAACCACCTTTTGGGAAAGGAAGAAACAGAAGTCTCAGTGACAACTCTGGGAGGCCATGGGCTGTGTGGCAACCTGGGAAAGTACCAGGACCAACAGCTCAGCTCCTCTTAGCTCCTGCCTGGCCTGGAGCCACCAGAGGGATGTGGAGACTATGGTAGATGATGACAAGTCAAGAACACATGCAGAAAGCACAAGCACCCTTTCAACTCTCATTTCAGCTTCTTACACAAAGAGGAAGAGCCAACACTATAACAACAGAACTATACTCAGAACAAAGTAAATACATTTATGATATTTGGGAGGGATTTTGTGAGTCCCTGATTGATTTTTGATATTAAGATATCATTGAAAATTTCTGCTTAGGTTAGATAATCATATTTTAGTTATGTCTCATCTTTCCAGAACAGAAGTGGAATATTTGCAGATGAAAAGAGAAGATGTCTGGCATTTATTTCAAAATATCATGTAAGGGTGATGTAAATTTTGTGGGTGGATCAAAATCATCCATGAATTGATATTTTGATAGGTGGTTGATGAGAACCACGGGGTTCATTATTATTCCTGTTTTCTTTTTGTGTTGAAAATTCTCAAATAAACACCAATTTTTAAAATTAAGAGGAGGTTAGTCTTGGGGCAGTGATTTGGGATGAGGTAGATCCTGCCACTGTATCCACTGAGGCCATTGATATGGCATTGGATGGTCTCAGCTTCTATATCCATGACTTGGAGTCAGTTAAATGCTGAGGTATGTTAAAGCTGTGGTTTGGGATCAGGGGTGGCCATAATCAAGCTCCAGGAGGACCCCTTTCTCTATCCCATTTTGACTCCAGAACTCCCTGTGTTTGCAAGTTCCATCTTGGCAGCTCTGGTGAGGACATTTGCCATGGTCTTGATGAGGTGGACACTCAGAGAGGGGACCTGTGAGCAGCTGGGGAACAGAGGACTAATAGAGATAGCTAGGGATGCATATTTAGGTTCCCTAACCCATTGTCATGGCCCCTGAGAGTGTGTCTCTGACTTTGGGCTGGAGGTGCACATGATTGTCTGTTCCACATGAGAGAGGAAGGGAGTGGGCCTTGTGGGATGGAGAATCTGGGGGCTCTGAGTCCTCCTGGAAGCTAAACCTTACTTGTAGCTATTTTGATACATTCATCCTGCCCTGATTTATTCTGTCCCATACCCAATTCTTGTCTTTAGTTGATCTCTGACACAGTTTCCTTGGGACAATCAATGAATGCTGGTTCTGTGCCTAATTTGATGTCTTTTCTCACTTGCTTAATTTCTTTCATATCTTTTTCACCCATTTCAATTTCCTCCTTTTACAGGCTGAACATCAAACAACTCTAGCCATCAACCAGCCACAAACCTTCATCCTGGAAGCTTATGGTCCAATCCTTCAGGGTCATTCCAACATCATGATATTGTCAACCTTAAGCCTAACGTCATATCCATTGGATGGTTCAGTGATCATTCTTATATACTTCTGCCTTACCTTATGTTCCCCTACCTAGCTCCATGAAATATGAGTCTCTTTCAGAGTATTATAGGATTCCCAAGGGTGAAGAAGAGGGTCAACACAATGTGGAAAATACTATTTTATTATATTAGCTGTTTCCCTATTGCAGAACCTGTATCTTCACTTAGCTGACATGCAATGTGAAAGCCTGAGAAATGAACATGTAGAGTTCATTTTCCAAGCCTTTCCATTATTCCCTGGTGATGAGAAACTATGGACAACTCACTTGGTTAACAGTCTCCCAAAGGGGTTTCTCATAGGAAATGGAAAGTTCAAACTTTGTTCCTGCTAAGACCATGACCTTGGCTCAAGGGTCTTCTTTACTTTAATGTTTCTGCCACTAGCTTGCAGCTGAACTCCTGGAGTCCCCCTTATTTCTCCCTAATACCTCATTATGGCCAACTGCCATTCTTCTTACTAGTCCTCTCCCTTCCAGGTAGCAAGACCACTCTGCAGGGATAAAATATCTTCTCACAGTCCCCACCAGCAAAGGGAACTCACTCACCAATTCTATGGTGGGTTTGGTGGATGGGATGAGCAGGAGATGTCATCTCACAGAGCCTTGCCTCTGCTGTGTTCTTGGTACTGCTCCTCACCCCCAGACTATGAGCCCCAGCAGCCCTTACCATCCTCACAGACTCTGATGACTCTTTTATTTTTATTTTTTTGTAATTGTAGATGGACAGCATGCTTTTTTTATTTGTTTATTTTTATGTGATGCTGAGGATTGAACCCAGTGCCTCATACATGCAAGGCAAGTGCTCTACCACTGAACTACAGCCCCAGCCCTTGATGACTCTTGATTTTACCTAGCAGCCAAGTAGTTCTCTGTTTGCTTTTTCATTTCTCATCTCCTGAGTTTAACACACATGCATGCCCTTTGAGGAAGGCAGGAGTCTGAAGCATGAATAAGCAAGGCCCCAGCCCCAGGGTTTAGGGGATCCAGGCCCCTGAGCAGTGACATTTCTGCTTAGAGACATAACCAATCACCAGTGGCACATTAGAAATGTGAAATGATACATGAGTAGGTCTTCATTGATGAGATTTAGGAATGAGGAACATGTGAGACCCACCTGGTGTGACCCTCTGTGTTGGGGGCTTAGGAATACAGTAGAGAGTTGGGGAAATGGGTATTTGGTTGAAGAAGGATACTCCTGGGGTTATACCCTACACTGAGAACTCTGAGGCCATTGCAACTAAAATAAAGATAAGAACAAATGAGATAGAGCAAGATTTCTGATTCACAAAGGGATATTTTATTGAGCAGTCAATGGGTTCAGAGAGAAGGGCTTAGTGGGAAGACTAGGAAAAGGAGGGGTCCCTCACCAGGGTCCTTCACTTCCAGGATCATGAGGGTGGGGTGAGAGACAAAAAATTAAGAACATCCTGCAGGGGCACACTCTTCTCCACAGTGTTTCCTTCATGTGTGACCTGGCAGCTAAAGCTTTTGTGAGATATCTACTTGTCAGGCGTGATGGTCAAGTAGCTGCTGGCCATGTACTTGTTGTTGGTCCATTTAGAGGGCTGGGTAGTCTCCACACCTTGGCTGATTGTGGTACTATCTGCTTTCCAGGCCACAGTCACAGCACCCAGGTAGAAGTCATTGATCAGACACACCAGTGTGGCCTTGTTGGTCTTCAGCTCCTCAGAGGAGGGTGGAAATACAGTGAGCGAGGGGGAAGCCTTGGGCTGACCTGTGTGGATAGAGAAGTGGTGTGGGTCACCAGAGGACAGCCCAGGTGTTGGGGATGCCCCAAAGTTTCTGCAGTCATTTTCATTGTGATTTTCTTATCCCCTCAGGGACTCTTCTTCCCTTTTCTTTCCTTTCTTGTGAACTTAAGCCATCTGGAGAATAGACAGCACCTTCCATGTTACCTCTCCCAGATAGTTTTGTGTCCTTCCCCTTTGTAGGCTTAGTTTACCAGTCCAAATTTTCTACCTCACTTTATCCTTCTAGTACCCAGAACCTCCTTTGTTAAGTGTTCCTGGTCCATCCAGATGGAAGGATGGTTCTGGTGGGTGTACTCAGTTCACAGGGTTCTTGGAACCTCCTGTCCTCTTTGATGTCAGGTTCTGCTCCATCCTGGTCCTCTCAGCATTTTTGGCAGGGAATTGTGCTCTACCCAGACAAGTGGGGGCTCTTCCAAGTCTGCCATATCCTCATTACAAGACCCTTTGCCTTTTCCTGGGACTGCTCACTGCCATAGACTATGGGGCACAGAAGCCCTCACCCACCCTCACAGTCACTAATGACTCTTGAATTCACCTAGCAGTCAAGTAGTTCTGTGAGCTTTCCATTTGCTTTCTCATTTATCATCTCCTGAATTTAACATGCACTTTGAGGAAGGCAGGAGTCTGATGCATGAATAATCAAGGTCTCAATCCCCAGGGTTAACAGGCTCCGGGGAAAGAAGAGTCTTTGCTTCTTCCTGAGAACCACCCTGGGAGGGCTGGACTCTGGTCACCTTGTGTAGTCTGATCTGGCTCTGAATCCCTCTGCCCTCAAGGCCCATTAGAGAACCAGACAGGTGCATCCTAGAGTGAGCAAGATATCTCTCTCTCTGTCTTCTGGTGTTGTCTATTTGGGATAACTTCTTGAGTGCCCATGGTCTAGGGTCCCAGCTCCAGTCTTGTCCCTGGGTGTTCTGTGAAGCCTTCCCAAACTGGATGAACATCCAGCCCTCAGCCTGGATTCTGGGGGCCTGTGAACTCTCAGTAAGGCCTAGTGCTCCCTAATTAGACCTGGCCCCTGGTCCTCACTTGGTTTTTAGCCCTAGAGGAGGGAAAGGGACCCCTGTCCCTGTCTCCAGCCCAGGCCTCGAGGGCAAGGCCATATCCCACTTTTGGAATCTGAAGGTGGCTCCTTCTGCTACTGGGACCCTTCCTGCTGGCTACCACACGATCACCAACCTCCTCCAGACCCCAGGAAAAAAGGTAAGGGGTCTGTCCTTAAGACAGGGTAGGGCAGAGAGTAAGAAGCCCTTAGATGGTGAGAGCCACAGCTGAAGGGGTCCCAGCAAACTTCCAGCTGATTGGCTCACAGCGGCCCCAGCAAACTTCCAGCTGATTGGCTCACCGCGGCCCCAGCAAACTTCCAGTTGCCAGCTGATTGGCTCCTCTGCGGTGATGCTCATTGGGCTGTTTCCCCTGCTCTTTCAGACCACGGAGCTGCTCATTGGGGGACTTTTTTGGCTCCGCCCATGAGACCCAGCCAATTGGCCTCAAGAGCAGGAGGAGTGGGGGGTTGAGAGGCTCGCTGGAAGCAGGTGGTGGTAGTTGGGCTCTGAGGGAATTCCTGAAGAGCTCGTGTGGTGCAACCTGTGTGTTGTAAAAATAAAGTTCATTTCTGCTTGATAAATGGCTCATGAATTGTGCCCAGCCAGACTGCGGCACTTAGAGAGAGAAAATAGACTTTCCCAAGACAGGAGGGGTATGGGACAGATTGAGAAAAGTCAGAAGAGCCACTTACCTAGAAAGGTCACCTGGGTCCCACCACCAAAGACATACCACAGTGATTGAGCTTGGACTAAAACCCACAGGGTCAGCACCTGGGGTTTACCCCCCTAGGGGTTGGGCAAGAGTGGAAACTATTGGGTGTGACTATTGGGTGGGGTTGTGTCCTTGGCATACTGCAGGTTGTTGACTGACCCTCCAGACACTCATCCCTTGTCCCAGGCATGCATTGCCGATGGCCTTGGAGATACTCCAAGTGTGTCCCCTATCACTGAGCTTCTCAGTGCTGACAGAAAGGCTAAGCACAGTTGCTGCCAAGAATCCCTTAGTGAAGCATATTCTTAAGTGGCTATGTGAGTTGGGAGAGAGTCCTGAGCTGGCTTGGACCTGCTCAACTTCTCCTGGCCTCATTTTAGAACTTTTGAATCTCCTTTAGACAAACCCTAATCATCCAGCCATGACAGTTTCTTCCCTGGACCCACAGACACTGGGTCATGCCTGACTTAAGGCACCTCCACATGGAGATGCTGCAGTCTGGCTGGGCACAAATGACGAGCCACTCAATCAGGAACAAACTTTATTTCTGAACTCCACCAGCACACTCCACACACGCTCCCTGGGAACTCTCCCAAACGCCACCCACGCCGCTCCTCCAGGAACACACCACACTCCAACCGGGACTCCCACCACCAGAACTTCACCAACCAACGTGAACTCTTCAGGAATCCCCGCGAGAGCTCAACTGGAACTCAACGGGAACTCCGTGAGAACTCAAAAGTCATCATCTTAATGGCTTGCAGGCGTCACCTCTCAACCACTACTTCTGGCAAAAATGCCATGCGTCATCCCGACTCGGCTGTGGCCCTCAACATGGAGACTCTTCTACTTGCATTTCTACCCATGGAGACATAGCACAGTCTCACCACATTCATGAAACCTTCCCTGATCTTTCAGACCACTCTTTGTATCCATACATACTTCCATTTATCCATCCATTCATCCATCTATCCAAAATGTCTATGAAACACTCAGATACCACAGATACTGTTTTGCATGCTGGAACATTGTAGGACTTCCTTAGCTCTTACCCTCATATTTTTCTGAAACTTTTCATGTCAAGGTCTAAAAAGTCCTTGTCTCAATCTGTAGGTCTTTCCCAGTAGCTTGAGGTCTCTGCAGGAGTTCCCTTTTTTTTCTGGTCATTCCCTTCTCCTTGGTTGTGGAGATGGCCCAATCTCTTGCTCCCATAGCTTCCTTTTCTCCCTGACCCATGCATAGCTGATGACCATAGACTATTACCAGGTGCTTTTTCCTCTGTACTCCTCCCTCTCTTTTTGATTTGAGTCTTACGATGAACTCCACAATTGCCCAGGGGTCCCAGATTCCTATTTCTTGCTCTGAAATTTCTTCTCAAATCCAGATCTACATTTATTTTGATTCCTGAACCTATCTTTGCTTGAATGTCTTGCAGGCACCTGGAACTCAACAACTTCCAACTAAATACATTTCCTTGAAAATCTGATTCCCTGCAGTGTCCTCATTTCAGCAATTTGTCTCCAAGTCAATGGCCTGGAGTCATCTTAGAATGCTTTCCCCTGATTGAATCACCTTGTGTATCCTTATACCACAACACAATATACCATTAAGATAATCAAAAGAAAAATAAAAAGAAAATTACAGAAGTTATACTCTAAGAATTGATGGTGGCTTTGCCAAGTGCGATTTTATCTTTATAAATAAAGATATATTACATTGGAAGATTATGCATTGCATTGGGATCACCATTTTTTTAACCTTAGCATCAGGGCTATTTGACAATGTTTGTATTAAAGACATGAACCTAGGTTATTTGAAATTAGTGTAGAATTTGTGTAGAAGACGTACCTCAATCACTGTGATATGTCTTTGGTGCTGGGACCCGGCTCATTGTTCTAGATAAGTGGCTCTTCTGACATTTCTCAGTCTGTCCTATACCCCTCCTGTCTTGGGCAAGTCAGATTTTAGTGTAATATTAATATGAACCCAACTTTTGTTTCTGAATAAGAGAGAAAACATTTATCCTTGCATGAAGGTATTCAAGGAAATTTCCTCAACTTATTAAAATGTGTCTTCCAAAACTTAAACAACCTTCATATGTAAAGGAAAAAAACATTTGTGGCAGAAACCAGGAAAGTTGCTCACTCACAGTTTTCAGTATTCAACAGATTCTACCCAATGTAAGGAGATGAAGGGGGAAAAAGTTATAAGTATTAAAAAAAGAGAGTGAAAATGTTTCCTGCAAATGATGTGCTAGTCTACTAAAAGACAAACCAACCAACTTAAGAGAATTAGTTGAACTGTTAGAACCCATACAAGAATTAAAGTGGCTGAACATAAGAGTGACATGTAAAAATGAATAGATTTCTCTGCTGCATAAGTAACACTTTAGGATATGAAACTGTGGGAAATTTTCAATTTCAATAAAATTATATTTGAAACACTTACCAATACATAACTAAGATTTATAAATAAATAACACTAGATTTTCAATGAATAAAATACAAGACTACTTGACTAGTGAACAAAAAGTGAGTGAATGGAAAGCATGTCGTGTTCCTGGGTGAAAGTGCTGCGCTTTGTAAAGGTTATCTGTTCATCTCAAATCAACCATATATTCCCAGAAATTACAAACATAACACCAAAAGAATGATTTTTGAGAATTAGGGAATTGATTCCAAAGTTCAACAGGAAGAAAGATGGAGGTATGTGTGGATATTTTGCAAAACAGTAATAATTACGCATTGTTTCCCCTAGCAGATACAAAAACACATCATAAAGCTAAAATAATCAAAACAAAGTAGAAGGATGCAGGAATAAACCAATACTTCAAGAGAACCATAGAGAGAATGTGATAAGTCATCATTTAGCATATGATAAAAATCTCATTTATATTCAACAGATGTCTTTCCATTTGGCAAATAAACAAAGTTATATGCCTATGTGCACAAACTCCAGATAAAGTTAAACACATATGCACCAAAACAACAAAAGTACTAGAACAAAATATAAGAGTAATTTTATCATATCAAAATAAAAATCACCTTCCTAAACTTGGCATGGATCACAGAAACCATCAAGAAAAGGCTAAACCAATGTGACACAATAGGCTTAACAACCACTTTATGGTGGAAGACCTCATAAACCAAAGTTCTAAAATAGAGCAAGGGAAAATATTTATAACACATTTTCTAAACAAGGGGTTAAGTTTCTATAGACAATATAAGCAGATACAAGCAACGGAGTAAAAAAGCAGGCAACATAATGACTTCTTAATTCACAGAAGGAATACACTAAGTCAAAAATAAGAAAGGATAAACATTTGGCCAATAATGAAATAAATAATAAACACAATCCCTTTATTTTCAACACAGGGGTAAAGTAAATATTGGCAAGGAGGTAGGAGAAAGGGCACTGTCTTTCACTGTAGTGAGTGTAAATTGGAACAGCCTTTTGGAAGTAGTTTGGAACTACCTACAAAATCTCAAAAGAGTTCCTTTGAGATCCAGAATTTCCACTTTTAGGCATTTAATCTAGAGATACAGAAGTACACTATGCTAACTCCCTACCCCCAGATTTTCAATGCATCATCACTTGCGTATTTTCTAATGGAAACAACTTAAGTGATCCTTAAAAGGGGAATGATTACAAAATTCTGGTACATCCAAACTTTCTGTGGATAGCTATTTATAAGAATACCAAAGATTCATATGGACTAATCTAGAAAAATCAATTATATAGCTTAAAAAGCTAACTCTAGGGTAACATACAGAGTATGACTTTATTTTCAAAAAATAAAATCTCAACACCACTCTCTTCCCCTGAGTGTGTGTTTGTATATGTGTGTGTGTGTGTGTGTTTTCAAGAATGCACATACAGTGAAAGAGTTGAACTATACAGACCAACAAGACAGTGGCCATGGAAAGTGGAATAGATTTTTGGGAAAAGATGGTAGGAGAGAGAGGGTAACAGAAAATGTCTGCTATTTACTTTTTATCTTCTGTATATAATATACTTCTTTCTTTTCTTTTTATATATTTTTTAAGTTGTACATGTACACATACCTTCATTTTATTTATTTATTTATTTTTATATGGTTCTGAGGATTGCACCCATGCCTCACATGTGGGAGGCAAGTGCTCTACCACTGAGCCACAACCCCAGGCCTTCTTTTTTTTTTAAGGAAAGTACTTATATATTTACAAAAACTGTTAGTATTTTATTAGAATTATCTTAGAATACAAAAATAAAATATTTCTCCTTGAGAACATTTTCATAAAGTCAGAATACTAAAAAAACTAAAATTTAAATGAAGTGAAACTATACCAGCTAGAGACATACTATGAAAATTTTAAAAAATTTTAAAAAAAACTTCTTCAAATTTAAAAAACAGGCTTTTCAAAATGCACACACATATTAAGAACATCTTTGGTAACATTCTATAAATTGCCAAATTAATTTTTAAAAATTAGTTTTGTTATTACTAAAGATGCTTCAGAAACAGTTTTTATGAAATTGATTCCTTTCTCATGATATTATTAAAATAACATTATTAAGCAGTAACTTTTTGCCAGAGTCTACCTTACAAGTGTAACTTTGAAAGGTTTGTGTAAGATGCTTTATGATGATGTGCCACACTGCTCTGTCACACCTTTTCTCATGGATATTTGGGTTATCTCCAATTTTTCCCATTATTAATAACATTGAGCTAGATAGACAGCCTTGTTTGTAAATATTTGGTTATGGCTTTATTTCCCCCTTAAGATAAATCTTGAGAAATGGAATTACACGCTTTAGATAAGCCGAGTTTCTTTCATGACTTGCTGCCTATTGCTGAATATGTTGTATATTGCAACTCTTATAAAAAGTCCATGAAAGTGCCCATTCCTCCCAGGTATCATTGCTGTAAATTCATTCGTCAATTTCATAGCAATTTTGGCATGTGACCAGCGCATTCTCCCCATGCCCAGGAGCAGTCTATGGTCCTAGTTCACCACCTCCCAGATCCCCCGCTGCTGCCCCATCTCTGTCTTCTGTTTCTGTCCCTGGATTTAATTCTGGCCTCACAACAGACTCCAAATGTGAGCCAGTTTTTCCAAAACACAAGTTTGACTCTAACTTAAAATCCCCCAAAGCCTGCACCCAGACAGCAGAACCTAGTCTGGGGTACCAGACCTAGGGGTTCAACCTGCTTCACCCTACCAGCTCCCTGCCTCCCTTAATGCCCACCCCCTTCCCTCTTCATGGATCTCTAGCATCTCTGCTGGGCGGTAGCATCACTAGCCAGCACCCATTTGTCTGTGAGACCAGATTGGGCATCAACCCACAGAGGGAGCACCTCTTCTCTAACTCAATGGCTTCTAGAAAGGACCACGAGTCTGTCCCTCATGACTAGACAGGTCCCTTGGTGCAGGCCAGCACTCTCTGTTGTCTCCAGGCCTGGTCTGCAGGAAATGTTAATGAACAAGGCAGTGAGGGCACATGCTTGGGGGAGACCAAGCGAAATCCATACTTCATTCTCAGGAGAGGGCTCTGCAGAACACCCCTTCTCTTAGACCATCAGAGCTGGGGATGTAGCTCAGTGGTAGACGTGCTTTTCATGGGCCAATCACTGGGCTCACTCCCCAGCACCTCCCTTTTTGTCACAAAATACAAGACATGATCATGCATCTACAGCTCTGGGGAGGAGGCAACCCCAGGATGCAGCCCTGGTTGAGAATCCTAGGCCTCCTAGGACCAACCAAGGTAAATTTTCTGAGAGACTTCTTCAGAGATATGAAAAAATCATGGTATATATGTGTGATAAGAATTATAATGCAAAAAAACACAAAGTAATTGTGTTAAGGCATGAATTGGTGTGACCATACTTAATATACAAAGATATGAAAATTGTGCTGTAAATGTGTAATAAGAATTGGAATGCATTCTGCTGTCATATATGTAAATATATAAAATCAATAAAAAAATTTTCACATGCCGTTCAGTCACTACAGAGCCCTTCCGAGGGCAGAAGTTGCAATTTAAAAAAAAAAAAAAATTGCCTCTCATATATGAAGTATTGTGCCATGAGAGAAAAACTTTAAAAATTTTAAAAGTAATGCAAAGAACAACACTGCAACACTATTTTTTAAAAGATGGATACTTGAGTTAAAATTACTGAACCTGTATTTTATACCTCCTTATTAAAATTTTGAGAACAAGGTACAATCATTCTGTGTCACATTACTGGGCAAAATGTTGAAGTACTGTTTTAAACCTCCCTGTTTAGAAAATTATCATGAAGGATGTAAAACCCATAATTGCCTTTTTTGCTGTATGCATGTAATGAAATTGTAGATACAAGTGTATTGCATTGAAAAAATGAACAAAAGCTAGACACTTTTACTATACAAGAGTGCCGATGAAGAAATGTGTGTTTGTGTATATGTATATGTGTGTATGTGTGTATGTGTGTGTGTGTGTGTGTGAAAGAAGATATGACAGGGACAAATGAATTGAGGCTTTGAATTACATGATGTGTGCCACATGACCTTAATGCAAATTTGACAAATTTGATACTGTAAAACAATTGATAACTGTTCTAATATCTGAGTAGTAAGTTTTTAAAAAGTTTTTAAAAACATGTCATCATGGACTAGTTTTGGTTGTCACAGTCATCAATGTCAACCCAAAAAATTCAGAGGTAAAAATTATGTGTGATTGAAACACCAGTTGACAGACAAACTTAGAGCTTTATTCTATTCTGAGAAGGCAGATGCATTGGAAATCTTTATTTTTTTAATACTGGAGATAATTGTATACCCACCAAAGTTTTTACAAATATAATTTTTTTAAATTTCCATTCTGGACAACAGTAGTTAGCAAAAATCATCAGTTGGCACCTTCATGGTGACCTCTTCATTACCTTGTCTCACTTGAACTCTTTTAATTTGCAACAAAGTTTCAAAGAAACTTAAGAAAGCAAAGGAGAATATGTGCTCTGCAGTAGACAGTTGTTTGTAATCAGCTAGTTTTCATTTAATGTGCCACTGCTCTGTCTCTGTGTTGCACATCTGTTGTTTAGATTTATTTACAATACATGGTGTGCCATTATGATTTTAACTTTGTTGTGTTGGTTGAATAACTTGTAATACTTAAACACTTGAGGTCACAGTGAAAAACGATACCAATATTTCTTTCAGCTTCATTTCAAATATATTTAACCTGAATATTTTAGATGTTTATCAAAGGTCTTTTATGGAGAAAGTAAATTTATGAAATAATAGATGTGTAACATATATGAGTAATGTTGGCTTTGAACAAATTTTGAAAACTTAGTTGACAAAATATTGGATTACCCGAAAAGAAGCATGAATTTTGAAATCTGAAAGCCTTGGTTCTCAGTATTATCATTCTTTTTTTCTTATATATTTTTTAGTTATCAATGGACCTTTATTTATTTATATGTGGTGCTGAAAATCAAACTCAGTGCCTCTCATATGCTAGGTGAGTGCTCTACCATTGAGCTACAACCCCACCCCATCATTCTTTTATAAAAAATATTTTTAGTTGTAGGTGGACTCAATGCCTTTGTATTATTTATTATATGTAGTGCTTAGGATCAAACCCATGGCCTCACATGTGTGAGGTAAGTACTCTACCACTGAGCCACAACCCCAGTCCTTGTATTATCACTCTTTATTGAACTTATTTCTTATTAAAGTATATAATTTTTAAGACATTTTTACAGTATTATGTAACTTTTAGCATGGTTAGATTGGAGTGGTGCTCATATGTTACCATAGAGCAGACATTTATATTTTGTCTAGACTTTATTAACTTAGTAGTTTTCATGCACTATATTTATAGCAACCAACCTATTTCCAATGAGAAACATGTCAGTTAATGTGTTTACAGCAATTGTTACAAGTTTGTAATGTATGTTTTCCAACTTGTTTTATATGTATGCGATATATTACAAAAAATATTGTTCTTGATTGAAAAAAGGATACAAAATGTAAAACCACAATTTTTCATAAATGAATATTGCCAATTGTTTCCCAGCCCTTTCTTATATTGGGTGTCTTGACTTGAGTTCAGTTAGCTAATTAATGTATAAATTAATTAAACACTTATGAAATTTAGTTGGGATTTAACTTAGCTTGCAATTTAATTATTTGTTTGTTTATTGCATCTATTCACCCACATCAATAATTTAGTGCATGTTATAATGCCAATCTAAAAAACAATCAAAAAAGCAAACTGAGGGATATGGGAGGAGAGGACTTATGGTGATGGGGGTCACCAGGTAACTGCTTTGTAATTCATCGAGATCTGCCTCAGGAACATCTTCCTCTGCTTAGTGTGTGTGTTTTAAAAATTTGTTTTAATTAGTTAAACATGACAGTACAATGATCTTGACATAGCATATTTTTGAATCAGATGGGGTATAATTTCTCATTTTTCTGAGTGTACAGGTTGCAGAATCACATTGGTCATGCAGTCATGTATATACATACAGCAATAATAATGTCTATTTTATTCCGCTGACCTTCCTTTCCCCCTCCCCCTCCCCTCCCCTCCCATCACTTCTCTCTACCCAATCTAATGTGACACACTTCTTTTTATCCCGCCTCACATCGTCATACATGTATTCTATATAACGATGAGGGTCTCCTTCCATCTTCCTTGCAATTCCCCTTCTCCCTCCCTTTCCCTCCCACCTCTCTTCCTTAGTGAGTTTTATTTTACAGAATGAATTTAAAAAGCAACTGTTACCAAGTAAATATAATTTAATATAAAAATTTAACATGAAGTACTAATATTAAAATTATTAAACAAAGAACATATAAGTCTGCAAATTCCATACAATATAGACAGTTATGTCTTTGGAAACGAAAAACAAGCTCCAGCTCCTAGTCTTACAGGTTAATTTCAGCTGCTGTGCACCACAGGTATCATCTCTCCTGTGTCCCAGGGCCAAAATCTCTGCTCTCCCAGGTGTCTTATGGGGTCTATAAAACAGAACAAGGTAAAAAAGTCACTTGGGATGAGTTGCTGGCCACAGAGAGTGTCCAGGACCACAATTGTCCTCAGGAAATGCAAGATGAACTTGGCCCTAATCTCTCCTGGGGTCTGGGCAGGGAGCACTGAGGCTGGTATGCTGCCCTCAGCTGAGGGTGTTGTCTGTGGGAAGAGTGTCTATGAATATCCTCAGGAGGAATTTCCCATGGACATTCACCTTCAGAACCTTCTGAGGCTGCTTCCCTAGAGAGTGAACATGAGGCAATGGGAAGAGTTCTCTAGGACATTTGGGTGTAAAGGCTGAGTAGCATACATCTGGGACCTGAGGAGTAGCACCTGTGGTGACACAGGGTGGAGGAAGGACCCTGGCTCCTCCAGCCCTACCCTCTGTAGTGCCATTCCTCAGAGAGCTTCCTGCACTGATTTTAACCAAATTGTACCTTCCCTTGCATGGCCATGGTCACATGCAACTATGGAACCTTCAGTGCTCTAATTGATTCTTATGGATTGCAACAAAGTGCAACAAAGAAACTTAAGAAAGCAAAGGAGAATATGTGGACTGATTTGACCTCTGCTCTCCTTCCCATTCTTTCCAGACTC
>NW_026000130.1:6044380-6066347 GCF_001458135.2 Marmota marmota marmota | reverse complement strand
TAAGATGAAGACACTCTGCCCAGGGAGGAGTTCAGGGATGAGAAGGAATGATGACCACAGTGGTTCTACCCTCACAGTGACCAGTCAGTGTCAGTATCCATGTATGTATGAATAGAAGGACCTAGACAGCATTTGAGACTGACAGTATGAAGACCTATCATATATACTGTCAATGTGATATCATGAAGGCCACACGGGGGGCAGCAAAGACTAAACTAGGGATCGGACACCACTGCTGTGCTGAGCTGGACCTTCACTAGAGCCCACCTTTTGCTCTGTAACTAGATGAGCTGCAATTGTGCTGATCTGGCCCCATGAAAATCCATCCAGTTAAACCATGTTTCTACAAAGTAGTGTCTACAAAAAGACCCAATAAGGTAGCTTTCAGTGTCAGTTGGAACATGCAAAGTAAGCCCTTCCTTAGCTACAGTAACCTCTGGCCTGTGCATCTCCTCTGTCTCAGATGCCCACCATAAGTGAGCATAGTGCATTGGTGGACCTGAGGGTCACTGTTAAGGATTGGCCCTGCCCAGAAACTTGTGCCTAGAATGGGGATTGGAAGATGAATTCTGACACCTCTCACAAAAAATGTATATGAACGTGAAAATTTTTCATGAGTGAAGTGTTGTGAACAATCACATGCACTGACTAAATACAGGGCCTACTGACAGGTGAGGTTTGCTAATAAATGAAGTTGCTACTGGTGCAGTGACTGGAATAAAATGGAGCTTTTTCTTTATAGAGTGTTGTGAAAATTTTCTGGGTTTTGATGGGATATGTTTTGCATGTTAATTGAGGTATTGGTGTGGAATGAACTGCACACATGGAAAGTTTACAGTTTGATCTATTTACACATATACAAAATCATGATCTAATGGAGATGGCTTTTTTTTTTGTTTAAACATGTGGACATTGGCATCTTGGCATGTATATATCTAGAGAATCAAACAAATGTGCAAAAACCAACACAAAGTCACACTCATAATCATGTTGCATGAATGCACACAGAGACACATGTATAAAACTCTCATTGACCTAACCACATTGCTCAACTCACACAGGTGCTTCAAGGAAATATGCAGAATGGCCATAGATTTTTTTTTATCAATGTAGACCACAACCCCCTCACTTCTCATTCTCAAGGAGGTAGTGGAATCACTGAGACTCTGCACTCAAAGGGAAGGAAGACTCTCCGACCCTTGGCATCATCTACATTTTGCAACAGGGAGAGAGTGAGGCCAGGATACATACCAATTATGGCTCCTCTTGAATCCTCCTGTGAATACAGAAAAGGAGTCACTATGAAGGTCAAGCCATGCTCTGTCCTGTGTGCACAAGTCTTTTGTTTACTTGGTGACATTAGAAAATCCAATGAGAATGTGGGCAAATCAAGGGAACACATAGCAAATGTACTCTCACCAAATGACACAAGATTTTCTAGGGGATTTGTGTCACAGGTCTATATTAGGTGATAATTAAGGAATTCGATGGCCAGGAGGGAAAACCACAGCCAGGCACAAAGCTTGTTATCATACAGTGTGTAGTTGATACTGTTTCTTGTTAATGTTGCCTTCAGTGAGGTCTCATTTGGCAAAAGACACCCCGGTGAGAATCTGCACACTCAGGAAACTGTGTATGTCATCTCCAGGAAACCATATCATATTACAAGAGAAAGAGAAACTAAAGAGCAATACTTGGATTTCAGAGGAAGATAAGCAACCTTACCATGGCTTTTGATGGGGTCTCTCGACTCATGCTTTCTCCAGGAATTAACTCCACTATGCCATTTGGGGGAACTAGGAGGATGCAGAATAATGATTAGTATACTGATTTATTGCTTATGAATAGTTCAGGGCATTTCTTGATAGGGACATCAGTGAAAATATACAGCAAAGATAAGAACAAGAATGAATGAGAAGCACAGCCTTTGGGTTTCCAGTAGACTGGAACCAGGTGTGATATGTGTGTTTCGTATTTTGTACTTTAGAGGTATGTTTGTCTCTAGAGATGACCACTGAGGCCACTTTAAATGTATGCTAAATATTTCACATCTCTGTAAGAGATTAGTTATTACTAATATATTGTAATAACCTGGAGTGTGTTATATCACTAAGTGATGTATACAGTTCCCTATCCCAAAGCATCACCATCAGGATAATTTCCTGAATTCTTAATGCTTCTTTCACTTACAGAGTGAAGAACCTGGATCTTTTGGCTCAGCATCATCTCTATCTACAGAGTAGGCCTAGTAACCAAAACTTTATATTTGGGTGTCACGAAGTGGGAAGAAATTGTATCATACAAATCATGCATTAGTGTGGGTTTTTATTTTTAGAAAATGGATTTTTTTTGCTGGGCATGTTAGAACAGAATTTCTGAGGAAGCTCCCATAGCCTCACAAACACATACACCATTATTACACATAGACATGCTCAGAGATACCTCCCCATGCTCATTCACATAAATGGACACCACCCAAAAGACAGCTGTTTCAGGATCATGGTAGATGGTCATAATCCTTCACTGGATTATCGCTTTGTCACCATATCCCAATCCTCATTTCCAAACAAAATCTAAATCCAGGATAACTTTTTACATAGAAACAGGAAGGAATGTCTGACCTATCTAAATACAGAGGTTTTCCTCAGCATGTTAGGGAGTTGAGAATACTTACTTTGCTCATTTGCTGCAGAGGCTACCTGTAGTTACAAAAAGGAAGACAGTGTGAGCAGGAGATCATTTGCACAAGTCTACTCTTGGCTGTGTTGACATTAGATAACTAGATGGGAAACAACAGTTGGGGCAAAGATCACAAAGTAAGGCCGAGAGGGCATTTGTGAAAAGACATGAGCTTTGCATGAGGGATTTCTCAGGTACAATTTGATGACATGCACAAAATTCTTTTTCTATCAAGGAAAAGTGTCACTGAAGAAAATGCTCCCTACAATCATTTGACAATGGTTGTTCTCATATGTGAATGTCATCTTGAATCATTCTCACAGGGAATAGATGTGCAGTTGTAATTCCACCACCTATGAGTCACCTATAATGAACACTGTCATATTTTCATGCAGGAATTTGAATTAAAAGGAAGAAAACAACACTTATATCTTAGACAAAGAAGGGTCACATTACCTCAGCAATGTAATTTTGTTGGTCTTCTCCCAAATCAATGGATGCCACCTCCATTATGACTCGATAGCAATCTAGGGAAATATAGAGTAACTGTCAGTATATTGGTTTGCTGAAGAAACACTCCAGGGGCTTCCTAACTGTGGACATGGGTCTAGAGTGTATGGAGATGGTTGTTTAACACACACAGGCTCAATTACTGCTGGAACATGATTGTTTCTGAATGGCAAGAGAAGGAGCATACCAGGAAACAAAAAATCAAAATAGACAAAAAATAGAAGGAACTACAATGAGAAATTAAATATTCTACTGTTACACTAGAAGGTTTCAGCATTCCTTTATAACACTTGACAGATCCATCAGGAAGTAAAGAAAAAGTATAGTTTTGAATCAATCATTTCTGTTATGGGTCAAATTACTTCCACGCAAATACATGTTTAAGTTCTAAACATGGTTAAGTTAGAACTTAAACAGTACCTCCAAATTTTACTGGGTTTTAAATGAGAGTCATTGTGATCTTAGCAATTAAAAGTATCCTCTTTGAACAGGGCGGACCCATTCTCCAAATAGGGCATCTGTTCTCATGAAGATGGGGCACATTCATGAGAGACTAATGCCATGTGATGATGCAAGCAGAGAGGAAAATGCTGCAGTTGAAAACCAAGCAGATCAAGGATGGCCACCAAACCAGTAACAGTTAAGAATGGGCAGGAAAAATCCTTCCTTAAAGTTTTCAGAAATAGCATGTTTCTGCTAACAGGTCAATGTGGGATTCCTAGGGAATAGAGCTCTAAGATCGTACACTTACATTACTTCAACCCAAGAAAGCTGGTACTTAGATATGGCAACTCTAGGAATTTACCAAAACCGTTATCAATCACATAGATCTATTTGGCATTTGTACAAATACTTCATACAACAGTGAGAGAATAAAATTTGTTTTCAAGTTAACATGAGGTATTCATCAAGATAAAATATATTTTGGCCCAAAACATTCCTTGGCATGTTGAGAAATTGTGCAAATTTGCTGTCAGGAGAAGAGAAGTTGGAAAATTGGAGGAAGGATGCACCCACGACAGTTCTTCAGCGCCAGACTTAGAAGGCAAGAAGACTGCTTCTCAGTGAGAGGGGAACTAAAGGAAGTCACCAAAACTTAATAGCGAATGGAAAAAATCATAGAGGCATATAAAGTCAAAAACTCAAGCAAAAGAAATAATACAAGACAGAAGCAAATTTAAGATAGAGAGAACCTTTATTTCTTGCAGCTCCACAACCTGTAATGCAAACAGCGTGAATACTCCTTCCTCTCAGGTGGGCAAAAGAGGGGTTTCACTAAAACTCAATAGTGGACACTCAGGGAGTCTTAGAGAATCAGAAACTTGGCTACATTAAACAAAGACAAAAAAAGAAAGTACATTGGATCCAAGCTGATGGTGGCAGAAGCAGCGGCGGCAGCAGCAGGAATAGTGGCACCGCTAGATCACAGAAAGAGGGAAAATGCACAGAAACAAAATAGAAAGATTCAGGGTGAAAATCCCAAGATCAGAGAGGCAACGTTTTCTTGGCTGAGAAGAGGCTTCTTTGCACTGCACACTGTACAAGAAGGGAGATCTGTGATTCCTGCTGTCCCCAGAGAGCAAGGCAGGAGCCACCTTGACAAGCCAAGCTGATGCTGCCACTGCAGGAGCCAGGAGCTGGGAGATCTGAGCAGGTAGGCACACATGGACCTGAAAGGCACCTGCCACAGCACCTAGGCTTTGCCTGGCTGAGCTAGAGCAAAAGGCATGGAGAGCATTCTCCCCAGGGGAACTCAAGTCAGAGATGTGCAGGAAAGCTCTGGTCCTTTCCTCCTTGAGTCTGGTGCCTCCCAGGACCAGCTGAAGGGGATTGAGAATTTGAAGGAGCAGGTGTGAAAATGGGCTGCTGTGAATAGCTGCCCAGACCATAAGCCCAGGAAGCATGGAAAGGTCGCTCCACAGGCAGCAGAGTGGGTGGGGGAAGCTGACTAGCACATCCATAGTTGGAATTAAGAACAAGGTTCAGAAAATCACCTCAATAGATGTAGAAAAGCTCTTGATTAAAAAGGAGAAACAATTCATTTCAAAAATAAAGGAGAAACCTCGAATAGAAGGAACTTAGTTTCAATATTATAAAAGCCATATATGAGAAATTCAAAGCCAACATCACACTGAACAGAGATAAAAATGAACTGTCTTCCTCAAATATCAAGAACAAGAAAAGAATGTCTACTTTTGCCAATTTTATTCAATATATTTTTCTGAAATAATGTTAGAACAATCAGGCAAAAGTAGGAAATTAATAGGATACCATAAGAAAAATTCAAATTGTCCACATTACCTGGTGACATGATTCTATATTTAGAAGGCCCAAAAATTTTCACCAGAAGAATTCTAGAAGTAATAAATTTAGCAATGTAGCAGGATAAAAGATCAACACAAATAAATCAATATTGTCACTATACTCCAACATTGATGGCACAGATTTAGAATTCAAGAAAATAATTTCTTTTATAATAATGTAAAAAAGCCCCTGGGGATAAATCTACCAAATAGGATGTAAGGTCTCTACAACAAAAACTATAGAACACTGAAAAAGAAATGGAAGAAGACCTCAGAAGGGGCAAAAAAAGTTCTGTGTTCTTGGATAGGCAGAATTAATATTGTCAAAGTGGCCATAATATCAACAACAATATCCAGGTTCAATGAATTCAATACAATCCCCTTCAAACTACAAATGACATTCCTTACAGTATTGAAAAACCAACCCTGAAATTCATTTGAGATGATGATGATGATAATAATAGTAATAATAATTATTATAATATTATATTATATTAATTATTATATTTATTATTATATAATAATAATTATAATAATAATAATTATTATTATTTGGCAAAGCAATTCTGAGCAAGAAAAAGTAAGGTGAAACTCAGCACAATAACCAATCTCATATTTTACTACAGAGATGAGTAGCAAAAACAGTATCTTATTCAACTGAAAATAGATATGAAGATTCTTGAATTGAATATACCATACAGAGACAACCCACCTGATACTTACATCCACCTGATACTGGACAACAGCACCAAAATATATGTTAGAGAGGACATTATGGTTTAAACAAATGGTGCTGGGAAAACTGGATAAGCACAGAAATACCAGGAAGGATGGGAGAAAGAAGGTACACTGACACAATGTTGGTGGGTCTGTAAATTATTATGACAACTCTGGAAAGCAATGTGCAGATTCCTGAAAAGCCCAAGAGTGGAACTCATAGGACTCAGCTATTACACTCCTCCCTGCTTAGTCTATAGAACTACAAGTCAGCATACTATAGTGATACAATCACTTCAATGTTTGTAGCATTCACCATAAATACATTGTATGATCAACCCAGATGTCCATCAACAGTTGAAATAATCAAGTGCACAAAATTAAAAGGTAACTAGATCTTTACTTCTGGAGCTATAGCACTGCTGAATGACTCAAAGCACATAAATTTGTACATGTTAAATAAAAGAAGAATTGGAACTCTGAATCAACTAGAATCATTATTGCAGAATGGACACAATGACAGGATTTCCACAGTACCTTTGTTGGACTTTTCATTTGGCACAACACTGTTTGGTGGCCAGAGGTGGACTCCTCTGGACCAAGGCCTGCGCAAGTCTTCTGCATTTGGGGGTTTCTTCCAACATGGGAGGCAACAGCCTGGGAAATGTGATAAAACAGAGTTAGCTGTTGACAATGTGCTAGCAAGAAAACATAGGGTCATCAATAGTAATTCAAATAACAGTTCAACCAGTTTTAATTGATAAGTGATCATTGTAAATATCTGGGGGTATAATTTGAGCTTTGAATTCAAGTATGTATTTATACACTAATAGCATGCCCAGAAACTTAAATGTTTCTTGTATTTTTTTGTTCTGTCATTTTCAACAACAAGAGGTGATAATTATGTTATCAGAAATAGGTCTGGGACACAAAGATAAATGCTGCATAATATCACTCTTTCATGGAAACTGAAAAATTGATCATAGAAGGTGAGAGTAGAGTATTAGTTAGCAGAGCAGGGGAGACAATGTTACAATTGAATATTAGAAAAAAAGTTCTGATGTATTTTTGCAGTCTGTTAACAGAGTTAAAAATAATAAAATCTGGGTCTCGGGATGTGGCTCATTTGGAGAGTGCTTGCCTTGCATGTGTGAGGCAAGGGGTTTGGTTCCCAGCACCACATTTAAATAAATAAATAAATAAAGGTCCATGAATAACTAATCAAAATTTTTTAAAATAACAAAATCTATGTTTAATAAATTTTGAAGGAGGGATTTGAATGTTATTAGATTTCACACTACCGAGTTCATTTTTCACCATTGGGGCAGCAAAGCACCTGAGTCAGATTGAGCTTTGGGATGCAATGTGTGAGGTCTACAACCCAACACAATATTGTGTGGTCAAAAAGAATTACTAAGGTAGAATCATAGAAAGGCAGAGAAAACAGTGACCATAAGCAGAGGCTGTGGTTATATGGCTTTTGTTCAAATCCTACCTCAAAAATTAAATACCTGTGTAGTTATATAAACCCCTTCTCAATTGTTTGTAAAAAGTGTGCATCTGATCCATGTTATGGTATAAGGCTGACAATGATCACATCCATGCATTCTTAAGAGGACTGGTGCTTCATATGGGTACTAATGTGTCCTGTCATTAAATAGGACACTTCATTAAATGTGTGGAAAAATAAGCTCAATCGTTGACAGTGTTTGAACAGAGAGGTGTCAAACAGAGGTCATCCTCCAGAGCAATGGGTAAAGAAAGTCTATTCCTCATTATTTACAGATGGATATCTGTAAAGTTCATGGAGAATATCTGTGACCTCCTATGACTCCATATCAGCCTAAAGGGATGGGTGGAGCAGAGTCTGTCCACCACAATTTTGAGTTTAGGTGTTTGTAATTTGGATATTTTATGTGACTTGCCCAGATTCACAAGAATCATGAGCGGTGGATGTGGGACAGGAATGTAGCAATTTACCTGGGACCAGAAATCCCTGAGCACTTGCGTCCTCTAGTGGATTTCCTAGAACCAAGAACCCAGAACTCTTCTCAGTTCTTTTCAAATACTCCTTCCTTCAGGCCTCTTTGGCATGAGGTTTCAGTAGCAGACACCATGAGAAATGTTCAAGTTATAACCCTGGGCTCCTGTCTCTTCATTACAATTACTGACTTAAAAATGATGATTTCATGCAAATGAAGCCTATCTGAAGGTCAAGGGTAGAGTCCACACTTGGAGCCATCCTCCCCCTGGGTCTTCTCACTGCCAGCTGCCTCCCAGTGAGCCTTCCTGATGAGCAGTTGACCATCTAAATCATCAGAGTTCTCTGGGGCTCACCAACTGTTTCAGAACTTGGGACATTCTAAACCAACTGCCACTTGATGGCTGTGCCAAGAATGAAGTTTCCTTGAGCTCTTCCCTCCTGGATGGCCTGTTAGTGGGGATTAATCAGGGAAACAGATACTCTGGGCTGATGCTTTGCTGTTTCCATGTCAGAAGCTGGCCTGCCCCATGTCTGCAGTCTAATATTCTGAGCCATCATCTGAGCAGTCAGACAAGGCCTGGTTGAAATGTCATTTCTCCAGATGCACCAGCTCTGATCAGGCATATTCCTGCTCCTGGCTTTCCAATCCTCTTCCTAGACCCTGCATGGCCAGGGGCCAGAGACTTATCTGCCTACATGGAACCACCACTAACTATAACCTGTGAACCTCCACCAATGGATCCTCCCTGAAACCACTGAGGCCCTCATTTCCTCCATTATCAGACATCCACTCCACTGACCTCAAGGCACTGTCCTTTTTGCCTTCTTCCCAGTAGCCCCCAAACACCTGGGATCCTGTAGTTATCAACCAATTGGAAACTTGTCCTGAAATTTCAGTCCTCTTTTCTTTTACAAAAGTCTTGATTTAGACTTCTCTCTCTAACATTATTTTTAGATGTTCATATACATTGAGATGGGTTTGGTCTCTAATTGCCCTTTCATGGTATATATATATTGCCTTACTTAGCATCCATATACTCTCTCTCACTTTATTTCTTCATCTCATGAAAGCAAGGTGGGTGTCCTCCTCCTGTAATTCACTTTAAGGGCACACATGTTATTGGCATTAGGAATGGTTCATTTTTCTAAATTTAGAAAAACATTTTCAGTAACCAGGTCAATAGAACAAGAAAATATATGAATTGAGTGATAAAACAATATCACCAAATACTTAAATCTCAGGAGAGAAGATTCAGTGTTGAAGATGAAAAAATCAAGAGGAAAATATATTCAGTAAATGTTAACTTCCCTTGAAGAAACAGCCTTGAAAATATCACTGACAACATACCTTCCCCACAGCAGTTTAGATTTCCCATGGCCAACCAGGAACTCAAAACCTCCCTACTCTTCTCCAACTTTAACTGACACCAACTCACTCACCACACCAACTGAGTGGAAATAGAAGGTAAGATGTGCATCCCCATTACCATGGTGACTGGTCAACATGGAACTTTCACTGTGAGCACATGCCACATTCTGAGCTGCTACTATTATCTTAGTAAGTGTATTTTCATGTCCAAGTGTGTTGTTGAATAGTTTGTGTATTGCTTCAAAAACTGAAACCTAGACCCACATATTAATATTTCCTGTTTATGAAAATAAGTTAAATTAGAAAAAAAGGATTTACTCCCAAAATTATTTCATTGATCAAAAAATCATGGGATGAAAGGGATGCATAGCTATAGTTTTGAGAATCAAAGAAGATCCATTTCTGGTTTGTAATTCTAAACCTACACATGTCTCAATCTTTCTGAACCTCCAAACATTTGTAGATAGAGAAAATTAAAATGTCTTTTTGATTCAGAATGAAAATATATACAAAGTATTATCTTTTAAGAGTTGAGGAAATTTTCAGGAAGGAGAAATTTTAAGATCACATCCCCCTTATTTTAAATTTGGAAACAAAACTATTTTCTATTTAGTAGGATTTAATCCAGTCATTTGAATTAATCTTCCTCTTCCATGACTCCTGCTTTGGAATCCATTCTTTTGCTTCTCATCCTATCCTGTCATCTCATACCACAAAAACTCATGGTTGAACATGCACATGGTGAGGTCTATACAAACAATGTATGCAATGCCTTCGCATTGTAAAAGCTATCTATGCTAAACCCAAGGCCAACATTATTACTAAATGAGAAAAGCAGAAAGCATTCCCTCTAAGGACAGAAACAAGACAGGGATGCCCTCTTTGAAACTCTAGTCAGAGTAATCAGACAGATGAATGAAGTTAAAGTGATTTGCATAGAATAAGAACTCAAATTATCACTCTTTGCTGAGGACATAGTTCTATATTTAGAAGATCCAAAAAATTCCCCCAGAAAGCTTCTAGAACCAATAAATACATTCAGCAAATTAGGATATAAAATCAATACCCATGAATCAAATGCATTTCTATATATAAGCGATGAATCCACAGCAAGAGAAAGTAGGAAAACCTCCCCATTGACTCTAGCCTCAAATAAATAGAATACTTGGGAATCAATCTAAAAAAAGAGGTGCAAGACCTCTACAATGAAAACTATAGAACACTAAGGAAAAAAATTGAAAAAGATCTTGGAAGATGGAATGATTTCTCATGCTCTTGGATAGGCAGAATTTATATAGCCAAAATGGCCATACTACCAAAACTTTTACAAAGATTTAATGCAATTCCTATTAAAATCCCAACGACATTATTTTTTTTAATTAAAAACACCAGGCAAAGGCTAATGCTCTCCCACATGGGGTCTTTCCCCTGGGGTCTCTCCTGACCCTCTTTTTGGCTTTGGCTTATGCTTTCCCTCAGGGAAGTCATTCCCTGTGGACCTTCAGGACCTTCTTTTTGCTTGGGCCTTTTTCTATCTCCCAGGTTCCATCTGCCTGGGTGGTTCTCAGGATATTCTGCCTGGCCCCAGCAACTCAGGCAACTCTGGACAAAGCAACTCTGGGAACTCTGGACACACCGGTAACTCTGGACACACTGAAGAGCCATTCCCTCCTGGCACCCCACTGGAGCCCACAAGCCAGGTGGATAGGTCACTAGAGGAGGCACCTGGGGTGCAACTGCTGCCACTGCTGTGGCTGTTGCTCCTGCTGATTCTGATTCCATTACTACAGGGGCTTGTAGAGGGGTTGATTATGGAAATCCCACTGGGATTGGCACTGGATGGGGCACAGACATTTGCACATGGGGTTGCATTTTGCCTGGAGCCAAGGACCTGGGTGTCCTGGCACATAAAGCAAAGGTGCTGGGGCTGGCATCTGGGCCTCCAAATGTGGTATGCCCTGTGCTCCAGGCGCTACCACCTCTGCCTGCTCCTCTCCTTCCAGGGACCATGCCACAGCACCATGCTGTTGGGCTCCCATAACAGGTACAACCTTTTGGGGCAATGGATCTGCCAAGGCTGACCTCTCAGCCTGAAGTAGCCTCTCACGTAGCACTTCACGCTCATCCATTGCCTGTTGCAAGACAACCTGAGTGAAGTGCAGCTGAGTAGTAGCATCATCATGGTCCTCATACAGCCACTGCAGCTCAGAGGCCAAAGCCCAGCAAGCCGCCTCACCCTCCTCCAGTTGGTCCTGCAGCAGACAGGCACGACGCCCCTGCTGCTCCCGCTGCCTGGCCACCACTCCCATGCCCAGGGCAAGGGCACTTCAGGTGCATTCCCTCTTGAGGTCTCGAGGCACCTGAGAGTCTACCACCACAGTGCGAAGCCGCTCCTCTACCTTGTTCCAGGACAAGAGCGAAAGGCCATGTAGAACTCTGGGCCACCACTGTTCAGGAGAGCTTCATTATTAATGAATCGGACCACCTCCTTGTGGAGAAAGCCACTGGCATGCTCGCCAAATTCCAATGCCATGGCTGCTGTGGGCTTTATTTCTTAATTTCATGAAAACAAGGTGGATGTCCTCCCCCTGTTTATTTATTCACTTTTCTATTAAAATATTTATTTATTTTAATTTGTTATATATGATGGCAGAATGCAATTCATTTCATATTAGACGAAGAGAGCACCATTTTTCAAGTCTCTGGTTGTACACAAAGTATTTTCACACCATTCATGTCTTCATATATGTACTTAGGGTAATGATGTCTAACTCATTCCACCATCATTTGTACCCCCATGCCCTCTCCATTCCCCTCCTTTCCCTTTGCCCTATCTAAAGTTCTTCCATTCCTCCCATGCCCTGCTATCATCATTATGAATCAGCATCCTCATATCAAAGAAAGCATTTGGCCTTTGATATTTTTGGATTGGCTTACTTCACTTAGAATTATATTCTCCTACTCCAACCATTTATTTGTAAATGCTATTATTTTATTCTCTTTTAGTTCTGAGTAATATTCCATTGTGTATATATATAAAAGTTTCTCTGTGTATTCATCTACTGAAGGGCATCTGGTTTGGTTCCACAATTTAGCTATTATAAATTGTGCTGCTATAAACATTGATGTGTCTGTGTTCCTGTAGTAAGCTGTTTTTCAGTCCTTTACATCTGAGCCAAGGAGTGGGATAGCATGGTCAAATGGTGGTTATGTTGCAAGTTTCCATGAAATCTCCATACTGACTTCTAGATTGGCTACACCAAATTACAGTCCCACAAGCAATGTATGAGTGTGCCTTTTCCCCTACATCCTGGCCAACTCTTACTGTTGTTTGTAATCTTGATGGCTGCCATTCTGATGGGAGTGAGAATCTTAGAGTACTTTTGATTTGCATTATATCTCTACCAATGAATGATAGTTTTCATATAACTAGAAAAAGAAACCACAAAATTCTTTTGGAAAAATAAGAGGCCTAGAATAGACAAAGCAATCCTCAGCAAGAAGAATGAAGCAGAAGGCATCACAATACCAGAACTTAAACTATACTATGGAGCAATAGTAACAAAAACAGCATGGCGTTGGTACCAAAGGACACATGTGGAACAATAACACAAAAATACAAGACACAGAGATGAACCCACATAGATATGCTTATCTCATAGTAGACAATGGTGCCAAAAATATACATTGGAGAAAACATAGTCTCTTCAATATGTGATGCTGGGAAAACTGGAAATACATATGTAGCCAATTGACATTCAACCACTATGTTTCACCTGCAAAAAAATCAACTGAAAGTGGATCAAAGACTGACAATAGAACAGAAACCATGCACAAAATAAAAGAAAAAGTTCGCTCAAATCTTCATCACATTGGCTCAGGACCTGACTTCCTGAACAAGACTTCTAAAATGCAAGAAGTAAAATCAAGAATCAATAATGGGATGGACAGACACTCAAAAACTTCTCAGCAAAGAAAACAATCAATAACGTGATGAGAGATTCTACAGAATAGGAAAAAGTCTTTACCACACAAACCTCAGTTAGAGCACTAATCTCTAGGATATATGAAGAACTTAAAAACCTGAACACCAAAAGCCAAATAACACAATCAATAAATGGGCTAAAGAACTGAATGGACACTTCATGGAAGAAGAAATAGAACCAATCAACACACATTGGAAAAATGTTCATCATCTCTAACAATGAAAGAAATGCAAATCAAAACTACTATAAGATGTCATCTCACTCCAGAATGGCAATGTATCAAAAATATAGGCAATAACAAGTGTCATGAAGGATGTGGGAAAACATTTACATTCATATATTGTTGGTGAGACTGCAAATTGTTCCAGCCACTATGAGAAGCAGTATGAAGATACCTCAGAAAACTTGGACTAGAAGCACCCAGCTATCCCACTCCTCAGTTTATACCCAATGGACTTAAAATCAGCATACCAGAGTTTTGCAGCCACATCAAGGCTTATTGTGGCTCAATTCACAATAGGCAAACTGTGGAACCAACCTAGATGCCCTTCAACAGATGAATGGAGAAAGAAAATATGGTACATATACACTATAGAATATTATTCAACCTAAAAGAAGAATGAAATTATGGCATTTGCAGGTAAATAGATGGAACTAGAGAATATCATGCTAAGTGAAATAAGCCAATCCCTAAAATCCAAAAGCTGAACGTTTTCTCTGATAAGCAATTGCTGATCCATAATGGGGCTGGGAGGATCAGGTAGAATCAGAAAGGCACTTTGGTTTGTGTTGAGGGAACTGAGGGGAGAAGTGGAGCTGTTTGGATGGGAAGGACAGTAGAATGAGACAAACATTATTACCCTGTATACATGTATGATTACACTACTGGAGTGACTCTGCCACATGTACCACCAGAGGAAGAAGTGGTGCTCAATTTGTGTAAAATCTGTCAAAATGCATTCTACTGTTAAAAAAAGAAAGAATAAAGAAAGAAAGAAAAAATAAAGAAAAAACCCCAATATTTAGAAGATAAAAAATTTATTTGGATTCTCAAAGGTTTCCCACGTCATAATCCATAAACAATTGACTCCATTCCTTAGGTCTTGAGGCAAGCATGAACATCATGGCAGAAGAGTGTGGTGGAATAAATCAGTTCAAGTCATGATCACAGAGAACTGGGGACTTAAGCTCTTCTGGGTTCTGTTGTTTGAGCCTCTAGGTAGTATTCTCTGGAGGAACAGGTGGCAGTGACAGGGCCACTCATCCCTGTGCACCTCTGTTGTGTCTGTTGGTGCCCTCCTTGTTCTGCAGGCCTAGCACGGAGCAGGAGATGCTGGAACCTGCTGGTTGTTGCCTGGGAGGAGAAGCTGAACTCTGAAGGTGAGGCTGACAAACACTGGCGCTACCACCAGGAGAATTAGCTCTACAACATAGGGACCTGGGTCCCGTGGGCAGTGCTGCCTCTGCTTACACCAAAGAATCTGTGGACACCAAGAGCTGGTTGATCCACATAGGTACCAGTGCCCAGCATATTCATTGGCAAGGCTGTCTCCAGAGCTGACAACGGTGGCCATCTGTTCCAGAGAAACTGACACCAAGGCCAGCTGTGTCAGCTCAAAGACAGACACAGAGCCTGTAAGAGAGGAGACAAGAGGGTGCCTGAGGATAAAGTCCCATTCCAACATTCCATCCTGAGGCTCTGCCTGGGCTAAGTCAGGGTATGGGGTGGGTTCAATTGAGGGTCCTGTAAAGGGTGAGACTAGGGACAGGACTGACCATGTCATCTGTGCAGAGAAAGATGGAAGCAGGATGGGGATCCAGGCCAAGTTGGAAATTTCCCAGAGCTCAAATACCTGATGTCCAGAGCACACCTGGTCCCCTCAAACCATCTTAGGCTCCCTCATGATTCTGGGAGCAGCTAGCATTTGGTGATAATGCAAACTTGCTCCTATCATGGAGCAGCTGATTCAGGACTACTGGGGAGCCTTGTTGTGAGCATTGGGGTTCAAGAGAAGGCAAAGGGGGAGTGTTGGAGCTCCAACTTCCTCCATCTGCTCTTTTAGGCATAGAATCAGTCTTAGTCTCCAGGGACCCAGGTCAGAGGTTCCTTCCAGGAATTGACCCATGACTACTGTGCTGACCCTTCTGGGCTATCATATGCCCTAGGCCCAGCTCGGTAAGGCTGTTGACCTTCCTGGAGCCTGTCCAGGATGGAGCTGGGCAGCTGAGACCACTGATAAAATCTTACTTAGCAGAAAACCCACCTTGTCCTCCTACACTCCGGGTCACCCGATTAACTTGTGTCCACTGATTGCAATTTTGTTGCAATGTGACACTGCTACATTTCATTCTATTTTTGAAATGAGTTAAGAACTGGCATTCTCTTTATTAAGCAATCTCCTGCTTTTGTTGATTCTTCACATTATCTAGTGTAACTTCATAGGTGGTGTCTGTTCCTCTCTTTGGGAGCCTCCTTACCACAGTAGACTGTCAACTGTCACTGGGAATTTCTTATTTTCCCCTCCCATTGCTTCAGTGCTGTACATAATATAGTCCAAGTGCCAAAAACTGGACTTTCCTAAGGAATGCACTGAGTCCCCATGGTTTCTGGGAATTTTGTCAGCATTGAGGTTGCACAGAGCTAAGCTCTTGAGGGTGGGTAGTAAGGCATCCCTCCAATCAGAGGGATAATATCATGAAACCAAAGAAGCCTCATGACCAGAGCATTCATCAGAAGTAGATGAGATCCATGTCTGCAGAATGACAATAATCACTTTGACTAAACAAGGAAACACATGTGGGCTCAGCAAGGGTGTATATATGGTGAATACTCAGCCAGTTCATCCCACTGCCTGTGGGGGCACTGGCCCAGGTAAATCCTGGGTGGCTCAGGGCCTGGGAGGGTGGCAAGATCTGTGCCCTTTGGCTGCTTAGAATCTAGCAGCAGAAATACTCCAGATTTTAATCAACAAAAGTGGCCTGTTTGTGATCCTTTTTTTTTTTTGTATGTGTGATGTTTGATTTATTCATTTTTTAAAAAAGCGCTTATGGAAAAACAAGCAGATTTTTGTTTCTAAGAGTTAAAAGTACTCTTCAAAAAATTAAATAAAAGAACATGGATTACATGTTTTTCTCATAAGCACTTAAGTGAGTGAATGCACCACACGGAAGCTATCACAGGCACATTGGGATACTCAGGACTGCAGCTTAACCCAGCTGATGCTCACTGTGGGTGGGGATCTGCACTTGGGTACAGAATTGGGTTTCTGTTTATACCCAGGGGTGCAGGAGGTGTACAAGACTCACATCCACATTAGAATACCAACAACATCCTCTGGCTACAAGGTAGACTCTGCCTCACAGCTGAATCAGGGTTGCAGAACATGGGGTAACTGGAGGACATCAGTGGCCAGCGCACCCTGTTCCCTCAGTGACCATGGATAACTTGGTACCACAGGGCAGAAGGTAAGAAAACCAAGGCAGCAACACCTGGCCTTGACTCAGGGGACCAGAGGCCATGGCCTACAACCAGCACCCTTCTGTCCCAGGAGGTGGGCTGCAGGAGGCATTGACAGCACTGGCTCTGTCAACGGTCAGAGCCCTGACTGGGCTGCAGCTCCTGGATGGCAGGTGTGGGGATATGCAAGGCATATGAGCACTGAGCTCTGGCCAAGTTGTCTGTGGAACAAACCACCTAATTGCTGTACTTATTCACTTGTGTGCACAAACCAAGAAAAGGACAGTTAAAATGCACATGCAGTGTGATCTCTTAGAATCATGATCAAAAGAGGAGAACAGCAGCTCTCCTACAAAAAGAGGTTTTTGTAGATGTTAGAATCACCTAGTGACTGCAGGAGACTGGACACAGAAGGACTGGGATGCAGAGAGAGCCACTGTCTCAGTGGGGTCTCAAGAGGCACACACAAGCTGGTCAGTTTGCTTCCTAGTCACTGTGCTTAGAAACATTTTACTAATCCAAGACTGTGATTACAATTTTAAGAGGAACTGCTCTGGCTGCTAGGGACCATTGTGTCTTTTATTAAAAGCATTGTTCTGGGAGCTTCTGACAGACACTAAGGCATTTTAGTGCTTCCTAGGAGGCGGCCACTGCCTCCTCAGACTTGAGCATCTGAACTACCAACTGACCAGAGTTCCAGCCAGGGTGACCCTCACTGTGAAGTTAAGAATCAAACTGCATGTCCAGCAATGGCTCCTGAGTGGACCACAGAAAGCCGCAGTTAGGAGCACCCTCCAAAATCAAAAGACAACATTTTCCAAAAATATTTTTTACAGCAGTATAACTAATTTACAAAAAGCTACAAAAATCATATTTACCAGGACACATCTGTTAAATAAAAACATCATGTTAGTGTTCATTTGTGCAGGGCTATGTACAAGGATTCTGGTTCTTGCTCTCCTTAGAACAACAGCCCATGCCCAATGGGGCCCAGCCTGGCAGGGCTGCAGGGGGGACAGCAGAGGCAAAACAGACTCTCCACACAGTGGCACCCTGCCCGCCCTGTGTCCCCCAAACTTACCCCGGCATCATGCAATGTTCCTGGCAGCCCCATGGAGGCCGGCGGGAAACAGGGCTCAGCCTCCCCAGTCAGGGTGAGCAGCGACGACTCCTTTGAGCAGAGCATCCAGGCAGAAATAGAACTATTTCTGAATGAGAAAAGACAACATGAAGACCAAAAGTGTGACCGGTCTGTGGATAAGAAAACAAAGTCAAATGAAAATTCTGCCCAATCCACACTGAAACCCACCCAGGAGCCCCCTGTCATGGTGCTGCCAGCCACAGTCTGATGGAGCCTGTTAGGAGTTTGTCTTCCATGAACTTTCAGGTCAGAAAAGATGAGCACAGCACCCAGCAGCCTCAGGCCTAAGGTTACCACAGAGCTGAGAACCTGGGCGGCACAAGGCCTGCTGTCCCCAAGCCCCAGGCAGCACAGAGCAGGGGCGCGGGCAATAGGAACTGCAGGGCTGAAGGGAGGGGCAGCAGCTCCAGGACCCTAGACCCCCAGCACAAGGTCTTGACTCCAGCAGCGATGATGGCATCCAAGAGGCCATCCAGCTGTGTCAGTTGGAGAAAACCAGGAAGGAGGCCAGCAACAAGAGCCCAGCTCAGCAAGAAGGGGCTGAAAGTTGCCAGCAGCCTGGGTAGCTCACTGAAAAGTGCCTTCCCTGAAGCCCCCAGGAGAACACCCAGCAAGAGGAACTCAGCAGTCCCCAGGGACACAGACCTCATCCCAAGGGGCTTGGACTCTTACCACCTCTCCAAGCCACCAAAGGATGCCACAGCTGCTGCACCTCCAGGAAGCACCACCACCAGGAGGGAGCCTATGGAAGTGACCTTGGCGGGGCAGACACTTCTGCTGAGTTGATGTGCACTGAAGCAATCGGGGGTGTTTCCAAGACCACCCGTGGAGGGCAGCAATGGGCCTGCATCTGTGAGCACACTCTTCTGCTCCTCCAGTGTGCCTTCCCACTCTAATGGGAACAGCAGCTCTTTGGACAATTATGACAGCATAGAGCAGGAGATCCAGGTGTTTTTGGCTCTGAAGGCACAGTCAGGAAGCCTGCTGCTGAACTTGCAGAGATGCCTTCCCACTCATCCCTGGCCTCTCCTTCCATGTCCACTCACATCATCCCTTAAGGCTCTTTGATCATGTTCAGTAACAGGTGGGGGAGGGGATACTTGGCCCCTTCCCTGGATGGAGCATGCACAGCCTCCTTGAGAAGACTCTGCAGAGTGCTCTACAATCTCACTTGCCTCAGAGCCTCAGGTATGATCATGGGCCTGAACTTGCTTAAGTGAAAGGATCCTCTTTGCTTAAGGGATATTTATACACCTACCTTCCAGAGATCCCTTCTAAGGTACCTGCACCTCAGCTTTGTGTCTTGTGTGATTTTCAGCCCTACAAAATCTACTCAGGCTGATACCTGAGGCCAGGTTCCTCCAGGGCCTTTCTTAGGTGAGTCTTGTTCTATGTCCTGGGCTTCTTTAAATGTCCTGGAGAGACCCAGAGATTCGGCCCTCAGACTCAGGTTACAGTCCAGGGCATAGGATGGACTGTCCTGACTTCCAGTTCAATGCCTGACTCCTAATCTTCTGTTCTGAACCCCCACCCTGGCCTCCTCTTTGTCTCTCCTGGGCAACTCTATCCTCTGACCTGGAGTAGTACCTCTGCTGCTATCTGTTGATGGAGGAGGCCAAGAGCTTGCGATTTCTTCTAGATGACACCAAATGCCTCTGTCACCTGCAATAATGTGGACAGGAGTGCTGCCTCACTGTGCCAGCTGCACCCTGTCCTGCACAGCACAGAGAGGCAGCTTCTGTCCCATGCATGGAGGGACACTGGTGTATTTCCTGTAACTGAGTCTTAGTATGAAAATCTGTCTCTCAGCCTTGTGTTTTAATAGAAAGTGGAGCCTATTGAATAAACTATAGCTATTCTTTAATGTGTCCAGGGCTACGGAAATTTTTGTGACACATTTTGGTGCATTTACCGCCTTCACATTTTATGCAGGAATCAAGACTGATGCTTTCCTCTGCTCCAATAGCAGTAGTAGCAATGTCATAGAACAGCTGTTGCTCTGGCACAGCAGTTCAACTGTGTATATCACCATCACCATCACCATCACCATCTTCTTTCTCCTCCTCATTATAACCTCTGCTACAACTATTTTACTCCACCACGCACATTTGCAGTGCATAGTGGAGGACTTCCCCATCAACTCAGTGTGTCCTTTCTTCAAACTGGGATCTTCCTTCCCATCTCTATGGGGGAAGTGTTCTCCCACCACACATAAAAACAACTATTTGTTGATCCCATTTTCCACATTTCTCCAGAGGAAGGTCAAGACTCCAAGAATCATCTCACTCACTGAGATCTAGGTGAGCCTTTTTTCAATTAATGAGACCCTTTCTGTTATTATATCGTTTAATTTGAAAACAAAATTAGAAAGCCATACATGTAGATATAGTTGAGGCCTGTAAAGGTTAAATTTACGTTTTGCTCTCCTGTTAAGTTTAAGTTTTGCTTTTCTGTAAGTTTAAGTTCTGTTTTCCTGGAACCCGAAACTTATGTTAAAAACAGTCACTTATGTCAAAATGTACCCTGACCCAACACCCCCTGACAAAACGCATGATTATTCTGTAATGGTTATTTTGTAACAATCCCACCCTCGCACCCTAACTGCCATATGAACTTCCCTGTTTAAACACTGCATAAAAACTCTGCTTAAGCTGTGCTCAGGGCTCCAGCTTCTCTCAGGAGAACTCTGAGCCCCAGCATGCTGGTCCAGTAAACCCCTTTGCTTTTGCATGAGACAGTCTCTCGGTGGTCCTTTCCTCCGACGTTTGCCTGACCCTAACAAGGCCCAAGGAGACTCTATTGACAAGATAACTGAGAACATTTCTTTCAAACTAAGAAAATTATGCTAAACATAGGTATTGCTTTTGTTGTAGCAGGATTTGTACAGGTCATCTAGGGTCAGGGGAGGGCATGAGGCCAGGATGGGAGGCACAGCTGGGCACACACTTTATAACGGTGCACACATATACATATATGCACACACTCAGATGCTCACAAGGGCAGTGATGGTTTTATTATGTGCGTAGGCTAGAAGAGGGTCCCTATGTTGTGAGTAGATGGTTTTATGTTACAGGGACCTGGTCCTAGTTCTAGAGCCATCCCCAGGATGTGTACAAGAAGACCTATAGCCAACTTCTTTGTCTTGTCCACTCTGTGATGAGTGTGTAATTTCTCTATTTGCTTCACTAGACTTGATGCTGCTGTGACATCCAGATTCTGGGAGGAGGAACTTACCTATGCAGTAAGTATAAACATGGTTAACACAGCCTTAATAAGTTATGTCCTCTGACCTATTCACTTGGGCCAAGGGGTGGAGAATCACCACCCTTAGAATCCAGGAATCATGATCACTGAACAGATGTCTGCCCCTGATTTTCCTTTTGGTCAGGTTGTCTTTTTCGCCTATGCCACAGCCTAGAAAATACCAGGACAGAATGGTCCTGCCACCCCTAAATCAACACCTGATCATTTTGAAAACTATTCATTTGTGGTTAGAGCTAATTTAAGAAAGAAATGTTAAGGCTTACATAGTTTAGCAGTTGGTCTAAACTTAAGAAATATAGAATTAAGTAAGTCCTCCAATGACTCTTCTCTTATTCATTGATACCACATTTTTGAGTTTAGAATATCTTAACTGAAAAGCTACAAGAAAAAAAGTGATGCAAATATTTATAGAACATTTAAAATCAACACTCATGAGACAAGAGGGCGGGTGGAGGAGGAAGCGGCCGAGCCCCGGGTCCTGCTCTGGCGCGCCGAGCACCGCCTGCCTCAGCCGACTAGCCTCGTCGGCTCTGGGGTTCGCCGAGCCGGGTGGAGGG
>NW_026000130.1:6037056-6041828 GCF_001458135.2 Marmota marmota marmota | reverse complement strand
TGGCATTTTTGCCAGGGGAATGTTAGAGTTCGTAAACAAGTCTGGATGGTGCCTGGCAAAATGCCAGAGGGAGTGGTTTGAGAAGTAACAAAAGCGAGCCATTAAGTGTGGAGATTCCTTATTGGTTGACTGATGTATCTAGTTTATGCTAATTAGGTAAGCTGTGTGGAATGTATAAATACTGCTCCTGTCCTGCAATAAATGGCTCCCATTCCTGCTGTATCAATGTACACAAGTTGATCGTCACCCCGCCCCACCCCCCACCACCACCCCACCACCACCCCACCACCCCACCACCCCTGGGTTATTTTGCTGCAGCCAGACTGCGGCAATCTTTTGGTTTGATACAAGTTGAGAAAACACTAGTGAGTGAATAAAAGGCATTTTTAAAATTATTCAAAACCAGCATTCATTCCTTGCTGTTCAATGGATGTTTTTAAATATATATGCTCCTTATTTTTTTCTTAAAAATAATTTTGTTTTTTTCCATTTTGCAGTTAATTTCAAGTTTTTTTCAAATAAGTGATGAGAATTTCTACCAAATATATGCCTGCCAAGTACTGAGGGACATAAAAACATCATAGTTTTATTTTGTTTTGAAAAACCTCAGGTTTCAGATTTCTCTAAATTGACAAGTCAAATTAGCTTCGTGGAACCCTACCCTGCATACCAGGAATAAAGATAAAAGTGCTCCCTCACTCTATGCAGAACCCGCCCTCAGATCTAATGATTCACAATTAAATTTTCTTATCAAAACCATGACACTTATGTTACCAGCATGTTAAGTCCCTCTAATCCAAACTGCCAAAGAGATAATTTAAAGCAATCACAATCACCTATAAATATATTCAATAAAAGTTCTTTCTTTTCTCCAAGAAAAGGTTAAAATATTATTCATCTTTAACTCTCCAAGAGATTGAAAACAGAATTACAAACATTAAAATAAAAAAAAAAAGAAGAAAAAAAGGAAGAAAGAGAGAGAAAGAAAATCTCCCCCAAATAAAGATATGCTAAAGGTAGTATTTATGGCAGCTTATGTGATTTTTAAGCTTCATCTATCAAGGAACAAAATTGTGTTAATATGAAATGACATGAATGCCTTCTTCTTAAGGACATACCACAGGTGATAATTTATCCCTGAATTTCATAGTCAAGATTTTCCACATTAATAACATTATGACAGTTTTTACTAGTATATGATTAACTAAAAAAGTGCTTCCTTTCAAGATCCTGGTAATCCAAAAATTACAAAAAAAAAAACATTATTGTAAACATCACACTGACAAACTGTATTCATTGTTAGTTTGAAATCATACATTTCGAATGGGCAGATGTTTATTTTCCACTCTTGTAGTGCTACTTTTAAAAAGACTTTTGTGCCATACTTAGAATGTTGAGATCATTTCAAAGTGATCCATGACGAGTTTGCTTTCATAAAGTGTTCTATTTAATGTGCATAAAAGACTTAATTATCCAAGTATATTTTACTGATTGACTTTAATATTTCATACAAATTAAATAGCTGATTCTTCTCTAAATTCAGGTGAACCAGAAAAAATACAATCAATTAATTTGGAAGAAAAATGAATGAATTTATATTTTATATATAGATTGCTCAGGAAGAAAGCAAATAAAATGACAATTCCACATGTTGAATGTAACGGAATCTTAGACTTCCAAAAATAGCATATGAAATGCATATAAAACAATACAAAGGAGATTATTATAGACTTCAATACAATCAGTCATTAAAATGGCAGACTTGTGACAGTTTCATGAAGACACTGGAGATCAGTTTTTTTTCAACTGAAAGACAATTGTGGGCTTCAGTGAAAAAGTATATATGAAGGTTATTTCCTCCATTTTTACTTGTGCAATGGAAATCTGCATTGCATACTTTATTTATAAACAAAAGAATAGGTCACTTAAAGTGAATAGACACTATTTCTACATATTATTAGGAATAAGAAGGCACCACTGATTTGATGTCTTGTAATCACTAATAATTGATTTTAAGTTGTTTATCTCAGCATTTGTTCTTATTAAACTTTTCTGAGTGACATAACCTAAAACCATTATTGTGGCTTATGAACTACAAATAAGACAAATTCATAATAGTATTTCATCATAGAGAAATCCTTCACAGTCTATGTTGACAATACGGATTCTTTGTCCACCTGTACCTGGAATCTGTTTTGCAGAACAACATTGTTTATATCCTCATAGCTCAATTCTATGGAAAATTCTTTGCCAAATTTTCAAAGTGGTACAGCAGAGAACCAAGATGTATCAAAATTCACCTGGCTTGAATGTTTTTCATATTGTATCAATACAGTCAATTACATTGTGAGCTGTGCCTATGCAGAAACAGGTGGCAATATAGTGCCACCTACTGCTTTATGAATAAATCTCCTGAAAATCTTCTGCTGTCAAACAAAATTTAGAACCAGGAGGAAGACTGTGGGGGTCAATATCAGGGAAAAAATAGGTTGCATCTGGTCTTCTTATCTCCCATTATTGCTAAACAGATAGATCCAGGAATAAAGTGTATGTTTATTAATTTTAGAACCTCTGTTCAGAACAAGGTTGAGATAAAAGAGCCTAAAACAACAACAACAACAACAAAAACACTTAATTCCTGTCCTTGGCAAGGATCACCTAGCACAGCTAATTCCCAGTCCAGATTTCCTAGTTCAGCAACAGGTACCAGAATAAGTTCTTTAGTAGGACCCCATCTGTCTTTTAGAAAAACTCAAAATTTCTTTAATGATTAGCTCAAAAGCCAGGCAGAGAACTGCACTTGCATTTTTCTTACTCTCATGGAGGTTGCCCAAGCCTCCCCTGCAGCCCTTGTGCAGCTGAGAAAGGGTCAGTGGGAGGCAACAATGTTGCTGGATTGCCTGCTTGGCCCTAGGCATCTCAGCCTTGCTGCTCCTAGCTACTGAAAGCGCTGTGGCGGCTGGTTTCCTCCAGATGGCGTTCGTCTCAGACATGCCCTGAACAGGCTGCCCACCCCGCCCCCACCAACCTCAGGGTTCCAAACACTGGGGTCTGACTGGTTTTCAGCTACTGAGCTTGTATGGCCTTCAAGGAGTGATTGAAGTTGCTTTCAAGTATATAGATTAACAATAAAGTGCTTTAATGTATATTTTCATGATATAATTAACAAATTTGCATGAATGTAAGACAAAAAATTCTTGCAAATTGTCAAGCTAATATTGAGTGTTATCTTTTTAGTATATGAAGTTTGATGTCAGTGTCTTACCAAATTATCTATTCTCTGACACTGCCTGTACCTGGGCATCAGAGATATATGTAAATTGGCAGGTCTGCTGTATAAGTTGGTTGGCTAGCTGGGATAAGATTTATTCCCAAGTATTTTAAAAATAGTTTTTGTTGTAAATGAATACACTTTATGTATTTGAATGTGGTGCTGAGGATCGAACCCAATGCCTCATGCATGCTAGGTTAGCGCTCCACCACTGAGCTACTAACTCCTGTTTCTATTCCCAAGTATTTGTGAGGCTATTGTGAATGAGATACTTTTCCTGATTTCTCTCTCTGCAGATGCATTACTGGAGAAGAGGAAAGCAATTAATTTATGTAAGTTGACCTTTTATCCTGCTACTTTGTGGAATTTGTTTATCAACTTTAGAAGTTTTCTGGTGGAGTTTTTTGGGACTTCTAAATATAGGATCCTATCAACAGCAAACAGAGATAACTTGACTTGTTTTCCTATTTGTATCCCTTTAATTTCCTTCTTTTGCCAGTTTGTTCTGGTGAGAGTTTCAAGGACTATAGTGTATAGTAGTGGTGAACGTGGATACCCTTGTCTTGTTATTGATTTTAGAGGAAATGTTTTCAGTTTTTATCCCTAAGTATGATGTAGGCCTTGAATTTGTCATATATAGCCTTTACAGAATTGTAATAATTTCCTTCCATCCCTAGTGTTTTAAACACTAGGGTTTCTCCAGTGTTTTCAACATGAATGGGTGATGGACTTTTTTGTTTAGTTTTCTTGCATCACTTGGGATAATCACATGATTCTTATACTTAATAACCACATAATTCATGTGGTGAATGGCATTTATTGATTTGCATATGTTGAACCACCCTTACATTCCTAGGATAAAATGCACTTGATCATGTTGTACTATCTTCCTAAGTGATTTTAAATGTGGCATGTCAGTTTGTTATTTTGGATTTTCACGTCAATTTTCATCAGGAATATTGGTCTGATATGTCTTTGTCTGGTTTTGGTTTCAGGGTGACACTGGCTTATAGAGTGAATTTGACAGTGTTCCTTCCTTTTCTATTTCATGGAAAATTTTGAGGAGAAATGGCTTTAGTTCTTTTTTAAAAGTCTCACAGAACTCAGCTGAGAATCCACCGGGTCCTAGGTTTTCTTGGTTAGAAGTCTTTAATTGCTGCTTCAGTTATATTGCTTGATCTTGGTCTGTTCAAATTTTCTAGATACTCATGATTCATTTTGGGTCAGTCATATGTGTCTCAGCATTTGGCAATATATTCTAGATTTTCTAATTTATTGATATAAGTTTTCACAACAGTGTCTAATGATCCTCTGAATTTCAGAATTGTCTGTGGTGATATCTCCTTTTTCATCTATGATTTTGTTGATTTGACTCTTCTTTCTCTTTCTTTTAGTTAATTTGGCTAAGAGTATATCAGTCTTATCTTTTATTTATTTATTTATTTATTATTATTTTTTTTTTATGTTTCCAGGACTTTTATTGTTTTTTTTTTTTTTTTTT
>NW_026000130.1:6014302-6031790 GCF_001458135.2 Marmota marmota marmota | reverse complement strand
TGCGACAAACCTCTCGCGTTTGAGTCCCCGTAGCCGATCCTCGTGCGATGGAAATCCTTCCTCCAGGTTCCGGAGCACCCCACTATTGCTGGAAATTCCTAACAAGATATCCTTTAGCCGTCCTGACTTGTCATACTCCCACACAGTGAAGCAGCACACGGGGGTAATGCACTCCCCTCGCCGCCATCTTCCCCCTTCCAGTCTTATCTTTTAAAAGGACCAAAAATCTCATTGATCTTTGGTAGTTTTACACTTTCATTAATTCTATTATGAAGTCAGTGTTAGTATAAGTATTCCAGGAAGAATAAAGAGATTCTTGGCCACCAGTATCCCACATTAGGAAATGTACATCATTAATCACTATCTCTTCTACCTTACTTCCTACTGTAGAGGATATATGTACAATTTTATTCATATAAAATTATTAAAGGTGGATATCACTATTGAAGTATGCTTTCCCCCTTCATATCAATGTAAACCCTTCGTTTCCACTATTTTTATTATTTTTAAAAGTCTGCTTTATTTTTTTTTTCATTTTTTTTCAGTTTGTCTACCAGATATTTCCCCAGGAAATAGATGAGAATTAGCAATTAAAAATCAAGAAGTCACTGAATACCACACTGAAAAGATGATATTTAAGCAAATTTTGAATGTTAAATTAAAAAAAAAATGGCAAACACTTACTTGAATTGTACTGATTCTTGTTTCCTTTTTCTACTCTTTTTGAGTTAAAATGTGTCAAATATTGTTAAGTCACACTTATGGCTTCTGTGGTCTTCTTCTTATGCATTGTGACCAAGTGACTATTATACTTCTTATGCAGTGTGACCATTTTAAAGCTAAACTTTTCCTGTAACCATATTTTGACACCACAGCCAAAAAGAGAAGAAGTGAAATGGAAGCTCAGACAATAGAGAATGAAGATTGAAAACTGGCACTAGTCTTCCATATTTATCATATAAACTAGAAAAATATTTATCTGAAGGAAATTGATTAGATATTTTCCACGTCTTTAATCACACACAAAAAAGACTTTCCCTTAACATAGAGCAAAGCTAACGAAAGTATAAAAATATTGAAAAACTAACATCCTTTTGTCAGTAAGAGCATATTTTCTATGATGTCTTCAAATGTTTCAAGAAACTATGGTTTACATCAATATTGTGAGAGTTAAGTACCTTTTTAATGTACTATAATTTTCTTCTTGAAAAATTTTAAGGAGAACCTATAATTTTGAAGTTAAAAAAAGAAAGTTATTATAGATGCTAGTTTCCCCTGCATTGTCCAAACCTACAGTGATAATATTGTTACCCTGATTAGTGAATAGCCTCCATATCCTGGTTTAGAGAATCACCATCTTGTGCAGTGGACCCCATCCAGCTACTTGGGTCACATGGCCTGGCCTCCCCTGTCTTAGGCTAAAAAACACAGAGAAGCATTTGAGCATCTGCTTCTGTTGCTGTTGCCATTCTCACACTGGTCACTGGTCCTCTTCCAGGGAACCAAGGGCAGGCTAACACCCAGGGCACTCTGCCCTGAGCAAGGCCCCATTGCTGCTGCCACCTGCTCCTGGACATTGCCACCACTTTACCACGAGTTTCGTGGGTCCCAGTCCTCCCCTAGCTCCTTTTGGGTGACTGAAGTCTGAATTTTCTCCTTGTTCCTAAGGTTTGGGAAATTTTCTGAGCATTTCATTGAAAAAATTGTGCACTCCTTTAGTTTGTATTTTGAAAACACCAATGATTCTTAGATTTGGTCTCTTAATGTTATCTCAGAGTTCTTCAATATTCTGGTCAGGGTTACTTAATATCTTTTCTTTATTTTTGACTCTATGTTCAGTATTATATACTTTGTCTTCAAAGCCTGATATTCTGCCTTCAAAAATGATTTATTGAGTCTCTAATTTCCAGGATTTCCATTTGGTTCTTTTTAAGAATCTCTCTTTTTATTGAAATGATTATTCACTTCCTGTATTTTATCTCTAGTTCATTCCTTAAATTTTTTAGGTCACTGAACATTTTAAGTACAAACTTTCTAAATTCTTTCTTCATCATTTCCTTAACTGTGATGTCAATGGGATCAGTTGTTGATCAGTGTTGTGGGCTATTTGGAGATTGTTCCTTTACTTTTTCACTTATATGTCTATTCATCTGCTGGGATGATTATTGCTTCTACTTTTATACAAGGGACTATTTCATGAGCTGCTTTCTCTTAAGAGAACCTGGTTGGGGGAATATCCAGTTGTTCATACTTACTACACTCAATGTGTGTCCTCTTCTCTTCTCAGCATCAGTACCACATGAGAGAGTGGTGTAAACACTAAACCCTGTTTATACAAGCACTTCAGAACAAACCATATACTAATTAACCTTATAAGACACAACAACTAGTTAAAACTGTTTTTCACAGTTCCTCTAACCCCAAGTATAAAATCATAGTAATGATCTGGAATTTGTTGAGAAATTAATTACTAAAGATTGCAACATTACTATAATATTACATAGTGAAGAAGAGAGAAGCAGAGATAAATTGGGGGGGGGCAGGGGAAAAAAAGATAGAAAAATATCAACCAAGAGAAAAAAACATGCTGGTTGCCGTTCTCCTAGCCAAACAGATGCTGATCTCACCCACTGTTCTCTGAAGATCAGACCCCAAGATAACTACTCAGAAGTATTCTTTATAAAAAGGTATCTACCTTGCTTCAGATGGTAATACACATTTATATGACCTCTGTTTCAGAATACTGTTATACAAAAAAAACTATCATGAATATTTCTTATAAGAGCCTGTTGCGCTGGAACAAAGAGCACCTGGGTCATGCAGGTGTCCTCCTACCTGCATGTGCTTCAATCTCCTGATAATCCCAATGACCTCCAGGCCCTCCTGAGCACAGAGTCCATCTAAGAAGTCACAGTCTGGGCAGCATTTGTCAACAGAAGCTAGGAGACCACACCATGAAGAATCATCCTAGGGGCTGAGGGTGAGTGCGAAGGGCTGTCCCTCCTCTCCCTGTCCCCTGTGGATAAATGCTGCTTATAAAAAATCTCCTCCAGAATCAGCCTGGAGCTAAGGATAATTTGCATGATGGACAACAATTTCTTAGATTGGAACAAGAGAAGACTTGAGAAGCTAGCCCAGCCGAGGCCTCAGGATAATACTCAGGGGAACCTCCACCATGGTCTGCACACCCCTGCTTCTCGGGCTTCTCTGTTACTGCACAAGTTCTTCCTCAAGGGACTGACCCATGGAGCCCAGAGCTCTGGGATCAACCTGGAGCTGGCTCTCAGCTCAGCATGGCTCTGCCTTTGGGGGGCAGGATCCTCAGGATTTTAGCCCCACACTTGCTTACTGGTTGCTGTGAGTCTGAGGGGGCTATAGCTGCCAGAAGAGAGGAGCTGCTGCTCACATGCTCAATGACACCACCCTCCAGTCAACCCATGGGACACTGGAATTACACTGAAGAGAGAGGGCTACCAGAAAGCCAAGAGCATCCTTGAAGTGAGTCTTGGCTAGGCAGGCAGAAAATCCTTTGGAAATCTTTCTCAATGTTAATCCCACCTCTCCTTTTCTCTCTGGGGAGTCACCTTGGCCTCATCTGACCTGATTCAGCCATCCTCAGTAGATGGCCATCAATAAGACAGCTAGTAACACTGCTCTAAAGGCAAATTAGGGCATAAGTATGGACATTAGTACCAGCAGAAGCCATGCCAGGCTCCTTTACTTGTCAATTATGATGATAGCAAATGACATACACTATCCTTGGTCTGATTTCAGGTTTCAACATGGAAAACCCAGCCACCCTGACCACCAGCAGGACTCAGGTCACAGATGAGACTACTTCTGTACCACAGCACATGGCAGTGGGAGCAGCTGGCAGTGACTCATGGTGACACAGAAGGGTATGTGGGACAGGAAACACCTGCCCAGTGTTATTCTGTGAACCACCCACTGAGCCACGGGCATGACCTTGGTCTCCACTCACTCAGCTGGTTTCCCACTACATCCAAGCTATGGAATAAGCATGGAGATACTGACTGGAAATTGGGTTGTCCCAATGGATTTGTTAAAGCCAGGTGAGGTGGTGCATGCCTGTAACCCCAGCAACCCAGGAGACTGAGGCAGGCGTATTCCAAGTTTAAAGCCAGCCTCAGTAACTTAGGGAGGCCCTAAGCAACTTATAAAGACCGTATTTCTAAATGAAAATATAAAAGAAGGGCTGAATTTGTTGCTCAGGGGTGAAACAGCCCAGGGTTCAAACAGCAGTACCAAAATAAAAAGAAAAAAATAATATTTTCTTCGATTTTAAATTGAAAGTCATATCACTTCCATCCATAACCATGAAGCAAATAGTACACAGTTTTCTGGATGGACAGTGTCTCTAGAGAACCTGATTTCTGCATTAGACACTCACACTCTCTTCCCTGCATTTGAACAGAGTGTGTCAGGAAAAGGACCTCCTTGACAGGTTGGCCTTGGCAGAGAAAACAAAAGATTGTGACCCTGTAGGATGGCATGGACAGCATGACACATGCTGACCTGACCAAAGCAGTTCTCAGTGTCTGAGGACAAAGTTGTCCAACAGCTCATACAATTAAGAAGTGTGCACATGGGACTTAGGTGAGAGCAAGGACCACCATATTCTTACACCCAAGAAGAAATGCTCACATGCCTCCTAAATCTGATCAAAACTAAACTTTGTGTAGCATAAAAGCAAGTACATGTTTGTCCTTGTGGAGATACATTCTGGGACAGGGATGTAGATTATTTCATAGTGTAGTCCCCTAGGAGGAGGGAAAAATGGCACCAAATAAAGCAAAGACAGGTCCATGAAAGAGATCAAAACCCACAATGTGTGAATGATCATGGGATTCAGCCCTAATCTATGGCTAGTCTTTCAATGCTATTAAATTTTTAAAAATTGGTTCCAATTAGTTTTACATAACAGGAGAATACACTTTGACACTTTGTACACAAATGGAGCACAACTTCTTATTCCTCTGGATATACCTGGTGCAGAGACACACCAGTAACAAAATCATTAATGTTTACAAGGTAATAATGTCTGTCTTATTCCACCATCCTTCCCAGCTCCACATCCCCTCCACTCTCCTCTGCCCAATCCAAAGTTACTTCATTCTTTCCTCCCACTCCCCCTTAAGAGATCAGCATCCACTTATCAGAGAAAACATTTGGCCTTTGTTCTTCTATTCAACATAGTTCTTGAAACACTGGGCAGAGCAATTAGACAGATGGAAGAAATTAAAGGGAGATGTATATGAAGAACTTAAATTAGTACTATTAGCTGACAATATGATCCTATACCTAGAAGACCCAAAAAGCTGCATGAGAAAACTTCTAGAACTAGTAAATGAATTCAGCAAAGTAGCAGAATATAAAATCAACACCCATAAGTCAAAGGCACTTCTGTATACCAGTGACAAATCCTCTGAGACTGAAATGAGGAAAACTACCCTATTTGCATAAACTTCAAAATAAAATAAGATAATTGGGAATCAAAGAAAAAAGTAAAAGACCTATACAATGAAAACTACAGAACCCTAAAGAAAGAAATCATAGAAGACCTTAGAATACAGAAATATCTACCTTGCTCTTGGACAGAAAGAATTAACATTATCAAAAAGGATTGCCTTATTTTGCTTAGCATGATATTCTTCAGCTCCATCCATTATCAGGCAAATGCCATAATTTCATTCTTCTCTAATGCTGAGTAATATTGCATTGCGTATATATATGCTATATCTTTTTATCGATCAATTGTTGAAGGGAACCTAGGTTGATTCCATAGTTTAGCTATTGTGAATTGACCTGATATAAACATTGATGGGGCTGCATTACTGAAGTATGCTGATTTTATGTCCTTTTGTATAAACCAAGGAGTGAGAAAGCTAGGTGAAATGGTAGTTCCATTTCAAGTTTTCTGAGGAATCTCCAAACATCTTTCCATAATGGTTGCACCTAATGAACTAAAAAAACTTAACACAAAAAGAAAAACAAAACAAAACAAACAAACAAAACCAAATAACCCAAACAATAAATAAAATAGATAAAGAACTAGACACGTCACAGAAGAAGAAATACAATTGATTAAAAATATATGAAAAAAATCCAATGTCTCTAGCAATTAAAGAAATGTAAATCAAACATTCTAAGATTTCATCTCACTCCAGTCAGAATGGCAATCATGGAGAATATAAGCAACAATAATTGTTGGTGAGGATATGAGGGGAAAAGATATGATGATCATTTTTAATAATAACACAACTTGCATGGGTGAAAATTGAGAGCTCAATGCAGCCAACTGTTTCTCTGGACAACTGTTTTTCAAGAATGTCCTGAAGTAAAGATTTACGGAGGTAGTATTTACTCCTGCATCCTCCTGAACCCAAGTGTCTGGCTGACACAGATGGCCTCAGTCCTCAGCACCAAACACACTCACTATGGGATGACAGTGACCATGAGACAGGGAGGAGGATGTGAGGTTTCCACAGTGAAACAGACACATAATCATGAGCAAGGCTGAGAGGGGCTGGCTCAGCCATCCCAGTCCTGCAGGTTTTATCCACATTTGGATGAAAAGGGCATTGTGAAGGAGCCCCCAGTGGACTGCTGGTGTGGGGTACAGACTGGGTGAATGGCTCCCCCAACCAGGTCAATGGCTGTCTGAGCTGGATTATGACCCTCCCTGCAGGAGCTCCTTGTCTGGAGCATGTTCAGGCTCTTTCCACCCTTTGCAGGGCCTCTCCTCTCCCACCACTCTCACCCCTTTCTGCATCTCATGGGTCTCCACTCCATGGCGTCCTGTCTCAAGCCCTCCCCTCTGCACACCCAGGCCTCTCCCTCTGCTCCTTGCCAGACCCTGCAGAGGAGACTAGGCCCAGAGATATGGCCAGAAGATTCTCTGAACCCTGCTGCAGGCCAGCCATAGGGGCACCACAGCAAACAGCCCCAGAGGTTGTCAGCCTCCTCCAGAGTCAGGTAGATAACAGAGGACTGGCCTGAGCACCCTAGTGGCCATCTCCTATGCCCTAGACCAACCTATCAGGACCTCCAAGTTAGCCCCAGGACCACCAGAGGTTGGTGGACTCCTGCAGCTTTAAATACCTGACTTCACCTGCTCAAATATCTACACACCTAAAGATCCTTTGTCACCAAATTGATACTGTCTGGCTCCATCCTCATCCTTCATGGGAAATGAACAATTTACTACACAAATGAAAACTAAGATCACAGTGTAAACATTGGGAAATGAGTATCATTCATTCATTCACTGAAATGCTTGTAAAGAGCTTTAGATTTCACAATAGAATAACCAATATGAAACACAGGCAGTACTAAAAGAGAAAAACTGAAGTGTGTGGATAACATGTGCAAGTGGTGGCCAGGCAGGGGGAGCAGCAGGAGAGTCAAGTCTGTCAGCTGCAGGATCAGGTGGAAGAGTGAGGAGTGCGAGGCAGCTTGCTGGGCTTTGGCCTCTGAGCTGAAATGGCTGCGTGAGGAGCATGATGATGCTACCTCTCAGCTGAGCTTTACTCAGATTGCCTTGCAGCAGGTGATGGATGAGCGTGAAGTGCTGTGGGAGGCTACTTCAGGCTGAGAGGTCAGCACTGGTAGGTCAGCATTGCCCCCAAAGTTTGTACCTGTTAAGGGAGCCCAACAGCATGGTGCTGTGGCATGGCCCCTGGAAGGAGAGGAGCAGGCAGAGGTGGTGGCACCTGGAGCACAAGGCATGCCACATTTGGAGGCCCAGATGCCAGCCCCAGCACCTTTGCTTTGTGTGCCAGGACACCCATGTTCTTGGTCCCAGGCAATGCAACCCCATGTGCAAATGTCTTTGCTCCATTCAGTGCCAATCCCAGTGGGATTCCCATACTCAACATCTCTACAAGCCCCTGTAGTAATGGAATCAGAATCAGCAGGAGCAACAGCCACAGCAGTGGCAGCAGTTGCACCCCAAGTGCTTCCTGTAGTGATCTATCCACCAGGCTTGTGGGCTCCAGTGGGGTGCCAGGAGGGAATGGCTCCTCAATGTGTCCAGAGATGCTGGTGTGACCAGAGTTTCCTGAGTTGCTGGGGCCAGGATAAATATCCTGAGAACCTCCCAGGTAGATGCAACCTGGGAGATAAAAAAATCCCCATGCAAAAAGAAGGTCCTGAAGTCCCCAGGGAATGACTTCCCTGAGGGAAAGTATAAGTCAGAGCCAGAAAGAGGGTCAGGAAAGGCCCCAGGGGACAGACCCCATGTGGGAGAGCATTAGTCTTAGCCTGGTGCTTTTAATAAAAAAAGAATGTCATTGGGATTTTAATAGGAATTGCATTAAATCTTTGTGAATGTCTTGGTAGTATGGCCATTTTGGCTATATTAATTCTGCCTATCCAAGAGCATGAGAAATCTTCCCATCTTCTAAGATCTTTTTCAATTACTTTCTTTGGTATTGTTTAATTTTTATCGTAGAGGTCTTTCACCTCTTTTGCTAGATTGATTCCCAAGTTTTTTTTGTTGCTGTTGTTATTGTGTGTTTGTTTGTTGGGTTTTGCTTTGTGTTGAGGCTAGAGTGAATGGGGAGGTTTTCCCAATTTCTCTTGCTGTAGATTCATTGCTTATGTATAGAAATGCATCTGTTTCATGGGTATTGATTTTATATCCTAATTTGCTGAATGTATGTATTGGTTCTAGATGTTTTCTGGGGGAATTTTTTGGATCTTCTAAATATAGAAGTAGGTCATAAGCAAATAGTGATAATTTGAGTTCTTTTTTCTATTCATATCCCTTTAATTTCTTTCATCTGTCTGATTCCTCTGACTAGAGTTTAAGGACTATATTGAATAGAAGAGATGAAAGAGGACCTCCCTGTCTTGCTTGAGTTTCATTAGAGAAAATGCTTTCTGTTTTTCTCATTTAGAATGATGTTGGCCTTGGGCTTAGCATAGATAGCTTTGACAATGTGGAGGTATTGCTTATCTTGTTTGTTTATACCTCATGGGCATCTTCAAGCATGACTTCTTGTGGTATGAGATGACAGGGTCAGGTGATAAGCAAAAGAATGGATTCTTCATCAGGAGTCATGGAAGAAGAAGATTAATTCAAATGACTGGATTAGATCCTACTAAATAGAAAAGAGTTTTGTTTTCAAATTTCAAATAAGGGGGATGTAATCTTGAAATCCCACTGGAAAATCTCTCCAATTATTAAAGTACAATGCTTTGTGTTATTTTTCATTCTGAATCAAAAAGAAGTTTTAAATTTTTCTATCTAAAAATGTCTGGGGAATCAGAAAGATTGAGACATCTGTAGGTTTGGCATTCCAAACTAGAAACGGAATCTATTTTGATTCTCAAAATTATAGCTATGCCTTTCATTCAACCCATAATTATATGATCAATGAAATTATTTGAAGAGCAAAATCCTTTTTCCTGATTTAACATATTTTCATAAATATAGAATATTAATGTGTGGGTCTAGGTTTCAGTTTTTAAAGCAATAATCACACACTCTCCAATAACACACTTGGACATGAAAATACATTTACTAAGAGAACTGTAGCAGCTCAGAATGTGGCATGTGCTCACAATGAAAGTTCCATGTTGACCAGTCACCAATGTAATGTGGGATGCACATCTTACCTTCCATTCCACTCAGTTGATCTAGTGAGTGAGTTGGTATCAGTTAGAGTTGGAGAAGAGTAGGGAGGTTTTGAGTTCCTGGTCGGCCATGGGAAATCTAAACTGCTGCGGGGAAGGTATGTTGTCAGTGATATTTTTAAGGCTGTTTCTTCAAAGGGCAGTTAACATTTGCTGAATATATTTTTCTCTTGATTTTTTTTCATCTCTGACCCTGAATCTTCTCTCCTGAGATTTAAGTATTTGGTGATATTGTTTTATCACTCAATTCATATATTTACTTGTACTATTGACCTGGTTATTGAAAATGTTTTTCTAAATTTAGAAAAATAAACCATTCCTAATGCCAATATCATGTGTGCCCTTAAAGTGAATAAATATATAGGGGGAGGACATCCACCTTGCTTTCATGAGATGAAGAAATAAAGTGAGAGAGAGTATATGGTTGCTAAGAAAGGCAATATATATCCCATGAAAGGGCAATTAGAGGCCATACTCAACAGAATGTATATGAAGATCTAAACATAATATTAGAGAAGTCTAAAGTAAGACATTTGTAGAAAGGAAAGAGGAGTGAGATTTCAGGGAAAGTTTCCAAATGGTGGATGACTACAGGATCCCTAATGTTTGGGGGCTACTGGGAAGGAGGCAGAAAGGACAGTGCCGTGAGGTCAAAGGAAGGTCATCTGATAATGGAGGAATGAGGGTCTCAGGGATCTTCAAGGAGGATCCACTGGTGGAGGTTCACAGGTTGTACTTACTGGTGGATCCATGTAGGCAGATAAGTATGACCTCTGGCCCTGCAGGATCTAGGAAGAGGCGTGGAAGACCAGGAGAAGGAATATGCCAGATCAGAGCTGGTGCATCTGCAGCAACCACGTTTTCAACCAGGCCTTGTCTGGCTGCTCAGGTGATGGCCAGAATATTAGTCTGCAGACATGGGGCAGGCCAGCTTCTGACACTGAAACACCAAAGCATCATTCCAGGGTATCTGTTTCCCCCATGAATTCACACTAACAGGCCATCCAGGTGGGAAAAGCCCAAGGAAACTTCATTCTTGGCACATCCATCAAGTGGCAGTTGGTTTAGAATGTCCCAAGTTCTGAATCAGTTTATGAGCCCTACAGAGGCCTGATGGTTTGGGTCACCAACTGCTCATCAGGAAGGCTCACTGGGAGGCAGCTGGCAGTGAGAAGACCCTGGGGGAGGATGGCTACAAGTGTGGACTCTACCCTTGACCTTCAGATAGGCTTCATTTGCATGAAATCATCATTTTTTAAGTCAGTAATTGTGATGAAGAGGCAGAAGCCTGGGTTGTGACTGGAACATTTCCCTTGGTATAATTCACCTATCTGCTACTGAATCCTCATACTAAAGAGGCTTCAGGGGAGGAGTATTTGAGAAAGACTGAGAAGACTTCTGGGTTCCTGGTTCTAGGGAATCCACTAGAGGACTCAAGTGCTCAGGAATCTCTGGTCCCAGGTAAATAGCTACATTCCTGTCCCACATCCACCGCTCATCATTGTTGTGAATCTAGGCAAGTCACATAAAATCTCCAAATTACAAACACCTAAACTCAAAATTGTGGTGGACAGACTCTGTTCCACCCATCCCTTCAGGCTGATATGGAGTCACAGGAGGTCACAGATATTCTCCATGAGCTTTACCCATATCCATCTGTAAAGAATGAGGAATAGACTTTCTTCACCCATTGCTCTGGAGGATGACCTCTGTTTGACACCTCTCTGTTCAAACACTGTCATCGATTGAGCTTATTTTTCCACACATTTAATGAAGTGTCCTATTTAATGATATGACACATTAGCACCCTTATGAAGCACCAGTCCTCTTAAGGATTTCTGGATGTAATCATTGTCAGCCTTATACCATTACATGGATCAGATGCCCACTTTTCCAAACAATTGAGACAGAGGGGTTTATTTACCTGCAGAGGTATGTAATGTTTTTGAGGTAGGATTTAAACAAAAGCCACATGACCACAGCCTCTGCTTATGGTCACTGTTTTCTCTGCCTTTCTATGATTCCTCCTTAGTAATTGTGTTTGTGCATACAATATTTTATTGGGTTTTAGACCCCACATATTGCAATGTCATCCTAAAGCCCAATCTGACACAGGTGCTTTGCTGCCCCAATGGTGAAAAATGAGTTCAGTAGTGTGAAATCTAAGAACATTCACATCCTTCCTTTAAATTTTATTAAACATAGATTTTGTTATATTTTGAAAATTGTATTAGTTATTTATGCACATTTCTTTCTTTCTTTCTTTCTTTAAATGTGGTGATGATAATCACACCCTGTGCCTCACATATGCTAGGCAAGCACTCTCCAAATGAGCTACAACCCCAGACCCAGATTTTATGATATTTAACTAGCTCACAGCCTGCAAAAATACATCAGAACTTTTTTTCTAATATTCAATTGTAACATTGTCTCCCCTACTCTACTAATTAATATTCTACTCTCACCTTGCATGCGATCAATTTTTCAGTCTCCACAAAAGAGTGATATTTTGCAGCATTTATCCTTCTGTTCCTGACCTATTTCAGTTAATGTAATTATCATCCTTGTTGATGAAAATGACAGAGTTCTTCTCGCTGGGAAAAAATACAAGAAATATTTAAGATACTGAGAATGTTCTTTGTGTATAATATACACTTGAATTCAAAGCTCAAATTATACCCCCAGATATTTACAATGATCACTTATTAATTAAAACTGTTTGAGTCATTATTTGAATTACTATTGATGACCCATTGTTTTTCTTGCTAGCACGTTGTCAACAGCTATCTCTATTTTATCCCATTTCCCAGGCTCTTGCCTCCCACGCGAGCACTGGAAAACATCAAAACACACAGAAGGCATCCACAGGCCTTGGTCCAGAGGAGTCCACATGTTGCCACCAAACATCCTTGTGCCCAAGAAAAAGTCCAAAAAAGGTACCTTGGAAATCCTGTCATTGTGTCCACTCTGCAATAATGATTCTAGTTTATTCAGTTCCAATTCTTTTTTTGTTGGATGTGTACAAAATGATGTGCTTTGAGTCATTCAGCAGTGCTGCAGGTCCAGAAGTAAAGATCTAGTTACCTTTTAATTTTGTACACTTGATTCATTCAACTGTTGATGGACACTTGGGTTGATGTTACAATGTATTTATGGTGAATGCTACAAACACTGAAGTGATTGTATCACTATATTATGCTGACTTGCAGTTCTAGAGAATAAGCAAAGAGGAATGTAATAGCTGAGGCTTGTGTGTTTCACTCTTGGGTTTTTCATGAATCTCCACATTGCTTTCCAGAGTTGTCCTAATAATTTACAGTCTCACCAATATCGTGTTGGTGTACAATATTTCTCCTATCCTTGCCAGTATTTGTATGGATATCCAGTTTTCCCAACACCATTTGTTTAAACCATGATGTCCTCTCTAACATATATTTTGGTACCCTTGCCAGGGATCAGGTGGCTGTAAGTATCAGGTGGGTTGTCTCTGTGTGTTATATTCTATTTCATGGATTTTCATATCTATTTTCAGTTCAATACCATACTGTTTTTGCTACTCATCTCTATAGTAAAATTTAAAATTGGGTATTGTGATGGATTTCACATTACCTTTTCTTGCTCAGATATGCTTTGGCAAATTGTTGTTGTTGTTGTTGTTGTTATTATTATTATTATTACCCCAAGTGAATTTCAGGGTTGGTTTTTCAATACTGTAAGGAACATCATTGGTAATTTGAAGGGATTTGTATTGAATTCATTGAATCTGTATATTGCCGTTGATAGTATGGCCACTTTGACAATATCAGTTCTGGCTATCCAAGAACACAGAAGGTCTTTGCACCTTCTGAGATCAACTTCCATTTTTTTCAGCGATCTATAGTTTTCATTGTAGAGATCTTACACCCTCTTGGGTATATTCATTCCAGGGGCTTTTTCAGATTATTCTAAAAGGGATGTTTTTTGGAATTCTATATCAGTGCCATCAATGTTGGAATATAGTAACGCTATTGATTTATGAGTGCTGATCTTTCCTGCTTATACATTGCTAAATTCACAAGGTCTAGAATTTTTCTGGTGAAAATTCTTGGCACCATCAACTTGGCTGTGTCAAGAAGGCTCCTGTCTTGCTCTCTGGGGACAGCGGGAATCACAGAGCTCCCTTCTTGCACCAGTGTACAGTGCAAAGAAGTCTCTTCTTCAGCCAAGGGAACACTGCCTCTCTGACCTCAGTATTTTCAACTAAATCTCTCTATTTTGTTTCTGTGCATGTTCCCTCCCTATATGACCTAGCAGTGCCACTAATCCTGCTGCTGTAGCTGCTGCTGCTTCTGACACCACCAGCTTGGATCCCATGTACTTTCTTTTTAGTCTTTGTTTAAAGTACCCAAGTTTCTGATTCTCTAAGACTCCCTGAGTGTCCACTATTGAGTTTTAGTGAAACCCCTTTTGCCCATCTGAGAGGAAGACTATTCACACTGTTTGCATTACAGGTTGTGGAGCTTCAAGAAATAAAAGTTCTCTCTACCTTAAATTTGTTTCCATTTTGCAATGCATTATTTCTTTTACTTAATTTTCTGACCTTATATGCCTCTATGATTTTTCTCCATTCACTATTAAGTTTTAGTGAGTTCCTTTAGTTCCTCCATCACTGAGAAGCAGTCTTCTTGCCTTCTAAGTCTGGGTGCATCCTTCCTCCAATCTGCCAACTTTCCTTTTCCTGATAGCAAATTTGCACAATATCTCAAGACACCAAGGAATGTTTAAGGCCAAAATATACTCTATCTTGATGAGTAACTCACGTGAACTTGAAAACAAATTTTATTCTCTCGTGGTTGTATGAAGTATTTGTACAAATGCCAATTAGATCAATGTGAATGATAATGGTGTTGGTAAATTCCTAGGGTTTCCATATCTAAGTACCAGCTTTCTTGGGTTGAAGTAATGCAAGTGTACCATCTTAGAGCTCTATTCCCTAGAAATCCCACATTGACCTGAGAGCAGAACCATGCTCCCTTCTGAAAATTTTAGGGAAGAATTTTTCCTGCCCATTCTTAACTTCTACTGGTTTGGTGGCCATCCTTGTCCTGCTTGGTTTTCAACTGTAGCACTTTACTCTCTGCTTCCATCATCACATGACATTAGTCCCTCATGAATGTGCCCCATCTTCTTATGAGAACAGATGCCCTATTTGGAGAATGGGTCCACCCTGCTCCAAGAAGATACCTTTAATTGCTAAGATCACAATGACTCTAAGTTCAAACCTAGTAAAATTTGGAGGTACTGGTGTTAGGACTTAAACATGTATTGGGGTGGAAATAATTGGAACCATAACAAAGATGATTGATTTAAGAGTATACTTTTTATTTTCTTCTTTATGGATCTGTCAAGTGTTATGAAAGAATGCTGAAACTACTGGTGTAACATAGAATAATTCATTTCTCATTGTAGTTCCTTCCATTTATTCTCTACTTTTAATTTTTGTTTCCTGGTATGCTCCTTCTCTTGCCATTCAGAAACAATCATATCCCAGCAGTAACGGAGCCTGTGTGTGTTAAACAACCATCTCCATACACTCTAGACCCATGTCCACAGTAAGGAAGACCCTGGAGTAATTCATCAGCAAACCAATGTACTGACAATGACCCTGTATTTCCCTAGATTGCAATCAGGTCATCATGCAAGTAGCATCAATGGATTTGGGAGGAGACCAAATAAATTATATTGCTGAGGTAATGTGACCCTTCTTTGTCTAAGATATAAGTGTTGTTCTGTCCCTTTTAATTCAAATTCATGCATGAAAATATGACAGTGCTCATTATAGGTGACTCGTACAATTTCTTTTGTGGTGAAATTACAACTACAGCTCTATTCCCTGTGAGAATGATTCAAGATGACATTCACATATGAGAACAACAATTGTCAAATGATTGTAGTGAGCATTTTCCTCAGTGGCACTTTTCCTTGGTAGAAAATGAATTTTGTGCATGTCATCAAATTGTACCTGAGAAATCCCTCATGCAAAGCTCATGTCTTTTCACAAGTGCCTTCTCTGCCTTACTTTGTGATCTTTGCTCCAATTGCTGTTTCCCATCTAGTTATCTAATGTCACCACAGCCAACAGTAGACTTGGGCAAATGATCTCCTGCTCACACTGTCTTCCTTTCTGTAACTACAGGTAGCCTCTGCAGCAAATGAGAAATGTAAGTATTCTCAACTCCCTAACATGCTGAAGAAAACCTCTGTACTTTGATAGGTCAAACATTCCTTCCTGTTTCTATGTAAAAATTTATCCTGGATTTAGATTTCTTTTGGAAATGAGGATTGAGATGTGGTAACAAAGTGAAAAACCAGTGAAGGATTATGGCCATCTACCATGATCCTGAAACATCTGTCTTTTTGATGGTGTGCATTTAAGTGAATGCAGGTGGGGAGGCATCTCTGAGCATGTCCATGTGTAATAATTATGTATGCGTTTGTAAGGCTGTGGGAGCTTCCTCGGAAATTCTGTTCTAACATGCCCAGCAAAAAAATCCATTTTTTAAAAATAAAAACCCACAGCAATGCATGATTTTATGATACAATTCCTTCACATTTCATGACACCCAGATATTAAATTCTGGTTACTAGGCCTACTCTGTAGACAGAGATGATGCTGAGTCAAAAGATCCAGGTTCTTGACTATGTAAGTGATAGAAGATATAAGAATTCAGAAAATTGTCCTGATGGCAATGCTTTGGAAAGGGAAATGTGTTCATCACTTAGTGATATATCACACTCCAGGTTATTCCAATATATTAGTGTACTCATATCACCTACAGAGATGTGAAATATTTTCCATACTTTTAAAGTGGCCTCAGTGGTCATCTCTAGAAAGATATACACCTAGGGTTACAAAATTTCAAAAGTACATATCACACGTGGTTCTAGTCTAGCTGGAGAACCAAAGGCTCTGCTTCTCATTCATTCTTGTTCTTTTATTTGCTGTGTATTTTCACTGCTGTCCATATCAAGAAATGCCCTGAACAATTCACAAGCAGTAAGTCGTATAATAATAGTCATTCTGCATCCTCCTAGTTCCCCCAAATGGCATGGTGGAGTTCATTTCTGGAGAGAGCATTGGTCAGGAGGCCCCATCAAAAGCCATGGTAAGTTTGCTTATCTTCCTCTGAAATCCAAGTGTTGCTTTTTATTTTCTCTTTCTCTTGTAATATCATATGATTTCTTGGAGATGACATAAACAATTTTCTGAGTGTGCAGATTTTCATGGGGGTGTCTATGGCCAACTGAGACCACACTGAAGGCAACATTAATGAGAAAGAATATCAGCAACACGCTGTATGATAACAAGCTTTGTGTCTGGCTGTGATTTTCCCTCCTGGCCATTGAATTCCTTATTTATCACCTAATCTAGGCCTGTAACACAAATTCCCCTATAGAACCTTGTGTCATTTGATGAGTGCACATTTGCTTTGTCTTTGCCTTTGAGTTCCTTTGACTTGACCACTTTCTCATTGGATTTTCTAATGTCACCAAGTAAACAAAAGACTTGTGCACACAGGACAGAGCATGGCTTGGCCTTCATAGTGACTCCTTTTCTGTATTTACAGGAGGATTCAAGAGGACCCATAAGTGGTATGTATCCTGGCTTCACTCTCTTCCTGATGCAAAATGTAAATGATACCAAGGGTCGGAGAGTCTTCCTTCCTTTTGAGTGCAGAGTCTCAGTGATTCCACTACCTCCTTGAGAATGAGAAGTGAGGAGATTGTGGTCCAAATTGATTTAAAAAAAAAAAACACAAACACACAGACACCCCCCCCCACACACACA
>NW_026000130.1:6008437-6012354 GCF_001458135.2 Marmota marmota marmota | reverse complement strand
ATCATGAGTTCAAAGCCAGCCTCTGCAACTTAGCAAGACCCTGTCTCAAAATAAAAATAAAAAGGGCTGGGGGTGTAGCTCAGTGGTAGAATGCCATTAGATTCAATTTCCAGTAACTAACACACACACACACAAAAAAAAAACACCATAAAAAACTATGGCCATTCTCCATATTTCCTGATAGCACCAGTGTGAGTTGAATGATGTGGTTAGTTCCAGAAGAGCTTTGTATGTGTTGCTCTGTGTACATCCATGTCACTTGATTCTGAGTGTGCCTGTGCATTCATTTTTGCACATTTGTGTGTTTCTCTAGATATATACACACCAAGATGCCAAAGTCCACATGTTTTAACAAAAAATGCCATGTCCATTAGATCATGATTTTGCATATGAGTAAATAGAGCAAATGATAAACTTTCCATGGGTGCAGTTCATTCCACACCAAGAATACCTCAAATAACATGCAAAATATATCCCATCCAAACCTGGAAAAATTTCACGACACTCTATAAGGAAAAAGCTCCGTATCATTCCTGTCACTGCACCAGTAGAAACTTCATTTAATAACAAACCTCACCTGTCAGTAGGCCCTGTATTTAGTCAGGGCTTTTGATTGTTCATCACACTTCACTCATGACAGTTTTTCACGTTCATATACATTTTCTCTGAGAGGTGTCAGAATTCATTTTCCAATCCCTATTGTAAGCACAAAGTTCTGGACAGGGTCAATCCTTAACAGTGACCCTCAGGTCCACCAGCACACTGTGCTCACTTATGGTAGGAATCTGAGACAGGGAAGATGCACAGGATAGAGTTTCCTGTAGCTAAGGAAAGGATTTGTTTGCACGTTCCAACTGACATTGAGACCTGCCTTATTGGGTCCTTTGGTAGACAACACTTTATGGGAAACATGTTTAAACTGGAGGGACTTTCATCGGGGATGACCAATGCAACTGCAGCTCATCTAGTTACAGAGACTAAAGATGGGCTCTAGTGAAGGTCAAGCTCAGCACAGCAGTGGTGTCTGATCCCACAGTTTAGGTCTGTGCTGCTCCCTGTGTGGCCTGCAGGATATCACATTGACAGTGTCTCTGATAGGTCTTCACATTGTTGGTCTCAAATGCTATCCAGGTCCTTCTAATCAGACATACATGGATACTGACTATGACAGGTCACTGGGAGGGTGGAACCACTGAGCTCATCATTCCTCCTCATTTCTGAGCTCATCCCTGGGCAGAGTGTCTTCATCTTAGTCCCTATCAGCATTTGATGAATGCCCCTCTGTGCTAAGACCTCACTTTTCCAGCATGTGGGGCTCTACAGTGAGCCACTTATCCACCTGGGATCTCACCAGAACCAGCCAGAATCGTTAGGGAAGTTTAGAAGATAGCATTGTGTCCAAGCTCTGCACCCACATTTCTCATCAGCTGTAGGTATGATGTGCCTGAACTTGTGGGGAGCCATCTGGATTTTAATGTTGATTGTGTTGATGCAGAGTCCTCAGTCCCTCAGAGAGTTCCTGGCCCTTTTGCATGAGTCCACAGACTACTTACAAATGAGGAGTGAGGTTATGCTAGCAAAGAGCTGTACAAGGAACCCCAGGGGAAGGAAATTCATGCCTGCTTCATTTTCGAACTCCAGGTCTTGGCCATACAAAATAGCAATCACTATTTGGATATGGAGTGTATTTTTAATTGTATTTAATTTTTAATTAAAAACCTTCAAAGTCTCATCCAAGTTCCACATTTGAAGTGGCCAGTAGACCCATGTGCATAAGGCAGAGAGCCACTCTCTTGTGGGCAGCTGCTGTGATGATGGCACAGTATTTGTTCTGTGAGTTTGTATTCCTGAAACTCTTGGAATCACAGTTTGCATGTCAGCTTGGTCTGTTTCAAGGAGAGACTGATAATGTGCCAATGGAAGGAAGTAGTTAAAATTCGACTCCTTCATTTCCACTCTCAATCTTGAAGGTTTGCAATTGTTTGCAGCATCCTGTTTGAGGCCTCTGACTCCCCAGAGCTAAGAGAGGGTCTAAGAAGCCACAACAGAGATCAGGGGGACCCTGACTATTAATATTAGTATGACTCTGTTTTTCTTGCTAATAAGAAAACCCTTGAGACTAAATAATTTATACAGGGGTGTTTAGCTTACAGTTCTGGAGATACAAGAGCATGGCACTGGCAAACACTTGGCTTTAGTGAATGCCCTCTTAGCTGCATTGCATGATTGGTGATGTCAGCATGGATGCAGGTGCAGGAGGGAGACATCACATGGGGAGAGAGGAAGCCAGCAGGGATCAGATGATTCATTTTCTCTTCTTATATAACCAGGATCTAACAAGGGTTTGAGAAATCTATATTCCTACTTCTGAGACTCATACCCTTAAATGACCTCATCACCTCCAAGCAGACTCTTCCTCATACAGGTGTCACAACTCTCATTTTGACCATACTAAGGACCAAGCCTCAAATCACACAATTCTGTGTGGGACAAATATCATGAACCCTAGTTACCATCATGAGCTTAATTGTGACAAAGAATGCATGAGACAATCTTAAGTAATGCTCTTGCTGATGTTTGTGTCTCTAAAGGTTGGACATGGAGCAAAGATTATGATTCAAGCAGTGATGAGGAAGAGATTGCAGGTAGGAACAGCCCTAAGGGTATGACAAAAATGGGAAAGGTTTCCTTCTAGGAGTTTAGTTCACCTAACTCATGTGGAAAATGAGGAGTGGGCATGAAATAGAAATGAACAGAAATATGTATTGCTTTTATAAAAATAACAGTTAATAGTCGTCATGACTTTGATCATCCAGTTTGTAAGAAGACATTTTTCTGCTTTGAGAGTTAAACACAATCTTCTATGCAAGCCCCACTCTGTCCTGAATTTGCCTCTTCTAAGCATCAAGTAGCTTGGCTTTTATTATTGGCTATTTTTTGGCATTTTTCATGAAGAATTAATATACACTTTAGGTTTGATGCACAATGGAAGGAATCTAGTGGAACACACTTTCATAAAGTGACTTTGTGAAACTGTAATTGAAGTTCTCACTAGTGCTAAGCAGTAAATAAAAAGTCACAAATTCCCTCTGCATGTTCTCTTCTTAGAGCAGCACTTTCTCTTCTATGTTTTGACTACTCCTGGTTTAAAATAAACTCCCAAATGTGGGCAACTTAAAGAAAATTGTTTCAGTGCTCCCTGGACAGGTCACTGTGTTCTCCTGTAAAAGAGTGGGGAGAAGTTCCTCCTTGAACATGTTTCTAACCTCCAGTCTTCATCTAATTCCCAAGCCCTGGGACTAGGAGGAACATCTGAATGTGCTTGTATTCAAGAGGCCTTAGTCCAGAAAATGAGGAATACTGTGGGTGCCTCTTGGAGAAAAATGATGACACAGACATCCCTATTGAGTACAGTGGCAGAATGTGAACTGGAAAAGAGCTCTTGGGATCCTAGATCTATTTCTCATTGCAGAGGTGAGGTGATGGAGGCCAGGAGACAGGAGTGCAGACAAGAGGAAGAATGGAGAGCTTTGACTGTGGGTTCTAGAACACCAGGAGCAGGAGCAACTTAAGTTCCCACCTTGACTTTAACTCTGCCTTTCCTTTTTCTAAGGCCACATCATCACCATCACGGCCATGGCCCACAGAGAAGACATAGAAAGTGATTCAGAGGATGAGGAGGAGGAAAAAAGGACAAGAAATCTGTAAGTAATTGATTTTCCATTGGTTTCTCTTAATTATTCTTTCTTATGTAAAGACTCTGTAGATTTTCCATGTTTCATCTTTCCCACATTTTATGACTTTTCTAAAGGTGCTTTCCTCATCCAGATCTTTGAGGTCCTTGGACCTTCAATGTCTGTTAAATCTCTCTGCACTAACATTCTTAGTCTTTCCCTACTTTTTTTTACCACAGGCAA
>NW_026000130.1:5999898-6005631 GCF_001458135.2 Marmota marmota marmota | reverse complement strand
TGTTTGGAAAGATTTCTGGTATTATTTCATTGAATAGATTGTATATTCCTGTGATTTGGTCCTCTATGCCTTCTTCTATCCCAATAACTCTTAAATTTTAGCTCTTAAATAACTCTGAAATTTTAAAAAATCGTTTTTTGGACTTTTGTTCTTTGCATTACTTTTAAAACATCTTCTTAAGTTTTTCTCTCATGGCATAATCTTCGTATACTTCAGATATGAGAGGAAATGTATTTTTAAAAATGCACCTCTGCCCTTGGAGGGCACTGTAGTGACTGAAAAGTACATGAAATTTGAATACTTTTCAAATCACTTCACCAATGACTTGTCTGACCAAGTTCATGAATGTTGCATCAGCACACAGTTCATTCAGAGAGAGTGTGACTTTGCTATGAGAATAAAAGTTTCCTAGAAGTCTTTCACTGTTACTCCCTCTGTCACTGTGTAGTCAAGGGCCATATGTCTCCCATGGAAGCCTTCTTACCAGTCTCTTGGGGTAGACATTGAAAGATGATCAGTGCTTGGAATGATTTGGTCCCTAATACCTTACTATTATTCAGTACAGGTTCTAGAACCACTTTCATCCACACAGGGGTGGAGTTGGTGGACAAAAAGCTGAGCTGGAAGACAATGTTTTATTTGTATTTTGTTTGTCTAGATGGTAAGACAAATGAACAAACAAGTCCCTCATCTTGCTGCACTGAGCACAGGCAAGCAAAGGCAATGATCACTTAAGTGATCAGCAGGCAGGCTGGTCAGGTCATTATTGGGCAAAGAGTTCAGAGATAGAAGTTCATAGGTTAGTTGACAGTGTCAGCTCCACCTTCGGTCACAATCCTTTGGAAAGGATGGACACACATATTGTGCCTTCAAACTTTAGTAGACACTGCACCTCATACACCATTCAGTTCAATAGGGTACTCCAGGACTGAAGTGGCTGATGCCAATGTGTAAGGTATTTGTAGGGTGTGTAGATCAACCCAGCCTCTGGCCCTGGAGGGACAATCACAGCAGTAGTGTGAGGAATTCCTTTTGGCATGACAGAGGTCTGTATTTGTCTGATCAAAGGCATTATGGTAGGGTCAGCTAGAGAAGAGTACTCAGGGTCACTGGTATGTGCAGCCCCAGTTATGATCCTTGGAGCAGCCAGGGCTGTTGCCACAAGAGAAAAGGCAAGGGCTGGTGATTTAATGTTGGCATCTCTGCAGGTGTCATTCAGAATCAGAAGCTCATAACTGCTGTCTTTAGTTTTACTTTGCTCTATTCTGAGCATCTTCTACAGTGATTAGTACATCTGAATCTTCATGTATATGCCCCCGATTCAGATTGTTCTATTTGCTCCTCCTTCGCTTTATCTCTTTCTGAGCCTTTGCCTCAGGCCATTGTTTTACATCCATTTTCTGTCTCAAGCTCTTTAGTTGTAAATCCTCTGGGGCCAAAGTTCCTACCAAGAAAATTAAAGTCTAGATATTTAAATTTTTTGAATTTTTTTTACACAAATAGAGCACAGCTTTTCATTTCTCTGGTTGCACATGATGCAGAGTCACTCCATTTGTTAAATCATACCATACAAAGGTAGTAATGTCTTTCTCATTCCACCGTCTCACCCCCACACACCCTCCCCTCAACCTGCTCTCCTCTGCTCAATCCAAAATTTCTCATTCTTTCCTTGACTCTCCCCCAGAATATTATGGACCTGATCCACTTATCAGAGAATATATTTGGAACTTATTTTGTTCCATGATAGTCTCCAACTCTGTCCATTTACCTGCCAATTTTATAATTTCATTCTTCTTTAAGGCTCAGTAATATTCCACTCTGCATATGTACCAGTTTGTTTATACATTCAACTGTTGAAGGGCAACTAGGTTGTTTCCATGGATTACCTACTGTGAATTCAGCTGCTATGATCACTGATGTCACTGCATTACTATGGTGTGCTGGTTTTAAGTCTTTTGCATATACACTTAGGAGTGGGAAAGCTGGGTCAAATGGTGGTTCCCTCAAAGTTTTCTAAGGAATCTCCAATCTGCTTTCCAAAGTGGTCACACCATTTTTTTAGTCACAAAAATTTGAATATTCTTTTACAGACACATTTAGTTTCTCTCATAACTGAACAATAGTTCCCACATGGAGGCTTGTACATGAACTACAGTGAAAGTTGAGGAATGTGCATATAGTACACTATAAGGAGATATAGTGACATATGCCACAGTGGTTCTGGTGGCTCAGCTGTATGGACAACCTTATCCCCTAGATGTATGCTAATAGAGGAATTGGTGATAGGAGACAAAATCTGCTGTTTAGGGCAAGCCCCACAGAAGAATCCTAATGTAGACCATGGGAGTTTGGGAATAGTCATGTCACCTTCTGTAGAGAATTACACACCTTTTGAATTACAGCTCATGCTGCAAAGCCTGTTGCTGGTAGGTATAAAACAACACCAGTCATCACTTGAACATGAGGCCATAACTGTGTGATTTGCCAGTCAGAAGGTCAAGGAGGCTCAGCATAGTGGATAATTTGCATCTGGGAAGGAGCAAGAGCAAGACTCCATCCCAATACTCTGCATGGGCACATGGTAAAGGCCCCATATCTCCAAGTTTCCAGTACCAGACACTCTCCCAGGAGTCCCATGTATGTCCCATGGGTGGAGATGAAGCTTTGGGTACAAGGTGAGTGTGACACTACTGCTACCTGAGGGATCCAGTTCAACAATGTCTAATAATAATAGAGTGAACCCTGATTATGCAATGTCTCCTAACCACATTAAAATTAAAAGACATGCATAATTATTTTAATAATGTTATATAACCCACTATATCAAAGAAGTATCATTTCCACAAAGATTGGATGAACAATATTTGTGATATAATTTACATTCTTTTTCTCATGTAGTTTCTTTGAAATATGTTACATGTTAATTTGGACAGTAAAATTTCCTCAGAAACGTCTGATTTGTTTTCTATTTTCTCATTTACATTTGTTAAGGTAGATTTACTTAACCAAATAACCAAAGCATGATTGGTAATTTTCTAACCACTGAGTTGTTAACAGAAATAACATTTACCCTTTGATATTTACAACCACATAATATAAATATGATTCATGATTTTTAGAATAAATTCAACTTTGAAGGAAAATGATGTTTGTTTTCAAAACTATCTTATGAAAATCCATAATTTAAGTAATATACTAACACAACATTTCTAAATTTATATAGTATTTCTAAATCTATATAGTATAATTGCTTAAGTTTTTATTTCTTCTTTTTAGATATACATGATAGTAGAGTGGTTTGGGATATATATACATACATATACATATATGGAATATATTTTACCATTCTTATGGTTATACATGATGCACAGTTACACTAGTTGTATATTCATATATAAAGATAGAAGTTATATAAATAATCTAATTTGGGGGTATAAAAAAGCAGTCTTTTCACTGTTCACTGTTACAAGCTCCTGCTGTGGTTATGTTTGTGTTCATAGAAATGCAATGTTGATTTTAAGTGACTGTTTTGATCATCATGCTTTTCGAGTAAAAAAAATAAACTCTGTGTTTGCAATGTCAAAAACAGCATGAAGGTATTTTGGTGCCAGGTCAAATTCAACAAAGAGTGACCTGAGAAGGAAATGATCCTGATGATGAGGTGGATCTTAATTCAATTGGTGTATCTCAGGTGGCTTCCTTCCCTAGACATACATATGTTTTCCCAAGCAGCTCATGAACAAAATGCCCATGCTTTCATGAAGAGAGATTATTCATGTGGTCATGAGAACATATTTCCACTCACAGAGGTGACCTGCCTATAGCCAGGAGGCAACAGCCTAATCCAACCCTGAGTTCTAATATGAGGTTATTTCCTATGGGAAGCAGCAGGTTCCTCAGAGCAGATTGATGACACTAGACCTTACATCATGGCAGACTGACATTAGTTCTCAGTGAAACATGCATTTACCCTTGAGGGAGCTTGTTTTCCTTGCCTGCAGTGCTTCTGCCAAAACTGTTATCCATGGACTTAGTGAACACCTTAACCACCATCGTGGTATTCAACATGGGGCTTCTGAGCACAAGGCTTATGTCACAGCCAATAAAGGGCAGTGATCAAGCCACATTCCTGCCATTACTGCTCTTACATTTCCCCAACATCCCAAAACACCAGGTCTGACAAAAAGGTTGACTGGCTTTTGAGGAGTCAAAGATGAATTTTGGTGACTGGTTTTACCCATATCCAATACATGATGATGTTTGTGGCATAGGCAGGATTCCTGGAGCTGGAATGAGGGCCTGGGACTTGGAGTTACTTCACACACTAGTGACTCACTAGCACAATGTTTGCTTCCCATTTCAGTAATTCAACCCTATATTGGTCTAGTGCAGAGGACTTAGTTCCAAATGGAGGACACAAGAATGACTGCTGTAACCTGTGTCCAAGCCTCCCTTTTTCTACTCATGACAAAGAATCACTAGACCAAGTTGGGGCTATTGGGACATGATTGGTTTGATAATCAGGGGAATTAGGTTGCTACTGCTGACTCAAAATAAGGAGGCAATGCATGGAAAGAAGCATGTTCTCTATTCCTTCCTTAGACTGCAGTTAAGGACAGAAAACCAACACAATCCACTTCAGCAGGGCTATTGGTGCACCTATGTTGTCTACAGTAATGATTTGGGCCATTCCACCTGGCACTACTAGCTAGAGATCAACACTAGCCAAAGCACTTTTTGATGGTAAAGGGACTTAGAAATGGGGAGTGAAGAAAGTATGAATGGTGAACACAGGAATTAGAATTCTATGGGAAAATATTTATTTTAATGTGAATGTATTTGAATATGATTTCCTTCCTCTGTCTGATCCTAGTGTCATCTAACATAAGTGTGTTAAAAATAGGTAACTTTAGCCGAGCATGGTGACACATGCCTGTAATTCCAGCTGCTCAGGAGACTGAGGCAAGAGAATCATGAGATCAAAGCCAGCATGAACAAAAGCAAGGCATAAGCTATTCAGTGAGACCCCATTTTTAAATAAAATACAAGATAGTGCTGGGGACGTGGCTCAGTGCTCTAGGGATCCTGAGTTCAATCCCTGGTACCAAAAAGAAAAAAAAAAGTTAACTTTATATTTCAATATTTAACTTACAGGATATCTAAATGGAGGGAAATGAACATACTTGAGGTCAAAAAGTATATATATTTTTTTATTGGTTGTTCAAAACATTACAAAGCTCATGACATATCATCTTCCATACATTTGATTCAAGTGGGTTATGAACTCCCATTTTTTACCCCAAATACAAGTTGCAGAATCACATCGGTTACACATCCACATTTTTACATAAGACCATATTAATGACTGTTGTATTCTGCTACCTTTCCTATCCCCTACTATCCCCCCTCCCCTTCCCTCTCATCTTCCCTCTCTACCCCATCTGCTGTTGTTTAATTCTCTCCCTTGTTTTTTTTCCCCTTTCCCCTCACAAACTCTTATATGTAATTTTGTGTAACAATGAGGGTCTCCTTCCATTTCCATAGTTTCCCTTCTCTCTCCCTTTCTCTCCCCCCACTTGTCTCTGTTTAATGTTAATCTTTTTCTCATGCTCTTCTTCCCTGTTCTGATCTTAGTTGCTCTCTTTATATCAAAGAAGACATTTGGCATTTGTTTTTTAAGGATTGGCTAGCTTCACTTAGCATAATCTGCTCTAATGCCATCCATTTCCCTGC
>NW_026000130.1:5920166-5998910 GCF_001458135.2 Marmota marmota marmota | reverse complement strand
CTAGATATCAAATCAGAGACTCTGCACCTGATAGAAGAAAAAGTTGGCTCCGATCTACACATTGTGGGGTCGGGCTCCAAATTCCTTAATAGGACGCCCATAGCACAAAAGTTAATAACTAGAATCAACAAATGGGACTTACTCAAACTAAAAAGTTTTTTCTCAGCAAGAGAAACAATAAGAGAGGTAAATAGGGAACCTACATCCTGGGAACAAAAAGTATATTTTATTATCTTACTGGAAAAAGATGAGCATTTTTTTGTTTTGGCGGTTTGTTGGATAATTTTATCTTAGTGGATGTGGTCTGGATATCATATGGATATAGGAATGAGTTTCTGGTTATCACAGATGGGATATGGTGCCTTTTTGAGTTACAAATTTCATAGCATCAGTTTATTTCTCAAAATTGATTATATGTATATTTCTGGTAGAAGGAGGAATGCTTTCTGTTATACTAGCCATGGAGGATAAAAGTGAAGCCCTGCAATCCTGTGACTTATGCCTGCATATGTGTATCTGTTGAGCCACTACATAGAGAGGAGAGCTCAGGTTGTTCACATGTCCTTGGATTCACCTCCAGCATGGTTCTTGATACTTCAATTCTTTCATAATCCACAGTAACTAGAACATCTGACTCCATGTTCATTTTACCTAATGTAAGGAATGAGTAGTACTAGATGGGGCATCTGTATATTTACCACAGAATTTAGCAGCATAGAGCAGCTTTCTGAGTATAGAATGGCCTTCCTGGTCCATGATTAGTCAGATATGTTGCTGATGTGATGAAAACCCAACAAGAACAATTTAGAGGAGGAATTTTTCCCCCTCGTGCTTTCAGAAGTGTCAGTCCATATAGGGCCATCTCCATTGCTCTGGCCCAAAGTGAGGTAGAATATCATGGCCAGATGACATGGAAAAGAAAAGCAACTTGAGTCATGACCATCAGAAAGCAGAGAGACCTCAGCTCACCAAGAACACAATATAAACCCCAATGTCCCATCCCCAGTGACAACCTCATTCAGCCATAGGCCACCTGCATATAGCTACCACCTATATCATTGGATTAACCATGGCTTAATTTACACCTCACAACCTCTTCATTTTTCCTCTCAAGATTCTTGCATTGTCTCACACAGGAGCTTTTGTGGGACATCTATATCCAAACCATAAGAGTCCCTGAATGCCCATGTGGGAGATCTCTCTTCATTGATTTCTGTCCTCAAATGCACAGCACAGCTGGGAGACCTCTCTCATTCATCTATAGATTTTTGAGGTAAGTGTGTGTTTGGTCACCATGCAAATTATGAATCCTCTGGGCATAATACTAATAGGAAGACACTCGAATCAACTGTGGGGACCAAAGAAGATTCTGAGGAGTTGGAGGTTCAGCATTCAAACTTCTTCAATCTTCTTTGGGCAAAGTATCACCCTTGACTTCCCTGAACAATGGTTATAATCACTTACCAGTTGGTGACACTTTTGCCACTCTTCCAATTCTTCTGAGCTGTTTTTTTTTTTTTTTTTAATCTGGGTCTAGTTTAGATGGTCTGTTGCCCTTCCATGTTCCTGTCCATGGGCAGGGTAGCTCCCTACTGAGAGACCACTGATGACAAGTGACTCAGCATAAGGACACCATGGACCCTCACATTCCTCATAGTTCTCTCAGTAGCTCCTAGATGGACTTTAGTTTCCTCTTTGGCATTTCATTTAATGTTCCTCTTGTTGTTGACATGCTTTTATGCATTTCACATGTTATACATTGTTTACTTATTCAATGTATTTATTACTTTTTCATTTACTTATTCATTGTTTACTTATACTTTTATGGATTTACTACCAATTTTAGCCTCAAACATTGTTTTTGACACATCTCGTTCTGCAATGTACCATTAATAGCCATGTTTATTTTAATCATCCATGTTTTATGTGGCATGTCTAAAAGCACCAGAATTCAGCCCTGATGGACAAAACAACTTTAAGTCCCTTATTGTCTGTGAAATTCATCAGTGTCATAGTTTCTAGGGCTGAGATCTTAAAAATAATTTGTCAGGATTCCTCAAGCAGAGATGATCCTGCCTCTGAACCAAGGTGTATTCCAGGTTCAGGGCTATGAATTGAGGCTGGTGAGAGTCAGTGTCACTTTGAGAGTCTCCTCAAGGAGACAGTCCATACTCCATGCAGGGAGAAGTGAACAAGTGCCCCCTTTGCTCATGCAAGAACACATAGAAAATTATTCCTGAAGTAAGAATTTGGCTGGAGGTGGGAGGAAATTCCAGATAAGACTGTGCAGGCATGTTTGGAAGACCCTAGGATAGAGAAGCCTTCCCAGGGATGACTTCTGGACAGTGGTAAATAGTTCCCTGAGATTAGCAGGAGGCCCATGCAGTCATGCTGGGAGAAGAAAATAGACCCTAGGAGCCCCATCTTCTCACACTGTTCTTCCATGCTTACACATACAATCAGCCTCCTTCAGTGCATTTCCCAGGTGAGGTCCTCTCTGTGCCTTGGCTCTTGCCTGTGTCCTGGGGATGACCCTGTGTTAGTCTGACCCTCAGAATGTGGTCACTGCAGCCCCAGATACAGTTTATACTCTCCTGATGCCCATTCAGGGACTGAAGTTGGACTCCTCCTTTTCACGCCCAGGGCTGACCTCACTCTTGAAATCTGCCTATGCAACCGCAGCTTCTCTCTCGGCTTCCTCTGAATGCCCTTCCACTGACACTTGCTGGTTAAGGATTAACAGACTAGCAGCCCCCCTCCAGAGGACCCCAGGTCTTCTGTCACTGGAGAGCCTGTTGTCAGGATGCCCAGCCTCACTCTGTGCCAGTTGTGCCAAAACGTACCCTGTCCTATGTCTCAGATTACTGGCATTCACAATGCACGGGAAGTCATGGCAGGTCAAGTTCCTGTTACCAGGGGCTTTCTTTCTGTTAGAAGAAACTCAAGCCTATCTCCCCACATGCAAGAGTTTAGAGAAATTTTGTCAAACCTTGTGCAGATGCTGGCTTCTTAGGTACTTTGAAACCAAAACTCATGTGTTCCATCTAATGTCATCCCAGATAATGACAGACTTCTGCCAATGTGCTGATGTCTACATGTGTTTTACCTTTCCTTAAGTTCCTTACTTATTCACTACCATCTCCCATCGTGATTGGTTTATTTTTCTCCATCATACCACTTTGGTTACATTTCATATCCTTTTATCTACATTTTACATTTATTTTCATAGTGGTTTCTACATGCTTTACACCAACTACTTTACATCAATACCAACATAGTTTGCAATGATGCTGCCTGAGTTCTACTACCATGTTCCTTCTCTTCCTACCTTCACCTATTCTTGCATATGATGCTGTTGTCACAAGTGTGATGTGCATACTGACATTCTTGTGCTCATTTCCATTCTTGATTCAAATCATGAACGTTTTTCTCCTGTCTTTTAATTCATATGGTAAAATGGTAATTATTTCAGATGTTTGTTAGAATGATGGAAAGCTAACACAACAAGAATGCAGAACCACAGTCTAATCCCTGCATGCCCCCTCCTGTAGCTGCCCCTGCAGCCTTCCACTGGATGCCAGGCCTCCTCCCTGCAGAAGAGTTTCAACTCTTTCTGGTCCTCAGTTCCGGGTTGGTCTCTGCTGCCCCCTATTGAACTCTCTCTGTCAGGGAGCATTCTAAGCAGTTGGATGGAGAGTTTGAAGTTAAAGAATTGAAATTGCCCTAAACACCACCATTGGGTATCAGGCTGACTCTATGCCAAGCATAAAATGCCTGGTTCTCTTAGGTCTCTGCCTTGTACTGGTCAAGTGCCCGGACACAGACTTACACAAACATGCTCTGTGTCTTAACATGAGAAACCCTTCCTCTCTGTAACCCCACTAACTCATCAATACAAGAAACTAGAAGATCCTTGCCAGGATGGTAAGTCAGGTACCTGAGGGAGAGCTATGAAAGGGTCTACCCATATCGCCAAAGATCACCACAGGTGCCAGGGTTCTTAGGTTCTCAGAGGCCGCTCCAAGGGACTTGGATCTAGAGAGCTAGACCTGAGAATTGTGAGACTCAGAACCATTGTTATGCTCCCAGACAAATACTCAGTCATCCTCTGCCTCAGAATCCCCAATTCTCCACTCTTCAGTGGGACAATCACATGACATGAGAAGAACCATTGGGGATAAAATGGAGCAGGAAGCTGAAGACACCTGGGTCTAGGAAAGATGCATGTCCTATAGCCACAGGCAGAGTCTCTGAGGCCTGTGAGTAGAAATCAGGCAGCAGGAGGCTAGAGCAAGTCCTTTGGACAGGGGAGGAACTAGAATGGCATACCTATCCCTTTTTCCCAGGAGAGACAAGCCAGGCTTCACTGAGAAAAGGGCCAGCTAGACCAAGACTCCTCTGTCACTGCCAAAATTCAGCTCTCAGTGTATGTCAGTCTGGAGCAGGGGAAGGCATGGGCATCTAGAGATGCACCTGCAACAGCTGGGGAGATCCCCTGCCAGTCCCCTGAGAATTTCCCAGGATCAAGCCAGACCTGGATTTCTGAATTTCTCAGTGTGGCCACCATGTGAGGATGTGGTCTATGGTGAGACATTTGCTGCAGGTGCAGGAGCTGGAGGTGGGGAGGGGACTTTTGGCTGGGTGATGGTATAGCTGGGGATGCTATGTTTAGGGACAGTCCCTTTTTTTTCTCCTGCCATGTTGGATCTCTAAGCAATGACAATTTGATATTTGCAAATCAGGACTATTTTCCTTGAATAAATTACTGCCTGTCCTCAGTGTTGAAATACTGAAATTCAGCAGTGGAGGTATTTCTTTTCATGATGGGAGTTGCTAGTTGAAGAAGGATGCTCTGTGTTCACTGCTGGGAGTTTACAGTATGTTACTGAGGAAGGATGTTCTGCCTCATTGCAGGGATTTCAGCTAGGAGCTCAGTAAGAGAGTCTAGGAAGAATTACCTCCCCTCCTGGCCCTATCATTGTATAATATGCAACTAGACCATAATAGGAAAAAAATCATGATCTTTATTGTTGAGATCTAGAAATTGGAAAACATCATGACTTGAATATCATTATCCAGCCTTCCCTCTGCAGAACACCTGCCCATCTGGAAAAACCCGTGAATCACTAACATAAGCCCCCTGAGATCAGCTTCCTAAGAGGTAGGGCTTTGGATACAGAATTCCCACTTTCTTCTCACTGAGCCACTTTTTAAATAAAATCACTTTCTTTGCCTCAACTACTTAGCTGTCAACTTGACTGGACAGTTGTGGGACAAACAGCTGGATCTTAACTCTGTTAACAATATAGAACTCTGAAATAATCTTGCCCCTGAAATCATATTTGTACAGGCAACTCAGAGCATCTCTCTTTCATTATTCCTGCATCTTCTAACATTGCCAAATCAGAAAACCTGGAATTGCTCACACCCCAAAGAAGACAACTTCAAATCTGGCATTTGTGACTATTCTTCTTAAGCTAGCCTCCTACTTTCAAAAGAATACCATTTTCTCAGCCAGGTGCAGTGGCACATGCCTGTAATCCCAGCAGTTACAGAGGCTGAGGTAGGAGGATCACAAGTTCAAAGCCAGCCTCAGCAATGGGAAAAAGCTTAGCAACTCAGTGATACCCTGTCTCTAACTAAAATACAAAGTAGAGCTGGAAATGTGGCTCACTGGTTCAATCCCTGGTACAAAAAAAAAAGAATACCATTTATCATTTTCACTACATTAACCATAGCCATTGCTTAATAGAAGAATCTAAGATGCCAGGGGATACACACAGAGCTCAACCTCAGTGCACACAATATGCAGGCACAAGCACAGCCATAAAATTAGTATTTACTAGAGTCTTGACTTGACACACTCCTTCAGTACTGTCATCCTTCTCATGGGACTCAGTATCATATCTTTAGACAGGATCTCATCATTATACAGTCTTTATGCATTGCATCTATTAGACCTTTTATAGAAAGTTAAAAATACAGCTACACAAGCAAGAATAAATTTATATTAGAGAAAACGATGTTAGTGGTGGTGGGGGAGCCCCACCCAACCAACTTAGGTGTTACAATTCTGGGTCACAGACTTCTGAAAATACACTATTTCTAAATCATAATTAAATCAGTGCCGGAGTACGGCTGCAGCAGAATAATCAGGGGGGGTGACGAATAACTTGTGTACGTTGATACAGCAGGAGTAGGAGCCCTTTATTGCAGGACAGGAGCAGTATTTATACATTCCACACAGCTTATCTAATTAGCATAAACTAGATACATCAGTCAACCAATCAGGAATCTCCACACTTAATGGCTTGTTTTTGTTACTTCTCAAACCGCTCCCTCTGGCATTTTGCCAGGCACCATCCAGACTTGTTTACGAACTCTAACATTCCCCTGGCAAAATGCCAGGTGTTATTTTGACTTGTTTACAGACTCTAACAAATCAGTGACTTTTTCTTTTTGATATTAAATATTCAGAGACTGAACAGGGCAAGGGCTCGACCACTGAACTACATTCCTGCCCTTTTTATTTTTAGGCAGGCTTCACCAAGTTGCCTCAACTGCCCTCAAATTTGTTATCCTCCTGCCTTAGCCTGTGTAGCTGGGATTATAGGTGCACACCATAACAACAGCTAAATCTAACTTTTAAAGATAGGGTTGTCTTCTACAGAGACTACATCAGTCAGCATTACTTGTCAGGTAGTACAGCTCAGCAAGATGTACAGGTGAATGGGGCATAAGCCTTTGGCAATTTTTCCATCTGCTTTGGCTGACTAAAGCACTCTGAGAACTTTTAAGAACACTTGCACTAATGGGGAAGGGCAAATCCTTACCCCTTTTTTAAATTTTCAGTTACAGATCTACACCCAACATTTCTTCTCAGTCTTTCCCCCTAAGCTCATACTTCCTTTTTCCAGGAAGAAAAGACATTTTTAAAACAAGTTGTCACAAACACCTTCTTACGCTTATGCTGCAATTCCCAAATGGCAAAGTGCCTTTCCTCCCAACCAAAAATAGTGATCCTGCTAGACCCTTCCACATCACTCATCAACAAGGACCTCACAAATGATAAACTGTCACAGGATTCTGGCACCAGGTGTTTCTTAAGCACCTGGGAAATTCAAGAGTTCTCACACCCCAAAGAAGACAACTTCAAATCTGACATTTGTGACTATTCTTCTTAAGCTAGCCTCCTAGTTTCAATTCTTAAGATACTGATGTAGGTATAGATGTCTTTTCCTTTAAGAGATTTGTAGTTATTTAGAAAAGCACCTGGGATTTACTTGTGTGCCTGTCCTAGAACTTTCTCATGGTATGCAGTTCACTGATTTTGCAGTTTGCCACTCCATCAGAGCCTCTCATACCTCCAGCCCACCCAATCCAGCTTCTTCCAGGCTCCCCCATCCCAGAGGATGATGCCATCATCCACCCATTTTCTCTCCTTATTCTGGCACCCATAAGATCCACACCATCCACAAGTCCTGCCCATTCCTATTCACCTCTTCAAGCCAGGACACCACCATTTACATGAGTCCCATTAACAACCTCCTCATTGGGTGCCTTACCTCCATTTTTATGTAGACACTGCCCACGCTTTGTACATATTGATAAAATAGTATTAAAAAACAGATCACTTGAACTGGGGATGTGGCTAGTGGTAGAGTGCTTGCTTAGCATGCTCAAGGACCCAGGTTCAATCCCAGGGCCACCACAAAATAAAACAAACCAAACAATAAAACTCCCCCCCAAAAAAGAAAAAAACAGATCACTTGATTCATCTACATAACACCACATGATCTCAGAAAAGTCCAATTTGTCCCAGGGAACAAAGTTCTATACAAGGTGTCCCCTGCCTCGCCCTCCAATAAGGGTGCAGCCCCTGCCTGCTCCTACACCTCCTGCCCTGTATTCACCTTACTTCTCTAGAGAACACACCAGCTGTTTGAGATAGGGACACACCAGGCCCATCTGAAAAGTGTGTCTTTGTGCCTCCGTCATCCCCATCATGCTCCTCTCGCTGATCTGCACACAGCTCACTCCTGACATGTATATTTCAGCTTCTCAGAAGTTTTCCTTGACCATGCAATCTAAAGAGCCATGAGAGAGTCCCCATAACTCAGAATACTATCAGAATAGATTCATCTTGTCTGCCTGCTGTGAGAACCCAAGTTCCTCATTCAGGAGACTCACTGTCCTAGCATGCACAGCCAAGATGCAACTGCGGCACTAACTGCTTTGTGGAGAAAGTACACAAGCACTGAAGGTGGCCCACATGCCAGGGTAACATTGTCACTGGGCCATTCCCTTTGTTGCCCATTAGAGTGCAGTGTATTTCCAATGGCTCCACATGGGTATATTTTGGGTTCTTATAAACAAATGAAGTTCTATTCCTTATCATCCATCTGCAACTTGTTTCTAGTTGCTCCAAGTGTCTGGCTTTCTTTAAATGATCATTTTTTCATTTGCCAAAACTAGAAAGTCAACCATGTCAACAGGCGCCCCCTGGTTTACTGAGCTAAGTTTACTTATTTCTTTGTGAACACTCAAATTTGAGATTGGGGAACCATTGAAATGTAAGCCTCAGCACATCACTGAAATCACATCAAATGTAATTCATCATTTTTACTCTTTTTGCACCAAGTTCTACAGAGCTAACAATTCTAGACAAGTACATTTTTCTTTTATTTTTTTTAAAGAGAGAGAGAATGATTTAATATTTATTTATTTATTTTGTAGTTTTTGGTGGACACAACATCTTTATTTTATTTTTATGTGGTACTGAGGATCAAACCCAGTGCCCTGTGCATGCCAGGCAAGCATGCTAATGTTTGAGCCACATCCCCATCCCAAGACAAGTAACATTTTTCTATCTAAAAAGTGACCATACTTTATTTTTATCCAATAGTCCATCTACATGTTGAAAACTATTCTAGCCACTTCTAAGGCTGACAGAGCAGCCCTGCTAGAGCTGTCTAATGATGCCACTTTGCCCCCTACATAGGCACTTGAACACATGGATAATAGATGAAGCAGCCTCAGTCCCCAAAGGGGACTATGTTCATACTGTATATCTAAGGTTCCTAAATAAGACTTCAGAGAATTTGATTCTACTAAGGTTAAAAATTCTAAGGTTCAAATATATTTTATAAATAAAATTTCCTACCTGCTGGTAGAGGTCCACAATGCTGGTTTGGCTGCCATCTGTTTTTTTAAATGTATCTCTGGGAGTCGATCCCAGTTGACAGCATCCACCCTGTAGGTTCTGTTGTTGTATCTGTGGTGTAATCCCAACATAAGAGGGTATTCCTGACTTAGTCATTGCATACAAAAGTATTTTTAATCCTCCAAGTAATTGTAGGATATATCGATACTCAATTCACATACTGTACAACTCACCCATTTAAGTGGATTAGCCAATGGATTTCATTGCATCTGCAGAGGTGTACAATCAACAATCTTAGTATATTTCTACCTCCCAAGAAAGAGCATCATAACCATAAGCAAGCAGTCATTTCTACCCCAGTCTCCTAACCCTAAGTCAGCTAGACATCAACTTTCTACCTCCTAAGAGTTGCCTTCTCAAGGATCATGTGAATTGAACTATACATGTAATCTTTCCTGACTTTCACTTAGCTTTATGTTTTCAAGGTTAATTTGGGTGGTAGCAAGTGTTGGTAACTGATTCCTTTCTATTACCAAATAATGTCCTATTGTAACCAGAAGCAATGGCCCATGTCTATAATCCCAGAGACTAGAAAGACTGAGTCAGGAGGATGGCAAGTTCCAGGCCAGCCTGAGCAACTTAGCAAGACCCTGTCACAAAAGAAAACAAAGGACTGGGACCTTAGCTCAGTGTTAGAGCACTTGCCTAGCATGGGTGAGGCCCTGCGTTTTGTCTCTAATATCAAAATCTTCTATACCTACAATGCATGTGTATACACACAAATACACACATATTTTATGTTGGGTGGATATATCACATTTGTTTATATACCAGTTGATGGACCTTAGGGTTATTTATACTTTTGGTTATTATGAATAATGTTATGGACCACTCAAGTACCAAATTTGGCAGACAAAAATTTCCATTACTTGGGGGTGGGGCTGTGGCTCAGTGGTAGAGTACTTGCCTAGCATGTGTGAGGCAAAGGATATAAATAGATAAAATAAAGGTCTCTCAACTAATAAAAATATTTTTAAAAAAATTTTTAGTTTTCAATTCTTTTAGGTATATAACTAAGAGTAGAATCTCTGGGTCATATGGTGTGCTAACTTTATTCTGACATTTCCTCAAATAATATTTTTCAAAAAACTATATTATTTTGTGTTTCTACTGCAATGTAGGAAGGTTGGTTCTACATTTCCCAAATTCTTACCAAGTTGTTAATATCTGGTTTTATTTTAGCTATCCTCGTGGATGTGAATAGTACCTTATTTTGAGTCTCACTGGCAGGTGATGTTGGGCATTTTTTTATGTGCTCACTGGCCAGAATATCTGCTTTGGAGGAAGGTCTCTAGAGAAAGGTCTACTCAGATGATGTGTCCATTTTTTGAACATTGGCTGTCTTTGTGTTGGGTTCTGTTCTTTATATATTCTGGATATATCTTCTTTTAAGACATGTTATTTGCACATATTTTGTCCTTGTGTGTCAGTTGTCTTTCCACTTTTTTGACAATATACTTTGAACAAAAGTTGTTAACTTGAAGTTCAATCTACACATATTGTTCTTTATCTCTGTGCTCTTGGTGTCCTATCCAAGAAGAGTTTGCCTAACATAGTCAAAATTTACTCCTATACCTTCAAAGAAAATTCCCCTTTTAGCTCTTACATACATATAGGTCTATTTTGAGTTAGTTCTTGATTTAAATTTGGGTAAACTTTGTTCATTGTGTGAGGGGTCAGGTGGATATCCAGTCACCCCAGCATATAACTGAGAAGACGTTTCCCCCTTGTTGAATTGTCTTGACATTCCTGTCAAACTAAGTAACTGCAAAGATAAGGGCCAACTTCTGGACTCAGCTCTATTACAGTGGCCTGCAGGTCAATCTTTGTGCAGGTATTACCCTGCTCAATTATTGTCACTTTTTAATAAGGTTCACAGTTGGGAAATGTGAGTTCTCCAACTTTGTTCTTTGAAGATTGCTTTGGTAAAGTAATTGGTTATTCAAATCCACAGTCTTATCAAGTTAATACTACTTGTGTAGAATAAAAATTAAGATAAAATGTTCCAATAAAAAGTAGCCAATGCATTATACATAAGTTCTGATTTAAAAAATAACCTGTCATTCACCCAAAAAATAAAAAGAGAAAAGAAATGCAGAAAAAACATGCTTCTCTGGGCAAGATGACCCAATGAATGGGCATCAGGGACTGAGGGAGAGTAGAGCCTAGAGCCCCTCTACCAGGCTGTTTACCAGGTGAGAAGAGCAGCAAATAGTTTTTATGATGTATAATTCACACTATTTCTAGTCTTAAACTGTAACCTTCAGTGATTCAAGAAATACAGGAACATCTTTTCTTTGGGCAGAAGCAGTAATCAAATTGATGATTGCATAATTTTAAAAACAAAAAATTAGACTTACTTTGTAAAAAAATTTAACCCAACTAACTCTTTGTCTACTTTCTCTTTGGTATTTCTTGCATTTTTTTTCAAATATCTTCATTACAAAATCATAAGTAGTTTCCATTCAGAGTACTTCATAACTCAGGTTGGCACACAGAGTAAGGCTGTTTTCATACTGAAGACCTTCAAATAAAGATTACCTATAAGGAGCATATCACTTTGTTAACTGTCATTCCCAGACAGTCTTAATGCATCAGCCCTAATATATATACATATATGTAGATAGATAGATAGATATAGATATAGATATATGTAGATATATACATATGTACATGTATTATATATTTTATATTATACATATATACACATATATGCACATATCAACAAGTAATATAGATACATAAAATAAGTATAATTACTATTAAAATGTTTTTCAGAGAGAAAATTATTAATCAATTTTTAATTGATTTAGGCTTCCTACATTGTTTATTCAATAACTGAATACTGGGGTCCATCCCTAATATCAAAATCTTATATAAATACAATGTATATGTATACACACATATCCATACATATTTTCTTTTGGATGGACATATCCCATTTGTTTATCGGTATACCATTTGATAGACAGAAGCTTAATTGCTTTACAAGCAAAGGAAAAACCCAGGGGATTCTTGTCCCAGAGGCTGTGATTCTGCACATCAGGGGCAACAGAGGGTTTTTAAAGATGTGATTTCAGGTGTGTCCAGTCCTACTTCACTTGTTAATCTGGGATATAATCAATTTTAAATCTTCTGGTGCCATCCCCAACTCTGAATTTCTTCACTCCTGTGGTGGGTGTGTGCTCAAGGACAGATAACTGAATGGGGACAAAAAGTAATCCTGTTTCCCCCCAGGTTAGGGACAGAGAAAAGGGGATTTAAAAAAAAAAAAAAACATCAATCTTAAAATAAGCCTCAGTGGCAGAGCATCATGCTGGGGTTTTTCAGGTTAATTTTTTCAATTTAATTTATACTTAACTGAACATAAGTTGTTCATGGTGGGTGGGTGGTATTATTTAAAAGGGCATAGCTTTTATACCAGTTCAAATAGAACAACTTTCTAAAAATAATATATTAAATCTGTAGAACTCTATATATTTTCCACTTTATACAAGTTTAAAATTGTTGAAATCACTTTGATTCCTGTCCCTGGGACCAATTTGTTTTGAATTCATCTGCTTCAGAGTTCTAGAAATTGTGGAATCAACTGAAAGAACTATTTGTCTCAGAGTTGGGAAATTGACCACCTGGCCGGATAAGGAGGTGTTCAGTGGTGGAAATGTGTGAGAGACACTCCTGAGTGAAGGAGCAGTCTGAGCCAAAGTCCAGAGGGGAATAAGCAGGGTCTGTGGGAACTGGCATGCCCAGGGCTGAAAGGTGTGTGATGGATGGGGAGAGAGATGGAGCTGGAAAGAGAAGCAGGATCACATAGCGGGGAGCTCCCATAGGACCTGATGATGCCCAAAAAACGTTTATTGAAGAAACAAAACAGAGATGGTAGGAGCCAAAGGGGAGGTTTGGACCACATGGTTCTTCTGAGCCCTTTTGTTCCCTGACAACTAGGTAAGACACTTCTTGAGGGTAGGGCTGTCCAATGCTCACTGTCCTCCCTGCCCCACTCCCCACTGGAAAATAGCTCCCTAACAACTGAAAACACAAGTAGAACCTCCTGAGGGTGTAAGGACCCTTTCCTGGGGGCTGTCCTGTGAGTTTACCACACAAAGTTGGGTGCAGACAATTCTATGGTGGACCAGTCTTTCATGGAAGACAACATGCTCATGAGATGTCACAAGATGGAGTCCCTTATTCCATCAACTGCCAACCACTCTACCAGCACCAGCCCTACAATTCCTGATTGCTCAGAACCTGGTGACTTCATCTTTAAAGAACAATGGGTCTGGGGCATTCTGGGGACTCCCATTGGTGGGCAGAGTAGTGGTGAGTTCACTCTTTTCAGAGCCATAGGCCTGGTAACCAGAGTGAACCTTATGGATTCTCAAAAGGAGGACCTGGGCCTTCCTGGCCGTAAGTACACCTAGTCCTTTGAGTGTGGGGGACAAACTTTCAGGGAAGATCCTCTGCATGGATGGGGTGGTGGCTGCCTGAATGGAGTGCTATGTAGTTAAGAGACAGGCTTCTCTAGGAAACTAAGGACTCCTCGAAGGCAGAGACCATGTTCTGCCCAAGCAGAAAAGATACAATTGAGGTCCTTGCTCTTAGTGAGGCTTCTCAGTCTGAATGACTGCATGGGCCCTGGACTAGTAGCCAGAAGGCTTGACTTGAGTCTGGGCAGGTCATGGCCCCTGTACACCTAGTGTTCCTTATCTGTAAAAGGCTAATAGGGTCACTTACATGCCCTGCAAATATAGCTTTGACTNGGGCTGGGGATGTGGCTCAAGCGGTAGCGCGCTCGCCTGGCATGCATGCGGCCCGGGTTCGATCCTCAGCACCACATGCAAACAAAGATGTTGTGTCAGCCAAAAACTGAAAAATAAATATTTAAAAATTCTCTCTCTCTCTCTCTCTCTCTCTCTCTCTCTCCTCTCCTCTCCTCTCCTCCTCTCTCCCTCTCTTAAAAAAAAAAGGCTAATGGGGACTCTTATGTGCCCTGCAAATATACCTTTGACTGAATCAGGAAATTATTAGGCATGTCTTTGATAAGGGTGGGAAAGAATGAGAGGATGAATGAGCCAAATCCAGGAGAGGAATGAGAAACAGTTCAGGCCCCAAGCTACAGCTGTCAGTCAACTTGCCTCTTTTTTTTTTAACTGCCTCAGCGTGGATCCCATGGTACTTCGGATTTTAGGGGCTGTGCAGTCTGATAACTGGTGGCTGCGTCCTCTTAATACATTGGAGGAAGAACCTGAGGAGGAGGGAGCGTGCCCAGCAGTGGGTGGAGGTGATGAGAGCTGCCACATTCAGTTACAGTTCCCTGCTATACTGGATCAACAAACGACGCAGATATGGCATGACTGCTGCGATCAGAATAGGCCCTACCAGGGCTGTTGCCAATACTGACATTCAACTCCAAATTCTGGATCTTCCATCAGAGCCGCACCCCCGTGAAGACAGGCGTCATGCCTTCAGAGACAGCAGCCCTGAGACAGAAGCCCCTGTTTCCCTCCAACCTGCTCTGGTGGTCCCACCGCAGCCCTCACCTAATGGGATACCAGAGCGCCAGACCCCATCCCCTTTCCCGATTGTCTTTCCAGAGATACCCTCTGCCCCACCCCTCCGCACCCTGAACTTTCCTCCCATGATGTCCCACTCTGCCTCCTACCCCTTTCTTGAGGGTCCTGAAAGGCAGGTCTTCTATTCCCTTCCCACACTGGCCCAAGGAGTGAACTGACCCAATGTGAATACTTTTACTTCAGGGTCATAGACTCCTCTCACTGAAAGTGAGAGATTCAGGGGCCAGGTATTAGGAGTTAACCTCAAGCATCTGATCATGACACAGAGGTCAGAGCCCATTTCGTGTTAATTAGTAAAATTTTTGAAAAGTCAGAGTCGTTTGCATCTCATTTGCCAGTAGGAAGGCAATGTCCTTCCCCGGTGTCATGGTGGCACAAGTCTCACCAATAAAATGAGAACTGGAGGCTGGCTCTGAGGAGACACATTGAGCCAATACTTGTGGATGAGCTCAATTCCCTCCATCAAGTATTCAATGTGTTCAAGACCCTGGGCTAGGTCCCCAAAGGCACTGCTCTTCTGCAGGATGGGAAGTAAAATTGCCACAAGAGTGACAGTTGCTGGGGGCACACAGCTATGCCAGTCCACAGTGACTATCCACCGGCCAAACAAGTCATCATGAGGTCAGTGAACCACACCACACTATGCGCTGACTGGGTGATACCTATGGTGTAGCCATACTTAGCTGGTTGTTTCTCTACATTATTTCTAACAGAACAACACTGCAAAATGGCTATTATGATTTTTCTTTTACTGATGAGAAGACAGGTTCCAAGGGCTTATGCCGTTTTCTTCTTTTTTGTTGTTATTTTCGCTGAGCCTCTTCTATTTACATATGCCTGGCAATACAGTTCCTGGTCTTTCCACCCATGGTACCCCTTCCCTAATCATGTCTTCTTAAAACATCCTTGGTGAACGAATGCTTCACTGTGTGTAGAGTGTCATCAGCTTGGTCTACAGATTTGCTTACTGGAAGGGCTGGTGGCAACTACCTAATATCATATGGAGTAACACCTCCAAAGCATGTATCTTAAGATATCCATGGCTGCACAAAAGTTGAGTCCCCTGTCCTTCCACTACATGAGAATATTAATAATTTTTATACTTTCTGGATAAGGTCCAAAAAGGAGACACAAAGATAATTATGAGATATTTGGGTCAGTTTAAAGATAAGAAAGCCTGATTCTGTCACACAAATTTTTCCCATTTACTTTGAAAATGAGCAAACCCACTTACCATATTTCATCTAAACTTTAAATGTACACGGCCCTGAGAGAAGTGCCTGTTTTTGCCTATTTTGTGGTCTGTGGTTCATGTGATTGTGATTCTCAGAAGTTAGTAAACATGTAACTAATTTTTTATTCCTTTTTTTCCCCCTGTGTTTGTTTGGGCTGAAGGGCTTAGATCCAGCAACTGCAAAGAAAGCCTGAGTCCTATCTATATGACCTCTAGCAATATATTTTAAGCCATTTTCTTTTTTTTTTAAAGTTAAGGGGAATCATTTCTTCCTTGTGTAAACATGATCTTATATTGCATCTCAAAATACAAAACAGGACTAAGCAGATCTTCTCTAGGAGAACAGAGGCAGAGGTTCACGTCTCCCTCACCTTGGCCCCTCTTCACCTTGCCCCCTTCAACCCTGCGGAGACCTAAAGTCCATGACCAATAGTCTTCACTTCTTCACACCCAAGTCTCTGATCCTGAAGGTAGATTCTAGAACACTGATTTGTGCCAATAATTACTTAGCCCCTGCTTTCAAAGGAGGATAGAAGCCATAAACATAAATCAAAGAATATTTTCTTTCTCTTAACAACCAAGGGAGTTGGGGGGAGGCTTTGTAAGACACAGTGAGAGAAAAACAAAATGTTTTATTCAGATAAATTAAAATGGCTGTCACTGATATGAAATGAAGCTCAAACTGAGTTATAAAAACCTTGAATTCACCCCCTAAACTGAACCAAAATTGCTTATATGTTACCAAAATAGCTCCACTAGAACAAAAGTAGATTTGCATTACTTCATATGAGAATACAAGTTAGAGGTTGGGTTCGTATAACAAAAATTACATGCTCTATAAAATCTCTGGATCCACAATTGTGTTCTGGTTTGGGTATGAAAGAAACCAAATCTGGTTGGTGTTGGTACGCAAGGCAATGAGATGCACAGCAGACAAAAAGCTGTCAATAAAAACTACTAGGCAGGCCATTGACCCCATGGGAGTCAAAATTCTCCACTGTGACCAGCAGCGCCAGCACAGGGGGTTGGAGGGGTTATGTGCAGCAGTGCAAAGAAAGGAAACTGCAGTAGAATGCAAAACAGCTAGCAGCAGAGGAAGGGTGTCCACTCCTCAGCTTTGTTGCTGCAGACCCATTCCTGGGTGCCAGGTATGTTGCAGCATCTTGAAGCCAGGCACTCTATTCCTCTGCGAATTCTACAGGACCTGTTGCCTCTCTGAATAATGGAGAGGCCCTTTAATGGGGCCAGGCATATATATATAAAAGGGTCAGGAAGCAGTGATTTGGGAAACTAAAGAAAGAAGCAGTAGGAGCTGCCATGCAGAATAGCTAAAGGTTTGCAAATGAAAGTCAAACTCAGATCACTACCCAATCTTTCCCATATCACTATTGAACCTTTCTCAGAGAGCTGAGGATGTGGCAGGTGAGGCTAGAGTATAGCTCAACCAAGGACTAGATTGGGTAAGTGAGGAACCCATACAGATATAAATCCCACATTAACAATAAGTAATTGGTTTCAGGGGCTTGTAAGCTTGTCTTCTTAACTATAACAAAGGAAGTTGAGATAATGACCTGTTTCTGTGAGACATGGTAGTTTCTCAGGCAGGATGACAGGGATCACAGGCCTGAGTGCAGAATGGGTGCATGTGGCAATGACCCAGCGATTTCATTCCTAGACATATATTGGGGGAAGAAAACATATCTACAAAACCCTGCACAATAATATTCACAGCAGTATTATTCCTAATAGTCCCAATGTGGAAACAATAACCAACATGTTAGTGGATAAATAAAATGGGCTGTGTCCATACAATGGAATATTACTCAATGAAGTACTGCTACATGCTACAACATGAACAGACCAGGACGACATTACACTCTTGTACAAGAAGCATACACAAGGCCACATATTATGATTTTGTTCATAGGAAACATCCCAAACCCAGCATCACACCTAAAAGACACTGCAGTCCCATTAGTAATCACTCTCACTGTCTTCTACTCTCAGCCCCCAGTAACGACTAATCTACCTTTCATCTCTATGGATTTGCCTATTTTGAACAGTTCTTATAAATTATATATAAGACGTGACACTTTTTGTCTCAGTACAGGAACAAAATAGTGGCTCCATAAATATTTGCTGAACCAGTGGAGAAGCAGTATAGAAAGAATTTATGGTCTAGGAAAAGGTCACACAATTTTAGAGGTATGAGAAACTTTAAATGTCATCTAGTCCAAATATCTAATTTTCTCGATAAGGAAATCTAGATCCCCCAAAATCTTGGACTGACCCAGGGTTAGTCAGACATAGAGTGATAGAAGTGAGAATTAAAACACAAAAGTTTTGATTTACAATGTAGGAGTTTTTTTCCCTATATTTAAAGTTTTTGTAGACTGACTCCCCATAATAAAAGTTCCCTTTTTCTTTTACTTCATCTAATATGATGCAGTGATCAGTACCTCCTTAGGTGTAGGGCTTGCTTACTTGCTTGTGTCTAAACATGGCTGGGTCTCTTTCTGGTGTTTTAGGATGAACTTGTTTCAAGAAAAAGACCCAAATCATTTCTCAATATGACCAGGCCCCTTTCAATCTCTAGTCTTCTGTTGCTACCATTGTTTCTCCCTTTGAGCAGCTGTTTTGTGGAGATCTCCTACTAAAATACAAGCCCTGCTTAATTTTTTTTTTGTGTTTTTTTTTTAAACACGAAGTTAATTTTTTAATCAGAGGGAGAAAAGGCCATATTTTAATACAAAACCAGATGTGACAATGCATACCAAAGAACTATAATAGTCTTTAAGATGAAGAAAGCACAATGACAGAAATCATGATACAGTACACCTCTAAGAAGCCTACAACAGACTAAGAAATAAACACACACACCTCCCCAGTACCCCCCCACACACATGTATGTACAGGCTATATGAGCAATGATTTTTAAAACACATTGGAAGAGGGGCTGGGGATGTGGCTCAAGCGGTAGCGCGCTCGCCTGGCATGCGTGCGGCCCGGGTTCGATCCTCAGCACCACATACAAAACAAAAGATGTTGTGTCCACCGAAAACTGAAAAATAAATATTAAAAAAATTCTCTCTCTCTCTCTCTCTTTCTCTCTCCCTCCCTCTCTCTCTTTAAAAAAAAAAAAAAAACACATTGGAAGAACAGGATGAACATACCCACATGTGCAAATGTACACGTTTTCCTTAGAAACATAGCATGGTTTTCTTTCATTTTACTAAGCTTACAGAAATTCAATCTAGAACTATTTCATGCCTAACACATGTAAAGGAAAGGGTATAAAGTAAAATTTTGCATTTTCCTGGGAGTTGTTGATTGCATTTTGGGGGGGGGGGTTAAAATCTACATACAAATAGAGGTTGTTATGATGCTTGCCATTTACTTTTAATAGATTACCAAAACACTTTATACAGCACTATTTACATTACAGTAAATATGTTACACCCACAATGGTGGCCAGGGGATCAGTGCTTTCAAACTTCTCCAGTACCTACATGTGGAGATCTAAAGAGGACAATATATCCAGAAGATAAGGAATGGTTTGCTCCCCACTGACAAAGTGCTCCCTGACCAAAGAAAAGTCCCTATAGGCAGTATCTTCTGGTCAGCCACAGTCATTGTCAAGGAGTCCAAACCCTCGAGGCTCTTCACTGGACCTTGCAGGTCTCACTACTCCTGGGCTCAGGTGCAGCACCTGGGCTTGGGGCAGGACGGCCTCGCATGGCTCTCAGGCCCTCTCTGGGGTTGGCAGCCGAGCTTCTCTCAGGAAGATGATTGACAGAGATTTCGTGGTGGACTCTTGGAAGGCAGAGCCTGAACCACCTTGGCTCTGTTGAGCAACCTTGACCTTTTGTGATCTGCTGCCAAGCCCTGCTTAATTTTGAAAGCTCACAAGCTGACATCCCCAGGAAGTATGACTCTAGAGTTCACTCATTCTCAGAGAATAGCTTCTGATATGTATTGTATTGCCTTGTTCTGATGCATTATCTAAAGACTAGAAAGATATTTCACGACTATGGACTTTAGGAACAGAACTCTAAAATGACTTTTGCTTATATATTTGTTTGGATATTGGATCCACAAACATGTGAAACTCCACAGTGTATCCAAATTATACACTCCTGTTTGATGTTTTCTCCTTGACGAAGATTGATGATCTTCTTGAGAATAAAGATTTCTGTGATCCTTTGAGGAAAAAAAAATTGACTCCAGCCTTACCACTTGAACTCCACCTCAAACACTCTATTTTATAATCATGGCACAATTACTATTTTACCCCTCCAGTTTGTGAATCCAATACAAAGATTAACCAGCTGTTGCTTTTTTAATTGAGAAGTAAACCATCTTTCACCCTCCATTCCAAATGAAGCAAAACCCACAATCTATTGTTTGTCTAATGATTTCTTTTTTTTAATACTAAGAAATTCCATACATTTTCACCAAATATCTAAAACCATAGTTTTTACAGGAAAATCTCCTATCAACTGAACAATATCCAACAGATGAATTCTGAATTTCAACTAGATGACCTTTTTTTACATATATATGATATGAAGGATAGCTTTGCTCAAAGGAAGTGCACATCAGGAAAAGTGGGTTGAAAAGATTCATAAAGCTAGAGGGGAACTGATTTCCTTTACTATAAGTTCAACCCCTTCATTTTAAAGAAGAGGAAAGTGAACTTAGCAAAGGAAGGACAGACAGTCTTCTCAAGAAGTAGTTGTAGAACAAGAGGTTGTCCCAGCCACAGAGAAAGGAAGGAAAGGGGGGAAGAAAAGAACCTCACCCTAAAACTCACACCAGGTACAAATATTAATTCAAACTGATCATGGATTAAAATGTGAAACATAAAGCCATAAAGAAAAGGAAAGCAAAGCTCAGCAACGGAACTTGGTTTGCCAAAGTTCATCCAGTGACTTAGACTTGTCACAGAGCTTAGCAAATTCCATTTGGCCCTAATAATTCTCTACTCAGGTTCAATCAGAGTAAATGGTTGCCACTCTGTTGACTGGATATTTGTTCATGCTCTTTTGGTCTTGAAAAATCTGATTCATGCTTCTTCAATTACTCATCAGCCTTCACTAGCCAAGTGCCCTGTGCCAGCCATCCTGCAGGGTTAGAAGCTTGAAGTCATGTTTCCCACCTCAAGGGACTCAGAGTTCATGGGGGAGAGAGTGGAGTCTCACTCTAATGAGATTTAAACCCCTTCAGGGGCAACAACCAGCTTTTCCTTCCTTTTCACCAGGTGAGCACAGCCAGTGGAGCGCTGGGCACACCTGGCACATTTTGGTGATTGGCCAGTCTTGAGGTCCAGGACACTGGATGCCCTGGTCTGTTGGGAGGACTGAAGTCTACAGAGATTAAGGGGCAAACCCTCCATAAGGTGAGAGAGGAGCGCAGGCTGTCCCACGGGACTGGGGGGGGGGGGGCCACCTGGCTCATCTCTTGGCCTGCACCAGGCAGTGGTTACAGGGGAACCCACCAATGGCAGAGAGAACCTAGCAGGCCGAGGAAGACCCCCAAAGCTCCACATGCGAGCCTCCTCCCTGGGCACAGCCCTTGGCTGCCCGGCGCCTAATGGTGGCTGCTGTGGGGTCCTCACCCAGGCCTGTCCCTGCAGCGCCTCCAAACAGAACCTTAAGCTGCTAGATGGCGGGATGCAGGGGTCCCACCGCGTTTCTATTTCCTTCTGGGTCTCCTTTCTGTAGTTTGGAATTTTTCCTGGTGGAAAGTCGCGGGGTCACCCACGGCCTCTCCTCTGTCGCCCCCTCAGCTCCGTGTTTCTGCTTCTCAGAAAATTTAGTGCCCTTGGGGAAAACTTTAAAATTAAACTTCAAATTTCAGGAAGAAGAAAATTTCAACATGAAGAGCTCTGGACTAACAGGGCCCAAGCGCCCTTTCTCTGGAGACAGGGCCTAGGACAGTGCTCACCTCAGCAGTCAAAGCCTCCCTCTCACCCATTGCCCGGTTCCCGGGCCTTTTCCAAACCGACCTCTCAGCTCCTGAATAATCAGCCCCGCCTTCCTGGGCGGGGCGACGCTTCCTCATGAATAATGTATTTTTGTCTCTGGGCTTTCAGGAACCAGAGGCGGAGATCAGTCTCATGAATATGCAAAGCAGAGGAGAGTGGCAGATAACGCTCTCCAGCCAGGCGGGGCCCCTCACAGCCTGCTCCAGCTCTCAGTAGAGTCCTCCAGCAGCCATTGCCCCCTCTCTCCAGTCTTTCTGAGGGCTCGCGTCGCACTCCTGGGCTGGAGGGACCCGCACCAAGCTCCTGCCGCATAGGGAAGGTGGCGTCTGGGGCTGCCTGTAGGTAACCTGTAGGGCGACAACAGAGTCCTGGGATTTCCTGAGGCGGCACTGCCCTCTGAGGTGAGGCGACAGCTGGGCAGGTGAGGTCCCCGGGGACCTTGGGTCTCCTAGGACGGGCCACTGGGCTGGGGTCCCAGAGAGACCCTAGGCCAGCGCAGTGCGGCATGGGCCAGGGCTGACTAGACTCTGAAGGGACCTGGGGTCCAAGAGAAGGATAGTTAGGGATCCAAAGGGCGAAGCTCTTCAGTCTTCCAGGGCATCTCCCACCTCTTCCCCACGAGTGGCCTTCCATGTGTAATTATGAAAATGGAACAAACTGTACATGGAGTCCCCTTACCCTGCCCCTGAGCTGAGCCCCTTCTGCAGAGGTCGCCCCTGGCTGCAGCAGGACCAGGGAAATCAAGAGGAAGGGGATTACTGTATGTTTTCTAAATTTACATGTAAGATCACCTCTGCAATCACATAGGGCAAGATGGTATTTTTAAAAAATGGTGTGGGAATAACACAAGCATGGAGAATAATCAACTCTTATCCTTCATCCAAGCTATACACAAAAATTTGTGTATTTAGATTTATTCTACATCTATATTCAAAATCGAAAACAAATTTTTTTTCTGATATTGGATTGTTGTAGGTAAGGATTGTTTATATTGCACTATGCGATGCATTAAACCAAAACAGAAAATTGATAAATCAGGCCTGATTAAAATCATAAACATTTCATTATCAAAAGATATCTTTAAGGCTGTAAATACATCAGCTATCAACTAATACAGAATCTGTACAGAGAATATACAAAGGAACCCTATAAATCAATAAGCAAAAGACATTTCAATGTTAAAATGAGCAAAACACTTGAGCTAGCATTTCACAAAAGACATTCTAACAATCAACATAGATCCTAAGAGGTGCTCAGAATATGACCCAAGAAATGCAGATTAAAACCACAAACAGATGCTCAGCAAAATGGTTAATTAATTTCAATGGTCAATCAGGATTGCTGAGGATATGCAGTCACTGGAACTCTCATGCATGCAATTTATTAGTTCCTTGTGAAACAAACATACACCTATTCTAGGACTCAGGACTACACCACATGCTCAAGAGAGATTAGTTCCCTGCCCATGAATGACTTCTACAAGAACATTCCTGGCAGCATTATTCCTGAGAGCCAAAAGTTGGACAAAATACAAACATCCATCAACAGAAAACAAAACATTTTTGATATAATCGTACAATGGACCATGATCAGCAATAATAAAAATATAAACTACTAGTACACAGAACACCACAGCTAAGTCTCCTAAACATTATGCTGAGAGGAAAAGCTATACATAGGGCTGGGTGTGGCTCACTATTGGAGCACATGCTTTGCATAAACAAGGCCCTGGCTCCAATCCCCGCAAAATACACACACACACACACACACACAAACACACTCACCCACACACTCACTCACACACACACATACACAGCACACAGGAAGCAGGTGGAGCCAGTGGGGAGCCCCTATGGGCTAGGTCCTGCACCAGGACCCCACATGGCCCATCATGGTGGTAACTCCCGCTGGGACCCAGCTCCAGGAGAAGGGAAGCTAGAAGCCTGTGGCCCAAGGCCTAGGCCACAGCAGCACAGCACCCACCTGGCCTCCTGAGTAGGCGTGGCCTTGAAGAATCTGCCCCATGATAGCACAAGACAATAAGTGCCACTCAGAAAAGGCTCTGGGGCAAGGAAGGATGCAGAGAATGGGGCTCTGCTACTGCCACCGCAATGCCAAAGGCACAGGCAGAAGTTCTGAGGTCACTACCTGGCTGAGCACATTCATGAAACCTAGGCCTGGACCCTGCCAGGCAGCAGGGAGGGGCCTAGAGGAAGAGGTCAGCCAAGGTGGAACAGGAGGGGAAGGTAGCAAGCAAGCAGGAGGGGGACAATGACTCAGAGGAAGAGAGTGAGGCTGAGGAAGAGAGTGAGGGCAAGAACAACCAAGAGAGTGAGGAGGGCCCTGAGAAGGAAATGGAAGATGCACAAGAAAAGGAGGCAGAGGAAGACAACCAAGGAGAATCTGAGGAGGGAGGAGATGCCACCAAGGCAGAAAGCCAATTTCACCCAGAAATAGAATAGGAAGCAGAGAGTGCCCCAGAGGAAGTGTCCAGACCAGGAGCTTGATTTGAGCCCTAATTGCTAGAAAGATAGGTAGCTCATCTGTTTCCTGTGTCCAGTCATTGAGGCTCACCAGGGCCACCAGCTCTCCACTCTAGGTGAAGCCTTCAAAGAACTAAGAGTAAGTATTGGGCATTGAGAGAACAGGCCTAGGGGTCAGAACAGCTGGGTTTCAATTCAGATTACCTAGCAGTGACTACATGACTTGTCCCTCAAAAGCTGGACTGTTCAACTGTTGGGAGCTGTTCTTATTCACAGCTTTTCTTTTTGGTTGAACAGCTTTGAGAATCCCATGAAGGTATGGACTTTAACCTGAGAAAAATTGTAGTTTATCTATATAGTATATATCTAGTATATCATTTTATATATCTAGTATATCATTTTATATATCTAGTATATAATTTCTGAAATATCAGAAGCCTCTGGTCTCTGGATCCCAGGCAAAGCAATCCTTGAAAGTTTTTAACCCCACTTTGGGCAGTGTAAAAATCATCACCATTGTTAAAACTAGTGCCTTGACTGAGAGTTCTTGATAAGGGGATCTCTGCCTACTTAAAACAGGAAACCATGATTTTATCAAGTGAATCCAAGGGGTGATTCCTCCCTAGGGTAATGGTTTTCATAATGACTTGATGTGTGCCTTGGATTGCTGCTTTTAGGTTCTAGGTGTGTGAAACTTGGTAGGAGAGTAAGAAGGCCAAGGCCAAATGGGGGTGGAAATGAAAGTTCTCAGGTTCTCTCTCTGGCCTTTTACTTATCTTGGACCTTGCTGGTACCATGAAAACAGTGTTTGGCAAGCTTTAGAATTTGGTAAATATTTGTTGAAGGAATGAATTTGCAAATGTATTTGTATTATGGATTTTTACAACAAGAGAAACTGCTGTTGTTAATCAAGTTGAGAAGTTTGTGTGATTAGCATTTAATGATCAGCACATTAGTAAATGTCCTTTCATGATGGCTTTTGCTCCCTAAGCAACCATAGAGTTGCTGGCATTGGGATCCGAAAAATTGTTCTAGTACTGGGAATTGCACCCAGGGGAGCTTTAACACAGACACACACCCCAATTTCTTTGATTTTTTTATTTTGAGACAGAACCTTGCAAATTTGCTGAGGCAGGCCTCTAACTTGTCATCCTCCTGCCTCAGCCGAGTTTCTAGGATTGCAGTCATGTGTCATTGCACCTAGCTGGATAACAAATATTTTGATAATGAAGATCCCTTGTATTCCTATTATTATTTTAAAGTACACATTCAGAAAGTGTATAAAAACATGAACAGTAACAATTATAAAGCAAATAGTGATATAACCTCCACCCAGGGAAGAAGTAGAATACTAGCAATGTTGACACCACCCATGTCCTTTTCCAGTTACATTCATCTCATCTGAAAGGAAAGTGACCACAACACTCAGAGCAACCAAGAGATCTTCATTGCAGCAGTGCAACAGAGGAGAAAAGAGAGAAAGAGGAGAGAGAGAGAGAGACAGAGAAAGCAAGAGAGATAGAGAAAGCAAGAGAGAGAGAGAAAGCAAGAGAGAGAGGGGCCTGGCAGGAGGGAGTTTTTATAGCCCAAATCTAATGAGGTCTCTGGGTCTGCAAGCTGCCTTGTTGGCACACAAGGGGGTTACGTGTTCGGCCTTGAGCAGGGGGCTGAGTGTTCAGCCTTGAGCAGGGGCTTGGACATTTGGGCTTGAAGCAAACAGGTGATAAATAGCCAGACAGAGGGTTTGAGTGACCAGGTCACCCTGCAGCTAACTTTGTTTGGTATGCCCTGCAGACAGCTCACTCAGCCTGTCCTGCACCTAACATCATCCATTCTCCTGACTTTGGGGTAGTTTCCTTGCTGATCTTTATACTTCTACCACATATGTATGCCTTCCTAAATTTATTTTAACTTGACACTATTGGTCTTATTTTTTATTATGCATTGTTTTGAGTTTTGCTTCATTTTTTAAACGTTTGTGAGATTCCTCAAATGAGTTGTGGTTCATTTTCATTGCTGTATTGAAGTCCATTTTATGAATATTCCACAGTTACTTATCAGTCACTGATGAAGATTTCTGGAGCTTTGAACTGTTAAAGTGTAGGTATAAACATTCTTGTTTATGAGTTCTGGTATATGGTTACTTGTATTTTTAAAATGGTTGATGAATCTAGGAGTGAAATTGCTGAGTCACAGACCATTCCTATCTTCAGTAGTATTAGATGCTACCAACTCTTTTCCAAAGTGGTTGTACCAATTTGCACCATCATGAAGAGTATGAGTTCCTGTTGCTCTATATCTTCACCACCTCTTCCTATTGTAGAGTTTTTATTTTTGTCAATCTGAAGGGTATTTATTTAATGAATGGTATCTTATTGTGGTTTTCATTTGCATTTCTCTGGTTACTATTGTTAGAGTCTATAAACAATGCTGTATCAACGTACACAAGTTGCTCGTCACCCCCCAGCTATTTTGCCCAGCCAGCCGGGCTGCGGCATACTATGATTTTGAGAATCTTTTGTATTTCCTCTTTTTGTGAAGTACTCAGTCAGGTCTTTTGCATATTTTCTATTAGATCATATATCTTTTTTTTCTCATTACTTTACAGGTGTTTTCCATGCATTTGTTGTTTTAATTCTTTGTGTTTTATATGGGTTTCAAATATCTTCTAATTTGTGTTTTTACTTTAAAAAAAAAAAGCTTGTTCTTTGAATGAAGATTTTAACATGCTAAAATTTATCAATACTTTTTGTTTATGGTTTATGCTTTTTTGATCTTATTCCACTTAATTTTTGTTTAGTGGAAGAAGAGGTCCATTTTATGTTTTGCTTCATATGGATAACCAGTTGCTCTAGCAGCATTTAAGAACACCTTTGGCCAGGTGTGGTGGTGCAATGACTTTCAAGGCTGAGGCAGGATATTTGTAAGTTCAAGGTGAGCCATTTAGTTGGATCTTGTTTCAAAAAAAAAAAAAAAAGGCCTGGGAATTTAACTCAGTGGTAGAGCGCCCAAGTATTCAGTCCCCAGTATTTCCCCCAACCTAAAAAATCGCTTTATATACTGATCTGCTGTGCCATGTGTGATATATCAAGCATTTGTGAACATGTTTCTTGGCTCTTCTTTTCTGTACTGTTGTAGTATATTTCTGTGTGAACAAGATGTTTTCCAAGCTTTTAAAATCTGGTAGAGCAGATCCTTCTACTTTGTTCTTCTACCAGAGTGTCTCAGTCAGCCTTATTCTTTACATTTTGTAGAACAGAACTATAAGACATTTTTTTAGAATTGTGATTTATTTTTTAATTATTTATTTGTTTATTTATTTATTTTTGCATTACAATTCTTATAAAACTTTTTTTTCAGGACATTTGGGGCATTTTTTTAATATTGTATTGAATTTATAAACCAAATAGGGTGAATTAATACCATCACAATAAGAAGTCTTTTGATCAATTTCTTTAGATTTCACTGCTTCACAATAATATATTTTTTCCTGAAAGATCCTTTACATTGTGAAGTTTATTTTTAGATATTTCATAATTTTATACTATTATAAAATGTTTTTAATTTTTTTCTAATTATGTATAGAAATTTGATTAAATTTTATATTGGTTTTTATATTAAACTATCTGCTAAATTCTCCTACACATTCTAATAATTGTAGAATTATTCTACACACATGATCATAGTATCTGTGGATATGGGCAGTTTTTGTTTCTTTTCAATAGTAATACGTTTTATTTGCTTTTTCTTGCTTCACAGTTCTGGACAGGATCTTCAGACAATGTTGAATAGATGTGATAGTAGATATTTTGGCTTTATTTCTTATCTAGGGATAATTTAAATTTTACAAATAAGTGTGATATATTTTATAGTTTTTAATAGACATGTTTCATCAGATTAAGAAGGTTCCCTTTCAGTCCTAGTTTGATAAGTGTTTCTTAGATATTGAATATCAAATGATTTTTCTGCATTTGTTGGGGTGATCATTGGATTTTACTCTCTTACTATGTTAATGTGATGAATTATATTGACTTACTTTTTATGATTGATCTTAAAATCATAATATATTCACATATTCCTGAAGCCTCTGCCTCTTTGAAATAATGGATATTAAAGCTTCTGAAAATCTCAAAGGCTCATTCAACCCTAATATCTGGCATTTTTTCCTAATAATTCCTGTGGGTGTTATTATGTGCCCAGAGGCAGGATAGCAGAATGTTTAAAGAGCACATTTTCTAGAACTCAGTTGTTTGAATGCTGTTCCTGGCCATGTCATTTATCAACTGAGTGACTTTGGTAAATTTCTTAATCTCTTTGCACTCAGCTGTAAAATGTGAATGTTGCTATATATACACCTCCTAGAAGAATTATACCTGTAACATTCTTAGAACCATGATAGGCCTTTGTAAGTGCAATGTGCTAACTTCTAAAGTTTTTATGTTTATGTCACTCACTTGAATGAAGAATTTGAAAGCTAGAAATATAGTTCATAGCTTAACAATTGAAACCAGAAATAGAAGCCATTTAGCAGAAATAATGGTTTATCTTTAAGGCTTAATAATTTACACAGATCCAAGATGAAATGAGATAGGACTAATTAGCATTATTTTAGCAGCCATTCACTGAGCAGTTTCTGTGCCCTTAGTCTTGAGTACTTCTAAAACATCCTTGGTAACTTAACTCACAACAATGTGACTGTACTTAATACTATAGGACTGTAACTTTAAAATGGTTTAAATGGTAAAATTTATCTTTCGAATCATACAGTCTATTCTAATTCATCCTCTCAAAATGCCTATGAGGTAAGTATTATTTCTATTTACTTAGAGGAATTTAATAACTTGCCCAAATTCCCCAGTTAGTGTGCTGCAGAGATCTGAAGGCACGTCTGAACACTTCTGCAGTATGCTCCTCAGAGGGAATACCCTGACTGCTGTGAGGCACTGTTAGAATGGATAAGGTGTCTAATGGTCACAGGACTATGTGGTAGATGTAATGAACTAAAATTGAGGGCTTGTTAGAAACTGTGAAGCCATTTATTTGTATGTAGAACTTCATTCCTTGATTTACGAACGTGACTATATTAATAAGGATGTATTTCACAAGCCCTAGACATACGTAGTGATTTATCTTCCTTTGGAATTTTCTATTAGAGGTCAGTTAGGAGTTTTTGAATTTTGGTAATGAAGTATATTCATTTTTATACTTCCTACTACCATAAAAGTTAATATTCCAGATGTTACAGTTGACCTCTGAATTTTAGTTCTTCTGATTGCTGATTACAAGTGCTATACATATTTGGTTTTCATTTGGTGTTGAGAGCCACAGCTGAAGGGGCCCCAGCAAACTTCCAGCTGCCAGCAAACTTCCAGCTGCCAGCTGATGATTGGCTCACAGCAGCCCCAGCAAACTTGTAGCTGCCAACTGATTGGCTCCTCTGCGGTGATGATCATTGGGCTGTTTCCCCGCCCTTTCAGACCACGGAGCTGCTCATTGGGGGACTTTTTTTGGCTCTGCTCACCAGACCCAGCCAATAGTCCTCAAGAGCAGGAGGAGTAGGGGAGGTTGAGAGGCTTGTGGGAAGCCGGTGGTGGCAGTTGGGCTCTGAGGGTTTTTCCTGAGGAGCTGTGTGGTGTGGTGTGTGTGTTCTAAAAATAAAGTTCATTTCTTATGACAAGTGGCTCCTGAATTGTGCCCAGCCAGACTGTGGCAATTTGGCATTTTAATTAGTATCTCTTTTATTTTCTTTATTAATAAAAGAAGTGTCTAAAAATGCTTCTTTTTTCCCATTGCACTTTGGATATCATTTTAACTGGTTATCATTTTCATTGTATTGCTATACTTGAGGCAATACTCAGGAATAATCACAGAAATGGATTTATCTCCTATTCTGCCAACATTCTGACAAAGGAATTTCTTGAACAGTTAAAATTATCTTCTGTGATGGATACTTTTTTTTTTTCTTTTGATACTGGGGATTGAACTCAGGGACACTCGACCACTGAGCCACATCCCCAGCCCTATTTTGTGTCTTACTTAGAGACAGAGTCTCACTGAGTTGCTTAGCACCTCACTTATGCAGAGGCTGGCTTTGAACTTGGGATCCTCCTGCTTCAGCCTCCAGAGACACTGTGATTATAGGTATGTATCTGCAGCCAGCCCTTTGTTAGTTTTAAAGTATTATTTCCTGAAAAATATGGCTGCTTTGGCCCTATTGTATTTACTTATTGGCACTGTCAGTTAACATTTTTTTTTACCTCAATTTAGTCAACCTACCAATTACTGTGGCCTCACATCAACTTTCTATCCCCATTCTACCAACCTGCATCTTCATCAGTGCCGTAGCTCACCACTACCCTCTGTCCTCAGCTGTCATGCCTGCTAGCTGTGCCTCCATGTTCCTCAGCCTCCAACCTCATCATTCCACATTGTTATTCATTCAGCTGACTGATCTGTACCTCCATAACTCACCTCTCACTCTGCTGTGTCCTTAGTCACCACCCAGTGGTTTACTCTCTGCATAACTCCCAAGGCCTCTCATTCCTTAGATTCTTGTATCTAAGATTCTTGAATCTTAGATTCCTTAGATTCTGGGCCCTCTGACCTGTGCCTGTGTACAGCTCGTGATCCTCCTCACTGCCACCTCTCCAAGCACTATGCTCACTCCTGTAAACCACTAGGGGAAGGAGAGGAAGTTGTTACTCTCATTCTCACATGAGTGCACAGTACAGGTTACCAGAGGCTCAATTGTGATCATGCCGTCTCTCTGGCCATGAATGGAATGTGTACTTGTATTTTCATGTATTTTAAAATGTTCTCAGTTTTCATTGCTAATGTGATAAATAGCAATAAAATGCACATAAACAAAATTTCTTTGAGATCCTCAATAATTTTAGGAATATATAAAAGGTTCATGAGATCAGAAAGTTTTAGAGTCACTGTTCCATATGTACAAGAAAAAGATTTTTTTAAAAAAGATAAATATTTGAGCCAAAGACAGGCAAGTCATTTTTTAAAAATTTCTACAGATACACAATAAACATAACTAAAAAGTGTAGTTTTCTAATAAAGACGTGAAAATAAAAAGCAAGATACTATTTTGCTTATTTATCAAATTGATAATAAAAGTATAATAAATAGCTGGTTGAAAGGCATTTTAGCAGAATAGATCAGAAGCTTATGTTTCTTTTGACTCTTTTTGGAAATATGTTGTACAGAAATTATTGAATTATTGTGTCTGAAGAGTCAATGTATTTATCATGTTTTGTTTTTTGTATAATATTAAAAATTCAGAAATTTTCTAAAATCTGGATGATATTAAGAAGAAACTTCTAGCGGAAGAAAAGTACTTCTAAAGTGTTTCCTTTCTTTCTTAGCTGTTTTGGTGGCCACCTAATGCATAATTGTGTGGAACTATGATTAATACGAACCTGACTATCATTTCTTTACGTAGCATGTATAATAAATGTCAAATGATAAACAGTCAGATACAACACATGGAGTAATTTGTGGGTTTGTTTTTTCACCAGAAACATTTATTTTAGCTTTTAAAAACAATTTTGTACCACAGCAAGACAGAAGGGGAGATTGGCCTAGATGTTCCAGAGACTAGCACATGCCCAGTGTAGAGTTCATTTGGGGCACTTTGCCCAGGACACTTTCAATAAAACATACAGTTACTCTAGGGATTTTGAGGCTGTGGTTATATCAGGATTATATATTTATTCCTTTTTTATTCAAAATATCCATTTACTTACTGCAAGTGGTCAAAGTAGGAAAGGTAGTAATGTTTGTTTTGTGTGTGTGTGTGTGTGTTGTTTTTGTTGTTGTTGTTGTTTGTTTTGGGTTTGTTTTTTTTTTCAAATAGATGTGCTCATCTATCTGTAAGCTCCATTTACTTACTGCAAGTGGTCAAAGTAGGAAAGGTAGTAATGTTGTGTGTGTGTGTGTGTGTGTGTGTGTGTTTGCTGTTGTTGTTTGTTTTGGGTTTTTTTTCAATAGATGTGCTCATCTATCTGTAAGCTCCATTTTATGCATAGCACAAAGTGGGCTTAATATTTCTCTTCAGGTCATTCAGCACTATCATTTTTTAAGAAAATAAATACCTTAGAAACAAATCACAGTCTGCCTTAACAAAGTATAATCATGCTAATGAAAATTTAATCTTTTTGAGAGCTATGGCCAAAATCCAAACTGCAGGACAATCTTTAGGAAAATTGGAATGTAAAGCATTGAGTTCAATTTAAATAGCATCAAAGTCTTCATCATCATCTCCAATGTCATGAAACTGAATTCATCTCCAGGACCGAATGTATCAGGTTCATTGATTTCAGCCTGCTCCGGAAGCTCGACGTAAACACCAGACTTCTAGCTTCAACTGCATTGTATTTTAAAATTACATCAGCTTTGTTATTCTGGTTGTCTTGGATTTCCGTTTTTCTCAATTTCCCTCTGATGTGACAAACCTCTTCACACCATTGAAATTCATGCTTCTAATGGTCCATTTCCCATCATTCTGATTCCCTGAGCGCACTCTTGCCTGTCCTCCTCCTCCTTTACCTTCATTCTTGGGCATGGCAGTGAAGGTGAACTCCCAGAATCTCCGATTTCCCTCCTATTGCATGGGGGCGCGGCGGAGGGCACTCCTCAGAGCAGCGAGATGGGCCATGCAAAGAGCACCCAGGACCACGCAGGCTCCTGGAGGCCGAGTTGTAGGACCAGAGAGTCTGCAGAGCTCTTCCAAGAGTCTGGGTTCTACCGATCTCCGCCCGCGCCCAAGGTCACCAGCAGCAAATGACTTTTGCCATGTTTATTCTTTAAAAGGAAAATTTGCAAGGTATGTGGCTATGACTTCATATTTTACAGCAGTTACTGTAATCCAGCCATGGAAATTTTCTGGGTGGGGGCTGAATTTTCCTTAGTATTCAAACTGACTTACTCAGGTAGGAAAAGTGTTTTGGACTTCCTTGCTCTAAAACATCATGTGTTCACCAGTTCTTTCAAAGTGAAAGTCAAATATTAAAAAATCTAAACTAGGAATTGAAGGATTATTTTTATGAGAAGAATTTTTAATCTTACTATTTTTAAGGCTTTTCTTTGTGTACTCAGGAAACATTCTGGTCTTTAAGAAAAAATAGATTTTAGAAATGCTGAAATCTATTTTGCTACCTTGTAAGTTAGAAATGCTGATTAGCCTTGAAAATTGGAAGGAAAGGGCTGAGGTTGTGGCTCAGGGGCAGAGCACTTGCCTAAGCACTTGCTTCACTTGTATGAAGCACTGAGTTGAATTCTCAGCACCACATAACAAATAAATAAAGGCATTGTGTCCATCTATAACTAATATAAATATTTTTTTAAAAAATTGGAAGGAAAAATACCAACATGGTAACAGAGCTAACATGAGTGATTTTTTTTCCCATTTTGCCCCCAAATTTCAATATTATGTTCATTACTTCATTATTTGTAATATTATTTATTAAGCCTCCAAACAAAGTAGCTTTAAGAAGCACTGGGCATTAAAAAGGATAAGAAGATTCCCAAATAATTATTCTATGTACAGTAATATAGTAGCTTGCTTTTGTTTTGAAGGGATTTAAATACAGGTTCTTCCTATAGTGTTTTAATTGAGCTGTTAAACATTCCAAGTTTTCTAATAAAACTAAGTTATTATATGTTTGTTACACATGTGTTGGTGAGAAGAGAACAGTTTTCTAACACATCAAGGTACATATAATACTAATAGCTAGGTATATATAATACTTACCTACTAGTCTACTCATTTAATTACATATTATGTTTTTATAGTTAAAACAATGTCCGTAAACTTCGAAGCAAGTATACAGTTTTCAAAAAGAAGCATCAAATAATAGCTGAATTCAAAGCAGAATGTGGCCTGTTGCAGTGGACAGAAGAACTTCTTAAGCAACATCATGAAAATATCCAACATCTGCTGGTCATATGGTATTATATTGGGCTGCTGTAAATAAAAATGCCAGGTGGTTTATGGGTTACAGTTTTATATTGAGGTCATTGTTTTTACTGGGAAAAAAAACATAAAAATTATTAGTTTTCTCTGATTAACTACAGAGACGTCATATAAATGAATTCATTTATTTTTAATGTAGCAGTAAGCACAACAGTACTACGTTAAAAATATGTGTTCTCACTTTAGGGTTACTAATAGAAGCTGAAGTCCAAATAGGTTTTTTGTTTTGTTAACTAGTTAATATGGGAAGAGAATGACTGTAAAATATTTATTTATCATGGCCTCCTGGGTAGGAATTTCTAAGCATGTACTTCCAAGGAGCTTTGGAAAGAAATATTCAGGAAGGGTGCTCTGTGGAAGTTTACCTGCAGGCTTATCCCTTATGTGTTTGTGGTGTAGTTATCAGAAAAAAAGTTAAACCCAGAGTAGTAATGAACAAAGCTCTTCTCCTCGTGGATGCCAGTGCCTTTGAGTTTTCTTGGTTTGACTTTTTTCCCCACTCATGGGTAATCAGTTTCATCAGGATGCTGATCACATGCTAGCAATAGCTGGTAGAGGTAAATGGAATTTCAACCAGTTGTGGTTCCTTTTAGCTGACAAGATGAACTTTTCTGTTTCATGCTGATTAATAATTGTTTTCTTCTAGAAAATGTAAAAGTGAAAATTTACTGTTTATCAAACAGGTTCTAACAGCACTAACTTTAAAATTGATAGTAGCAACTGCATTGTGACTTCAAATTATTTTCTTATTTCCATTGTGTGTTTTTGTTGCTGCTGTTGTTATTGATTTACCTATAATTATTTCTTCAAATCCAACATTTGGAGATTTTCAAGTTACTATTCTGTTATGGGTGTCCAGCTCATTTCTACTGTAACCAGAGGGCATACTTTATGATTTCAGTCCTTGGAAATTTGCTTATTCTTGCATTATGGCCCAGCACATGGTCTGCATTGGTAAGTATTCTATGTGCAATTGAAAAGAATGTATATTTTACAGTGGTTGGGAATCATATTCTATATATGTAAATTTAAACAAATGTGTTAACCCTCATACTCAAATTGTCCATACCCCTTTTGATTTTTTTGTCTGCTTCTTGCATCAGTATTGAGAGAAATTTCTTAAAAATTTTAACTGTGATTATTGCTTATCTATTTTGACTTTACGTTCTTGACACAACTTTTTTGTTTTATATTTTTTTCTTAAGTTGGGTTCCTTGGAAATAGAGCCAAGAAGGGAATTCCTATACAAGTGATTTTGTGAGGTAGTGCCTCCAGAAGGAAGGAAATGGATCAGCACAAAATAGCCACTAAGGACCAGGTCTCAGTTGGAGTCAAATTCATTCTGATCCCTGGAGGAAACTGAGCAAATTGCACCACAGAGTTGATTATACCTTGAGGCAAGGAGGTTGGCCATTCATAGCCCTGTGTCAGTCAGTCATCAGCTTTGATAGGGGAAAACCTCTTAAGTGAGGAAGTTCCCAGTTGGCTGAGGGCATGCTCTGCAGAAGTGGGCACTTGTGAACCATTAGCAGTCAGCACAACAGTTTGCAGGTGAGGTATGAGTGGAGAACAACATCCACTAAGTCCACCTCTTCCACTGAGGAAATCGGCTTATTTCTCACATTAAACTCATGGCACAAAATATACCTTCTACAAGATTCTGATTGGTCAAAATTTCTAGTAGGAAGATTAGTACACAAATTGAAATTTTCTTATTATATTTGTTCCTGAGGACATAATAGATAGTCAGCATCTCCTTCCTCTATTCCATGGCTGAATGTCCCCTCTAAAACTCAGGTTGACATTTAACTGCCAGAGCAACAGTGTCGAGAAGCAGAACCTTCATGAGGTGATTAGAGAATGCGTGAGGTCTCTGCTCTCATGACTGGATTCATATTGTCATTACTGGTTCACTTAGGGAATTATGCTTCCCTTCCAGACAATGTTAAGCTCTGTGGGTTTAGATGTTCTGCTTCCCAGAGTAGGTATGCTTGTGTTATAAGGCTCTCAAAACTTAATGCTCTAGGGCTTGGGATATAGCTTAGTTGGTAGAGTGTTTGCCTTCTGTGCACAAATCCCCGGGTTCAATCCCCAGCACCACACATACTTACCAAAAAACCCCACAAAACTTAGTTCTCTGACTACCATCTGATTACTTGGGCTCTTCATGCCAACAATCCAGTAAAAAATGTTATATTGGCAGAATATTATAAAGTATATAAAGTGTATAAGGTGTTACACACACTGCTATATAATGGAGACAGAAATAAATCATTTGGTACTTAGGTAATTTGTTGAGACATCTTGCTACTGTCATGCAAAATTTTAACTGTAACTGGGCAAGTCCAGCAATCATGGCCTAATAAGGGTACAGTTTTTATAGTCTCCCACCTCCCAAGGTTGAAGGACTGGGTCATCCTACCAGTAATTCATCTTGATAAGAAGCAGTCATCTAGATGAGAGGCAGTTCTAGCTGAAGGTGAGGGAAGCCTTGAACACATGCCTTTATACATTTTCTACTTCTAGAACAGAATACCACTGACTGGTAAATCAGAAATATAGAAGTTTATTTGGCTCATATTTCTGAAGGCTGGGAAGTCCAAAGGCATGGATGGGTCTTGCATCTGTTAATGCCTTTGTGATGTGTCATAACACAGCAAAAAGGCAAGCAAATACAGAAAAGACAGGAAAATCAGGTCAAACTCATCCTTTTAATCAGTAACCCACTCCCACAGGAGCTCAGGATCGGCCTCTGTTGCTGGTACATCAGACACTGACAGTGGCTACATGAACACTGGTGAGGAAAGAGAGCCCAAGACTGTTTGGCCCTGACATAGTCTCCATCCCTGCCAACATAGTAATTCTGTTCAGGAGCCCATTAGCCAAGCTTTGAGTGGTCAGTGACAGAAACTGGTTGACATCCCTGGCCAAGTCATCCTTTCCTTCTGGTTGTTCAGTGTCTTTTCTGCAGTGGGCATTCCCTGGTGGACATGTGATGAAAAGGTGATCACACTAAGTGCCTACTCCCATAGGTCCATTCACATGCCTCTTCCCTACACCTTCCTGTCCTCAGACTTCCGGTATTGCTATCTTGCTTCTTCTAAACTCCTGACCAGCAATCTAGCTATTTGATGTTCCCCAGAGCATACAGGTTAAAATGGGATTGAAGCATCTCAAGTGAGTGTGTGGAGATACCCCATCCTGGAATCTCCACCTGTTCCCTTCTCCATCAAGACCCTGATTTTGGCATGGAATAGTTTCCTAGACTTCTATAGCTCAGCTTTCTCTGAAAATTTGCCTGTCTTATAGTTAAGTACTGTGTCCAGTTTTCAGTTCCCTCTGCCCTTCAACAATAAGAAATGAGGGCTTATTTAAAACCCCCTAAGGAGGTTCTCTGACTTTGCTTTAATTTACTGATTAGTGGATATGAACCTGTCATTTTATTTCTTCAACCATCATAGAACTTAGCAACATTCCATTGTCCGTAGTGTTACTGTTTCCCCTCAAAAGCCAGTTCACCCATCCTTGTATCAGTTCAAATCCTCTAAAAAGCACACACCAAAATAGGATTAGATGTTTATTGAGGGGAACACTTGTAAAGAATAAAGGGAAAGGAAGAGAAAGAGACCAGGAGAGCCTTCGGATTGTGATACAGTTTCAATACCTGTGTAGGGAGAGGGAGGAGGGAGAATTGGTAGGAGGAGCCTCATGTGCTATTTGATCCATTTTTTGAATTCTTATTGTCAGTTATGTTTCTCAGTTCTAGGTTTTCCATTTGGTCCTATTTCTACTTAGATTCCAGTCGTTCGTAATCTCCAACTTTTATTTTTTTAAGTACATTAATCACAACTATTTTAAAGTACCTATCAGATAAATTATTTCACTTGAGCATCTATTCCTATTGTCTTATATTTTTTCTTCTTGATTTTCAGTCATTTGACTCTGTTACTTTGCTTACATACAAATTTTAAGGCGTTAAATGTGATTGAAATTTTCAAGGCCCAGCTGTATTTGTGTTTGGTTTTTGTTTTTGTTTTTGTTTTTTCCTGTGCTGGTGATTGAGCTCAGAGCCTTGCACATGCTAAACAAGTGCTTTATCACTTGAGCTACACCTCATCCTTTTGTCTTCCTTTAAAGAGAATGCAATGTTGTTGTTTTTTTCTGGAAGATCACTTTGATCTATTTGAGGGTGGTTTTTGTTAGAGTTGACATTTTTTTTAGTTGTAGCTTACTCCTAATCTGTGGCAGAAGCTTACTTAGACAGTGGTTTTGACTTGTAGAACCTAGCTCTTACCATACTTCTAAGGAAGTAGCTCTTCTGAGACTTCAGCTGATAGCCTAGGGTATTTAGCAAGGCCTCTACACCTTGACAAGGCTTGAATCCCTACCACCATTTCCCTAGCAGTGTGAAACTGTTGATATCCTTGCTCAGCTCTTTAACAATCATCTGCTGATTTCCGTTTGGTTTCTGAGAGTCCTACTCTGCTTGTGCACAGCTTAGGATTTTGGTAATGCCTAAAGGGGAAATCACACTAGAATTTTTGGCTAATTCTTTGTATTTCCCTCTACCTTCTTTTTATTTTTCCCTTCTATCCCTCTAAGTCCCAGGCTAAAATCCCAACTCTTCCTCCTTTATCTTTCTCACCTTTTGGTTCTTCCATTCTCTTGGGACCACCTTCAGAAAGGTTTCCAAACCAACCATTCCACTGCAATTTTTCTTGTCAGATCCCAAATACCTTTCCATTGCTAACTCCAATGATCAGTTCTTAGTTCTTTTCTTACTTGATCTTTTAGCAATATTTCATATTTGACCTAGTTGATCACTACTTCTTCCCATAAATTTTTCTCCCTTGTCTTCTAGGGTGCTGTACTCTCTAGGTTTTTCTCCTAAACTATACTTCCTGTTTCTATTCCTTTGCTAGAGACTTACTCCCTCATTTCCTTCAGGACTTTGCTCAGATATCACTTCAGGAAAACCTTCTCTAATCATCTTTATGATTTAAGATTTCAACCCCATTCTTACCTCACACAATCTGTATTTATTTATTTATTATTTATTTGTTTGCATGTTGTTTAGTTCTGGTGCCTAGAGCTGTGCTTGGCACAGTTAAACATACAGTAAATATCGGGTGAGTGAGCAAATGCAAGAACAATTTATCACCTGAGAATTCATTCATTCATCAAGTATTTATTGAGTATGACCCTGTTTCAGGTTCTGTACTAATATGTAGTGTTATTGTAAAGACAACAATTAGAAATATCACCTTTGCACCTGAGGGTACCATAGTGAAATCTAGTATAGGTTGGTAACATGGAGAGGCAGTAATTGAATGAAGTAATATTTAAAGTCATTAAGATTGTCCTTTAAAATTCTAAACAAACTTATTATTTATAATTTTTTGTAAAATATGAAGTCTGCATACTTCATATGGGCTCCTGCAAAATATTGACACGCATTTTGTGTTGTTTTTTTTTTTTTTGTATCTTACTTACAGCAAACTACTGAGGAGAAAAAGGTTATATCTGATATATTTACACCCAAGAAGAGCTACAAAGGATATCAGCACTGAAGAGCGAAGTCGATGAAATGAAAGGATGAACCTCGGATGACACGTCTGAAATGGTGATTACACTTTCTTTTTTGTTTCTTTATTATCTTCTACTGCTGGAAAACAGATGTTTTTGTGTTTGTTTTATTTTCAGTGAAACATTCATATTTCTTCACAGTGTGTTTTATGTTCTTTCATCTGTTCCTAATAGTCTCNAATTCAAGGCCAGTCTCAGAGCATAGCAAGACCCTGTCTCAAAATAAAAATTATAAAGGTCTGAGGGTTGAACCCAGGGCTGTTTTACCATTGAGTCACATCCTCAGACCTTTATAATTTTTATTTTGAGACAGGGTCTTGCTATGCTCTGAGACTGGCCTTGAATTTGTCGGCCTCCTGCCTCACCTCCTGAGTCTCTGGGATGACAGGCATGTGCCACGGTGCCCAGCTTTATTTTTGTCAATCTCTTTTGAATTTTTTTATTTTAATAAGAATGTTCAACCTATAATACTTTATGTATATTGTGACTTTTTAGATACATATATCTAACATTTAAAGAATTTTTTTTAAAAAGTATGTTTTCCCAAGTTATACCTCTGTACCTAATGGAATTATTTCCTTTTCATGTATGTCCTTGGTATTTCTGTATATTCACGGCTGCTGTTCAGCCAGAAAGCACTGGCACATTTTCATCAGGCATTGTAATATTAAAATTTTTTCTTATTGGTAAATAGCTGCTGCCTCAAACTCTCAGAGTAACTTTGTCTACATTGGACATTCCCCTAGAACATTCTGGATTTTACCAAAATCTACCTCAAAAAAAAAAAAAAAACAAAACAAAAACAAAACTAGCATTTACTACAGAAGCAATCTCCAGGACTCAGGACTCTGTTTGTCCCTATAACTGGTATCTATTCTAACTGGTCATTAGTTGTGCTATTCAGATTATTACATATTTTTAATATCACTTCATTCATATTTATGAATATTTTATGTAACTTACATAACCATATATATTTAAATAGTACAACATGATTGTAGTCTACATAGGCAACTTTGGAATGTATTTTTTTCATTCAATGTTAAGGTTTCATATGGTTTAAAAAACCAAAGATTTTTTTTTCCCCATTAAAGTCAGGTACAGATTAAGTGGAAGACACTCTTCCTAATGGCTTAGTGTTCTAAGTAGTGTTGGACACCTTGTAAACCAGGCAGTTTCCAGGAACTCCCAACCTTATTTACTCAGTGGTAAAATGGGAATAATAATACTTATTTAGTGGATCACTGAAAGAATGAACTGGGTCAGGGCTGGGGTTGTGGCTCAGGGGTAAAGCACTCAGCTAGCATGTGTGAGACTCTGGGTTCAATCCTCAGCACCATGTAAAAATAAATAAAATAAAGGTATTTTTTTTTAAAAAAGGAATGAGCTGCATTAAATAAATTATTTAGTAAGTGCCTTACATATGAAGATCATCCTACAAATGGTGACTCTCCTGATCCTGGATCCTTCCGTCAACACTTTCAACCCATTCTTGTTAACTTCACCCTAATTTCCTAGAATTTGAGTCACTGTGACAAAGGTGCTGAGGATTAAAGCCAGGGCCTTGCACATACGAGGCAAGTGCTCTACCACTGAGCCACAACCCCAGCCCACAATAAAGGATTTTGCACACTTAAGCATTGGATGCATGCTGGCAAATTGCCAATTCTACAGCCTTTTTCTTCCACTCCTCACAGTTGTGGGATGGAATGTGATTCTATACCCTCCGCTTTCTTAGATTCCAGTAGTCACTTAACAGACTCTAGTTTCTCAGTGGTCTACCTTGAGATGGTTTTTTTCTTATTGTTACTCTGTCTTAAAGAGTTTAGTGTCAGCTTGCTTTCGGGGTGGTTTGTATACTCCCCAATAATGGGAAATCAGGTATTATACAAATTTTTTTTAAAAAAACTTATGTTTTCATAGCCCGACTCTAAGCCAGTACATGTGGTACTGATGCTACTGACCATGACCACAAAGGTTGCCCAGCAGATGAATGGTAAGATGGGAGGAGCCCTCTGGAAGGTGGAGGTATTACCTTCTCTTTTATTTGTACAAGGTGAAGTTTAAGAGTCTACTTTTTTTAATCTAACCATTAACTTTTGTTAATATTCTGTTCTAAATGTACTACTTTTTTGAAAAAAGTTGGAAAAGACAAAGGCAAGTGCAGGATTTGTGGAGAGCACCAATGAGGAATTAGATAAGTGAGTAAGCTTTGGCAGACATTTAGTTGGTCACCATCTGTTCACCAAACAGAAGAGGTGGACCTGACTCATATTCATTGGGAGTTTAGACAAGTAGTTCTTAGACATGAGCTGTCCCAGTTTTCTGGCATAGTTATACTCCCTACTCCCAAAATATTTTGCATGGATTATTAATTCATTTTTTTCTAACAGAGCACAAAAGTAGCAGCTGACAATACCTGCTTTTGTGTAGATCTTTGGGTGAGACAGTTGGCACCACAGGGCTCTCAGGATATCATGAGATAGAGATTAAGTTGTTGGCCAAGCCACATTCTCATCTGGAGGCTTGTGGTCCTCTTCTAGGCTCTTGTGGGTGGGGCAGAAGTCATTTCCTTCTGGCGGTAGCACTGAGGTCCCAATGCCTTGCTGGCTATCAGCTCCAGGTCAATCTAGGCTCTTAGAGGTTGTCCACATTTCTTTGCACACCCCCTTACCTCCCATCTTCTGACCAGCCAGGGCACATCAAGTCCTTGCTGCTAGAGGCCTGTAAGTATAGAATCTTGACTTCTTCAGGCCTTTCTATGTAATGTACCCACTAATGGAGATGTGCATCTGTATTTCCACACTTCCCCTTTTCTCTTTGAACCATTTCCCCCTCATGCTTAGAGTAGAAAACATACAACACCTTAAAATGAGTGTGTAGCCCTTGTGTATTTGATATGTGGTCCTCATAGATTCCCCACTGTCACCACCACAATTGATGTCTGTGTTCTACTAGAGAATAATTCCAGAGTGTTCTTTAGGGAAAATCCATCTTCATTTGCACAGTTTACATCATTTTCCCCAGGCATTCTCCATTTCAACACAGTATTTTGTATGCGTTTTTCTTTGAAATTAGAAAATAATGTTGCAATAATAGGAAGACAGTGTCACCATGCACTGAGTGGACATTTGGAAGCATTTTCTAGGTCCAAATACTGGCAGTGCAGCAGAGAAAACAGAACCAAATGCCAATGGTAAATCACGGAGGTTAACTCCTGATAAGAGGCAGACACATAAGGATAGCACACAATGTCAGGTGGTCAGGTGTGCTCACTCTGAAGTGAACAGTAAAGGGATAGCAACTTGGGATATCTTATGATTTTAGTGGACATGCTGAAGTTGTCACAATAGCTGTCACTCTTGCAAAGCAAGTTGCTCCCGCAGATGATTATCTGGATGAGCCATTGCTTAAGACACAGAGACCAAAGCAGGAATCTCTAGGAACTTGGTCACATTTCCCAGCAGATGAAACTACAGTAGTCATGCAGGTTGACAACATGAATAATTTGTAGTAATGTTAACAGTTCTTATTTATGTGTACTCAAAAGCCCTTATAAGGTGATGAAGATATCAGAAGAGAGTGATACCTTGATCATTATAGATATGTGAAAGAATTGATACTTAATTGGATTCTTTGGCTACTGGTGTGTGTATGTATGTATGTATAATGGACATATACACACATATAGGTTTTGTCATATATTAATTCAGAATCGAAATGATTCTGAAATTTTAAGATTCCAGCTCATTTATTTTTTCATCAAACAGGTGGTACTCTCAATGTATCTTCTAGGAACCAGGAGAGGAGCTTGCGGATGGATTGATGAGCTGTTTGCAAATTCAGCCTGGGGTTCAGGTACCAACTCTACATCAGTAGTTTTCCACAAGTGGAGATAGTGCCCCCAGAGACCATTCATTCATAACTGAAAACATTTTTTGTTGCCGCACTGGGATGGTGTTGTGCTGGCATGTAGTCCAGCAGGTAGAGATAAGAAATGCTGCAAAACACCCCACTGTGCATGACACAACCACACCCCCCGACATCACCAAGAGTTGTGTGTCTCAAATTTCAATAGTCCTGTTGTTGAGAACCATAGACTAAATACATAAATAAATGAAAGAGACCCTGGACTATTCTGAAGTTGGAGGCTGTGATTGAAACTGTCTTGAAAGTTACAGTGTTGAAAGGTGAACCCTGACATTATCAAAAATAGCAAAGGCCAGTTTGTCTCAAGTGGAGGTTGATTTACATCCTTCTAGGTGCCTTGAGTTGCTGGTTTAGAAACATAACCACGTGTGCCACAATCTTTTGTGGTCTACTGAGATGGAGTGGAAGATGGTCAGCTTCAGGCCTTGCTTGAACATGAAATACCCCAGCTCATGAGCTGCTTAGAAAATCAGTGCACACATAGGTTAGCACATAAACTGTCCAGTTCAGATGATGTAAGCTGTACTGAGAAAAATGTGTTCTCAGGGAGGGAAAAAAAAACAAAGTGACATGTGAAGAGGTAGAAAGGGGCTTGATGCACACAGTGAGCTTCAGTGATTCACACTGAGTCAGGGTGCAGAGCACAGTGTTGTGGCAGCATCTTTCCCCTGTTTGTTTTTATGGAGCACTGTGTGGAGCACTCATCAGCCTTAGAGGTTCATAGATTTCTGTGAATAACAACATTTCTGTGGATTGCAGGTATCACTCCTTTGATCCCAGAGTTTCTAAGTCTCTGTGCTCTGGGGCTCCCTCTCCCCTGTCTCCTCAACCTTATCTGTTTGTGGGGCCTGATGCCCAGCATAGTCAGCAGGAGTGGTCCTGAGGTTGAGAGGAAAGGCCCCTTCACCTAGGATAAGGGTGGCTCTGAAAAGAGTCCTCCTCCTTTGCTGCTCTGTTTGGTAACGTGCAACCAAGACTGTAAACTGGGCTTTTGGGAAGGTGGATACTGTCTAGAGGCTTTTAAACAGGTCCTAAGTGTGTGATGTTCTCTTGCCATGAATTATTTGGAGATGAGATTGAGTAAACATCCTAATTTTTCTTCAGGTATCAAGCTAACTTTCATTGTGGTGAAGATATGAATAAACACCAGGATTTTTGTTGAAAACGATAATGGACTTGGAAATCCATTTCTAGGAACTGTGATCAACATGGTGTTAACCACAGAGCAATGGTAAGACAGTTTTGTTTTTAAATCTATGACATTCTCAGTTCACCTTGGCCAAATCACTTAATCCCAGTAACTTCATCTTAGAAGCATTTTCTGATTCTTGACAACTGATTTGATCTATATATTTTTCACGCTTAGCCAGAGACACTGCATTTTGATTTAGAAATTGTGACTGGTCTTGTGGTTAACATTCTTAATCAAGCTTTTGTGTCTGTGACAAAATAAAGGTTAACTTTATTGTGGCCCTAAAATGACTTCAGGTATGAATATGAACATAGCAAACAGGCTGAGGTTGTAGCTCAGTGATAGAGCACTTGCCTAGCACACATGGGGCACTGGTTTGATCCTCAGCACCACATAAAAATGAATAAATAAAATAAAGGTATTGTGTCCATCTATAGGAGACAATATAGAAAAACAGTATCTCTTATGACATGGAGATGAACAATGATGCATTACAAGGTAATATTAATATTGGATAAGCTAAAAATACCGAGTTTTCTATTGTCATCTCTACTATCCATGAACATGTGCAAAAATTCAGATTAGTCATTTGTTGGCTTGATGTTCCAAGTGTTATCCCATGGTAACTGAACCATCATCAGCAGAGTTTTGTATCCATTGTTTATGTGAAGCCACATGCTTTCTCTGGAACCACACAGGTTGCTCTTTGCATTTAAGAGGATTCTTTGAATAGACCTAGGAAACAATGTAGGAGAACTATATTTTCTTGTACTCTTCTAAACAAAGTGGTATTTGGACAAGGGGCAGAGATTAGTTTCAAATATACCAGAGGGTATGCTAAGACATAATTTGCTTTAATTATTGATTTAAGTTTGCAATTTGTGCCTGTCTTACTAAAAATGACAAAGCATTTAAAATTTTTAAACAGGTAAAATCCATGGCCAACAGTGATGAATATACTATAGGAGCTAGGCCCATAATTAAACATGAGCCAAGGCAAATGTTCTTTTTTGAAGTTAGAATTTGGTTTATGTTAATTTTCTAGAAATATGAAAGATTAATTTGGAAGGAAAGAATGGAACATTGTTATGAAACTTTCTGAATGCTCCCTATAAATGAAATGTGTACAAATGTCATTCTTGATGCTATTAAATTTAAAATGATGTAATTCAATAAAGGTAGTCATGTTTAAGTCATTGAATTGAGTACCTTAAAAATATATTTTATGATTAAATTATTGTTTTTCTACGATAAATGGAAATATTACTGAAATTAGGGCACTATCTCATTACATTAGCCTATTAATCTTTTATAAATTGGGTGAAAGCAAGTTGGGCATGGGTATTACACAATGATAGGACTGGGAGCAGCTGTGCTGCTCATGGAAGTCCCTGAAATGAAGAACATCCTTCCTCAGTTACATGCTGTAAACTCCCCAGCAGTAAAAACAGAGCCTCCTTCCTCATCTAGTGACCCCCACCATGACCAGAAACATTTCCACTGTTGAACTTCAGAATTTTCAACACTGAGGATAAGTAGTATTAAATTTTGGATTCAAGGAAAGTAGTCCTGACTTGCAAATATCTAATTAGCAACACTTCTTTTTTTTTCCTTTGATCACACTAGAAATATTTAAATTTTCAGAAAGCAGAATGCACAAAGAGAACTTAAATGCTCATGTTTCAGGCTTGACACTGAATTTTTGTCTGTCTCATGAAGAACTTTGAAAGAAGTAAGAATCTTCCGACATGATGTATTGGTAATGTGAATTTTCAAGATTTTCATGTCAAGTAGGGCTAAGCCAGGAGCACAGGTGAGTGCCCTCTACCCCCCCAAGCTGGTAACAGAAGATCGTTAAACCTGGCTAGAGCTGGGTGGCAGTTGGGGCTTCAAGAGCCAGACTGGGATCCTTCAACCACTCCTTCCTCTGCCTCCCCAGGGCTCCCTGTCATATTTAAGCAGCCCACGCTTCCTGCCTGTAACTTAGGGCCACAAAAACTCAGAGCAGACTCCACTCTAAGCCATAAAAAACAATAAGGCACAGTTAATGGTCCAAAATATGTTATTTCTGCATTCTGTCCCCAAGGGGTCCTCCTAAGTTATTACCTAGAAAGAAACATAAAATCGCACCTAAAGCTGTGTGTTTCATAGAAACAAAGAAATTGAGCTTTTTTTCCCCCCTGTACCTCCCTGTAATTTAAGGCAGTGGGTCTTCCTAGCTAGAAATGAGGTTGCTACTCACAGATCAGAGAGGCTGCCCCTCAGTAGCTTGTACCAGTGTGATGTGGACATTTGTATACAGGTGGCTGCAGAATTTGTGGGGCCTGGTGCAAAATGAGCATATGAAACCTCCTGCTAAATATTTTAGGAATTTCAAGACTACAACAGATGTGAATTAACCAAAGGTAGGGAACTTCTGAATAGTTTGCTGGGTGGCTGCAGAGATGGCATGTCTGTGGGGCCAGATCTGCACACGCAGGATGCTCTGAGGAGCAGAAGGACAAGGCCCCTGAGCAGACTCCTGCCTTTGCCTGGCCTCTTCAGACAATGGAGATTGTGAGAAGATGAGGAGAAATTGTGGGGTGGCTTCTGAGGGAAAAGGTGGGGTGGCCAAGGACAGAATCCTCCTTAGTGGTTCTCCTGGTCCTGATGTGCCTGGGGTTGGGTACTGGAGGGCCCAAGAATCAGAATTATTTAATTTATTTAATTACTGGGAGGAACAAAGACTCAAATGTGCAAGAGAATGCTGGTATTGAAGAAGGGATGGACACAAGGCACAGGTTCTAGGCAGGGAATTATCCTCATTGTATTTTCATTGAATCAACTGTGTGTGTGTGTATGTGTGTGTGTGTGTGTGTGTGTGTGTGTGTTGCATACATATGAATATATATACATATATTTTATTATTTTTAATGAAATACAATGCACCAAATTTAGATAAATTATTTTTTTCTCCTAACCTGCTTCTCCCTTTTCTCCACCTTGGTATTTTTTAATCACTGTCCTTCTCATTTATCAAGACAGAAACAGGGAGTCTTCTTTGACACCTCTCTAATATCCTATCACTTCTACTATCAGTGTCTCTCTTGAGCCTACATAGGCACTTTCCACTGATGTTACCATTTTTCCTGGCCATGACTGACCACAGCCTCTTCAATTCCTCCCTTTTACATTATGCAGCCAGGAATTTGAGTCCTTCTTTTGCCACATGTTAGCTGGGTGACTTCTCTGAACCTCAGTTTCCTCTTCTATAAAATAAGAATAATACTATTTGTCTTAAAGGGTTGTTGTTAGAACTTGAAATGAGAGTAGGGTTTTACCATCATCCCTTGATTTTGCATCCTCAGGCTGTAGTTTAAATATCACTTTTAAAGAAAATTCTTAATGAAAGAGAATTTAATGTTACCACTTGAATTTTGTGCCAAAAATATATTTGTAACCTACATGTATATTAGGACTTCATTTTCCATGTTTCCCTTTGTTTTGTCAGATAATTTTTGCCAACATTGGAAATGTTGGCCTTGTCCAAATCATTGTGTTGAATAGTTAAACAACCCACTTGAATCAAAGTGTGAAATATGATATATCAAGAACTATGTAATGTTTTGAACAACCAACAATAAAAATTAAAAAAAAAAAGAATAAACAGATTTTCAGGTATGAGAATGACCTGGCTCTACACCAGACTGTGGAGGCTGACATCAATGGCCTGATAAAGGTGCTGGACAAGCTGACCCTGGCCAGAGTTGACCTGGAGATGCAGATTGAGAACCTGACTGAAGAGCTGGCCTATCTGAAGAAGAACTACAAGGAGGTCAGAAGTTGTTTTATTTCTTCTACACCAAAATTAAAGTTTCAGATTTGCAAATCTGGAGTTAAAACATGGCCTGTTAAAGGGGCCATTTGTTTTTGGATGTGCCTGTGTGTGTCCATTGCTGCTGCTGCTGTTAATAATGGTTTCTACGAAGGTGTAACAAATTAGAGGCACTTTCTGATTTTGTCACTTTCATTATTAGGTAATGAATTAGGTAATAAGAATTTTAATTATCTTGATTTGGTGATTTTGAAAAAATATATATGGTATTTCAAAAGTTAGAAAATAAACAAGTCTACCAGTAATATAAAATGCCATCTACACCACACATGGAACTCTGATGGGCCACGGTATATAATAGGGGCTGCTGTAGAGAATGGTCACTGGCAGGAAATTCATAAAGGAGGCCACTCACACCCTGCAGGCCTGGGCACTGCCTTCAGCCCTCAGGTTGGCAGCTGTAGTGAAATCCCCCAGCAACCTGCATCCCAGGCCTCTCCTTCCTGTACAGACTGTGGACTCTCCAGAAGGAGGGCCAGCTAATCCTTCTGACCCATATAGATTCTGCAGCATATAGATAGGGTCCACAGTCACTTAAAGGGCCAGTGAAAATATCTTAAAATTTTTTAGCATGCTTAAATACATTGCCTTTTTTTGGTTCTAATTAGTTATGTATGAAAGTAGAATGCATTTTGACGCTTAATACGTAAGTTCAGAATAACTTCTCATTTCTCTGATTGTACATGATATAAAGTTACACTGGTTGTGTAATCATATATGCACATGGGGTAATAATGTGTGATTTATTCTCCTATGCTACCTACCCCCATACCCCTCTCCTACTTTCATTGCCCTATGTCTAATCCAAAGTGTCCCTATTCTTCCCTGGACACCTTCCCTTATTGTGAATTAGAATCTACATATCAGAGACAGCATTTGACCTTTGGTTCTTTGGGGTTGGCTTATTTTACTTAGCATAATATTTTCCAGCTTTATATCTATTTACCAGCAAATTCCATCATTTCATTCTTTAAGGCCTAGTAATATTCCATTATGTATATATACCACTGTTCTAGTTGTAAGTTCTTGATGCACTTTGAGTTGAGTTTCTCACAGGGTGAGAAATACGAGTTTAATTTCATTTTGCTAAATATGGATTTCCAGTTTTCCCAGCACCATTGTTGAAGAGGCTATCTTTTCTCCAATATATGTTTTTGGTGCCTTTGTCTAGTATGAGATAACTGTATTCATGTGGGTTTGTCTCTGTGTCTTTTAGTCTATACCATTGATCTACATGTATGTAATGGTGCCAATACCATGCTGGTTTTGCTTTTATTGCTCTGTAGTATAATGTAAGGTTTATTGATTTTCATATAAACATCACTTTTTTATTATTTTGGTACCAGGGATTGAACTCAGGGGCACTCAACCACTGAGCTACATCCCCAGCCCTATTTTGTATTTTATTTAGAGACAGGGTCTCACTGATTTGTTTAGTGCCTCATCGTTGCTGAGGCTGGCTTTGAACTCACCATCCTCTTGTCTCAGCCTCTGTAGCCTCTGAGATTACAGGTGTGTGCCACAGTGCCCAGCTAAACATCAGTTCTTTAGGGATCCCTTTCCTGCCTTGCTCACTGCTGGCTCCCACAGGGCCCCAGACTGCTCTGCAGCATTCATCACATGAACCTGTCTTCTGTTCTCACACCTGTCTTCTCCACAAGGACAAGTATTCTACCTTGTATCCCTGATGAGGTGCCTGACATGGAGATGGAGTTCCCACTGTTATATGACTGGTATCTTCACACATAGTCAAAGGTTCTTCCCAACTGTAAGTAAGTGAGCAGATGACCACATACATAAATGAATACTAAAGACACCATTCCAGAGAGTCCATTAACCATGCATGCAGGGGTGCTCACTTCATCAGAGCCAATCCCTTTTGTAAGAAACAAATCTTGGTCAGATAATGCCACTCCAGGCAGCCTGACAGAGCCAGGAAGCCAGGTCCCCAGGTCAACATAACAGACCACAAGAGGTATGGAGCACATGTATGGCACTGCTGGGGGCAGGAGGACACCCCAGGGGAAGGAATGAAAATGGTATTTGATGGTCATTGGCCCAGGGTCACCTGAGTGGCTTGTCCTCTGGCCCTGGCAGCTCCCTACCCAGTCTTCCCCATTAAGACAATCTGGGCAAGACATGAGTGATCCAGTGCCCTGTGAAGACCAACACAGGCCTAGGGTCGGGGTGGTTCCTTTTTGTGTGATCTTTGTGAAATAAAATATATATGCAAAATACATACAGTATATCTGTGGGGGCTGACGAATTGCACCATTAATGTGGCTGACACCCACTTCTCAATCAGGACCTGCAGCTTCCCCAGCACCATGGAATCACACACACATTCTTCCTGACCTGCTTGCTCCACCCCTAAGATGGCCTTGGCCCTGGCTTTTGTCATTACCTTGTCCTCACACCCCAAAGAGTAGTTGGTCTCTCCTGGCTTTGAAGGTGTCAAGGATGGGAACATACAGCACATTTTGCTCTTTCCACTCAGTATTTGTGAGTCGTCATCTGGTTGTGTGTAGCCTGTTTACTCACTGTGGCTGCATTAAGTCCTGTGCATTAATCTTCCTTTCTGGATGTGTATCATGATGGGGTCTTTTTTTCCCTGTTTATTCTTTAAGGTTTCCATACCTGTTATTTTTCTATTTATCTGGTTACCCACTTGCCTTAAAAGTAACTTTAAAAAAAAAAAACCTTAAAAATAACTTTAAAGAAAACCCATTACCTTGCCATGTTATTGGTTTGCATTCCACTGCTCACTACTAACTGTTATCTAATACCCCTGCCAAGGTTGGAAACCCAAAATCATATGAGGGACAAGGGTGATTAAATCAAATCATTACCAGCGAAATGCTCTTGATTATGAGTTAAGGCCTATCCAGGGGGCCACAATATCTGATGTAGGAGAAACAGATTCTAATACCATCTTAGAGGCAAATGCCCTGTGAGAAAAACAAGAAGACACGACTATCACAATAAGATTGATACAACAGGAGACACAGCAATATTGGATACAATGAGTTGTATCCAGACACCAGCAATTTCCTCCACCAGAAAGTTCTAGAAAACCACCAACTAAAAAGTTGTCTCTGTGGCAAGGGTGTTGAGGACAGGGCACCTATTGGGAAACACAAATCTCTTTTTTTGTGGGGGCTGGGTACCAGGAACTGAACCCAGGGGCAATTTACCACTGAGCAACATCCCCAACCATTTTTTATATTTTATTCAGAGACAAGGTCTTGCTGAGTTGCTTAGGGCCTTGATGGTTTGCTGAGGCTGGCTTTGTACTTGCAAAGTTGCCTGCCTCAGCCTCCCCAGCCACTGGGAGTACAGGCGTGTGTACAGTGGCCTCTCCTGCCACATATAGGGCAAGAAGTCTTTGGAAGCCTGCCATCAATTGGGTGATCTTTCTTCTAGTGCCTTCACTTTCTGTAATGATGACAGATGCCTTCAGAGGCTCAAAGGTCCTGTGGGGAGAAAAGGGGGTGGCCATTAAGAGCTGCAGTCAATAATTGAACTGGTCTCTTGTTCCTCTTTTCTTTTTTCATAGGTCTCTTAAAGTTTCCTCCTGGTTCAATCATAAAAGACCTGGATGGCTACCTTTAAGGGAATTCCCAGGGTCTGCTACCAATTTTGTAATTTATAATATCTGGAGCAAATTGGAGAATAAATTTGTCTTTTGAAATAAGTTGCCCTTCCAGAGATACAGGATCTAAGTTTGTATATTTTACTAATCTTTTCTTCAATCTTTCTACAAAAGCCATGGGATTTCACCTCAACTCCTTATCAATTGATGCCAATGGCATGGAGTAGGTTTCATCCTACTGTTTTTAAGTCCTCCCTTGAGACAAATGATCACATGATCCCTGTGCCACCTTCCAGGTGATTCATCATAATTCCAATGAGGATGCTCAATTGGAATGGCAGAAGGACCCACAGGTATACAGTGTTAGTCATATATTTACATAGATCATCTCCCAAACCTTAGCAGCTTCTGTCTCCTGATGACTCTCTCTGTTTTCTAGAGTTTGACTCAAAATTCCTGTTACATCTCTCTAGATTACTTCAAAAGCCTTGGTCAGATGTGGGAATCCCTCTATATATTCATTAGGGTCATCAGTATACCTTCCTAAATCCTGTTGGAATTGTTTTATATCTTGCATAGAAAAAGGTACCTGCATTCCTACCAGTCCAGATTCTCCATTTGTCTCTTGCAATGGGTGTAACCTGGCAATGGGCTGAATAGGGACAGGATTATGATGAGGGATACCAGTATGGCAGTGAGTGGGAGCAGTACATAATGGTGAGTTCAGAGGAGAGTGGGAGAATTCTATTTTGACATATATATAAAGTATACTGTTGAAAGGAAGGAAGGTGTGGTTTGGGGGGTACTCTAAGCCAGTAATGTTTTGACTCATCATTGCTAGAAAGGCATCATCAGTGCTGTACATAGCACGTAAATCTTTTTGATCCCTCAGTAAAAAAGCCTGTATGTAGGGGACTTCTGGCCATTTTCCTTCCTCTCTGCAACATGAGTCTACTAAGGAAAGACTATTGTAGTTCAGACTTCCTAAACATAGTCTGTCAATACCCCAGGAGTCCCTCAGCAGTACTGACAGGCAAGAGAGATGAATGTATGAAGGCGTCCCTCCCATATATTCCATTTTAAACCCAGAACCAGGAGGCATCCCTGTGTGGTTCCTTAAAAATTCTGTGTGTAGAATGGCTGTCCAAATTATATATGTATGTAAGTGTGTATATTTACTTGTGCATCATTTGCTGAACCCTCTGTTGCTGAAGCTGGTAATCTTATTGAAGAAAGATGTTTAATAATGCCTTTATGCCAGCCAGTTGACTTAACTTGGAGAAGTGACTCTTAATCCTTTTGCAGAGAATTTTAAGAGTAAGATGGGCATGATTTTGAAAAGTGGGTGGTGGGGGGGGATGCGGGGGTTATTGTGTCACTCTGTTGAAAACATAGTCCAAAAATAACAATAGGATAAGTGACATAGAAAAGGGCAAGGATCATTGCATTCCTTGGCTTTCCCTTGGAATAATAAATGTGAGGGGACATAGGGTTCATGCAAAAGTACCACAGAGAAAGAACAATAATTACCATTTTGGTGAGGAAAAGACATCAGCTGAGAAAAGTTTTCCTAGCTGTGAGATATCTTAAACTAGTGCCCCATGAGGTGATTTGTACGTAGGTAAAGATGGGGAACTCATTGCCCTGCAGCTTCTGGGAATAGCCTCTAAAAGAAGGTGGTGTGATGCTCATTATTGAAGAGAGTCAGGGGGACACCATAAGGCAACAGCCACAACAGTGGAGCCTCAATGCTTCTCTGATGGCCTTGCTCAAAAGAATGCCACAAAAAAAAAAAAACAAAAAAACAAGAGAGAGTGTACATCTGCATGTCAGCAGGAAAAAAAAGTTGTCACTACAGTTATTAACAGGAATAAAAGATGAACAGTGACAACAAAAATGACATCAAGCAAACAGAGCACGGGTGTCACATATGGAAGAGGTTTTGGCAGAGAAAAGGAGTACACAGAGAATCCCAAAGCAAAATGCAAGATATTAGAGGCTAATTTAGTCATTATCTCAAACAGAGCTGGGAGAGGAACAGGGTGAAGTTCAAATGCCTGTCCTGTAGATGGCTGTCAGTCTGAGTGGAAGCACCAGATTAGATGTCACAGGAGAGTGAGGAGTTGAAGCTTCAAATCTCACTTCTTGTGACCCAAAGAAAGAAAATTTGAAGTCAGACATGAAAAACCATGCAAGATGACTTTTCTTTTCATAAGTAAAAGTAAAGTAAGGCTCAAATAAAGAGCACTCTCAGGAGAGTACATCAGCTCCCAGCAGAGAACGACAAAGGAAACAGTGCTGTCTCCAAATTCATTGGTGTTTTATGGTTGCCCTGAGAACTGGGTCCACCTTCACCACTCTTTCAGTTGCCCCACTCCTTCATGTCAAGAGTAGAGTTTTTGACCTTAGTTGGTCCTCTCCAGAACTGTCATGGTGGCCATCCTATTAAGGGGGTCCTTCATTTACAAATAAATGCTATGTTAGTATGAGTATTGGGGTCAATGGCCAGACAGAATTTAACTTTTTTCTCCTGCAATACTGAGACGATTTCTCTTCTGATATAGATTGAGATACCTATGACCATAAATTCTAGCTTTTCAATGACCCCAACAGATCCTGTCAAGAGTTAGTAAGGACTCCATTAATTTTTCTTGGTATATTTCTTAATTGGCTTCCTCTGTTCTGATTATTTGTATACCATTATCTGTTTACCCACTTGCCTTAAATGTATTTAAAGAAAATCTTAAAAACCACATAAAGAAAACCCATGACATTGCCCTGTTATTGGTTTGCATTTCAATGCTCACTATTAACTGCGATCTAATCTCTCTCATCTCCTTAGAGAACTGACAAAAATTATCTTCTTTGGTTTGGCAGATAGAGGTCAGAGGAGGGTCCCTTTGCCTTGGAGCTAGCAGGCTACATGACAAGTGAACAAAATTCCCCTGCCTTCCATAAAGACCACACAGGAAAGCAGGTAGAGAGTGGGAGTCAGCCACAGAGACAGCTTTGACAGGATGCCCCTCCTTACACAGTAGACCAGTCAGATTTCTTTAACTTGATGAAGTTCCTCACTGATCTTCATCAGCCCCAGGGGCATATTGGACACAAGTCCCCACAGATAAGAAATTAAAGCAGAGCACTAAGGGGGCTGGAATGCAGGTCCCACCACCCTGGGTCAGAGCTCCTATCTAGAGCTCCTATCTACTGAGTGACAAAGAGCCAGGCACATGTGGGCACTTGCTTGGGCAGGCACCAAGCTGTGGCTTCACCAGACTGAGATTCTGATGGAGTTGGTGTCTGGTACAAAACTTTAATTCAACTGTTAGATTTAAAAACAGGAAAACATATGTCCTAATCAATAAATTGTTTGCTTTATTGACAATATTATGGTACAAAATTCTGATTTTTTTGAGATTTAAAAAAATGTAATGATATTAAATATTATTACAGCATAATGTTTAAAATAACACAAAATCAAACATGGCATTCAGAGTTCTCACATTTTCTACCAGGCTAAAAATTTTTATTCATATATATTATTTGTATATCTTTATGGGGTATAGCATGGCAATTCAATATAGGTGTACAGGTTTTATCATGCAACATTAACGTTACTTCCAGGGAGTCACTGTAGTGTAACCTGCCTTTAGTGTTTTGTGATGAATGACTTTGCATAGAATTCATACTGTGGCACAGTCAGAGAGACTGTCTCTGCATGCCCTTCAAGAATGGGGACACTGTAGCATTCCAAGCAGGCATTGATATAGGACAGATGAGGCTGGACACCTGAGGAATTTGCAGGAAGTAGGTTTAAGCTGAAGCAATCCAAAGGGGCTAATGCCAAACAATCTCTGGACTCCATGTCTGGAAATTCTCTGAGATTTCTACTCAGTGGGTGGCTACACAACACAATGGTTAACATAACAGTTACTTTTTGTTCCGTATTCTTAGAAAACAGAAACTTACACATCAACAAACTTGATTTGAGACCTAAATTTTTTTTAAGTTATAGATGGGCACAGTACCTTTATTTTCTTGCTTTATTTTTACGTGGTGCTGAGAATCAAACCCCATGCCTCATGTGCTAAGCAGGTGCTCTACCATTGAGCCACAACCCCAGCCTTGCAGGCCTTTACAAGAAAGAAACCTGGCCTTCACAACAAAGAGGAGCTCAAAACACAATGAGCACTCTAGAAATACTGCTGACTTCTTAAAAATATATTCTTGACTAGAAGAGAGGCTTATGTGTTACAGTTAAAGTGGGGGATCTTTGGGGGACCACATCATTACCCCCTTGGATGCTCATTATTTAATCCTTTAAATCAAAGAGCATCATTATCTTCTTGCTTTAAAGCTTTGTCTAATGTCTATTGTAGTTGTTGTTTCTCTCTTTTTTTTAAACAGCTGCTTCTATAATAGACCCACTAGTTTTAACGTAAAGGGGAAACAAACATGGAAGCAATAAACAAGTTAACAGCATAATCCCTTCTATATCAATTAAGCTTTTGAATCTACTAAGAATAGGAAACCATCCTCCAAATAGTGAGCTTGGACCCCAACTATAATGCCCTTTCAGGTTTGAACTGGTAAATGGGTTAGTTTTCTCATATTGTTACCTACATGTTTGATTGTTATCTGTCCTAGAATCAATGCAAAAGAAAGGACTATTTATATGACAGAAGTAATGGGTGGCAATTAATCACACTGTAAGAGCCAACTTAGAGGATAAAACAGTCCATTTTCCTATTGGTTAGTTTATCTTGATCAACCTTGTGTTGATCAGCCAGCCCCCTGGTAGCTGAAGCAGGGCTGATGTTTCCTCAAGATTTGGACGTGTGCAGGCTAGTCAGCTTCCAGTGTGACTGGAGCAGGGCTGGTGTCCTTCTGAAAGCTTGTCTGCTGGTTCTTTATTCCTGATGCTCAGCTGAAGGAGTGCAAATTAAGGAGGGAAAGTTGCAGAAGAATGGATGTGAGAATGAGATTCTATTTTGGGGAAGTTCCAAAACAGGCCAAAAGGAACAAAATATTACATAATGTATACCTGCGTAGGTATATATACATGTATTCTGATAGTTGGTGACACTAAAGAAGAGTAAGGGGTTGTGGACAGTGCTCCATGTGTGTGTGGCAGAGGTGGGGGATATCCCAGGAGGCTTGAAATATATAGATTTATCTCAATGTAACTTTAAACAAATTTGAAAATATAAATATATAAAATATAATATCATGATTCTGATCCAACATCTTATGTTTTGGCTTATGATCTTCCATATATTAATATTTCATTTAAAAACGTAAATTTCAACTCCCTGCCTCACAGGAATATTGCCTTCCAAAAGTCCATTTCTAAATGAGTTAACCTTAATCTCAGAATATATTTCTGCATGGAAATAATGCTGAATGCCAACCTGGCTCCCAAAGTTTAGATAGTTCTCAACAGCTTCATTTACCTCTGGCTTATCCTTTTCACCATATTTACTTTACCAGATGCAAACCCAAAGTTGTACCTAGTTCTGTACCCTGGTCAAGTTCACCCAGGTAAGAGGGATTTGAATCCAGCTCTACCCACTCTGAAGTCTTTGCCTCTCCTCACAGGACCCTTTAGCAAGACAAACTTTTTTTTTTCTTTTCTTGATAATCTCTTGGAAGAAGCCAATGTCAGGCTAAATTTGGTAGATCTAGGAGGTTATTTTCCAAAGAGGCTGCTTTGCCCCAAGTCCAGGTGGGTAGAGTCCAGTCACTCTGGCTGTCCTCAGCCTGCTACAATGTATCTGGGTCTCACACCACTGCCCCAGAGACCCAGTGTCCAATGACCCTGTCTCCAAGAGCCAGAGTCCCCTCAGGGAGGAGTGGAGGATGGGAGAAGGAGACAGGGTGGGAAGCTCAGGAGAAAGAATCAGAAGGTGCTCCCAGGCCTGGACTCCCAGAGCCACCAGAGATCTCTCTCTAGCTTGCCCCACAGGGTCAGGTCCAAACCTGACCAACAGCCCCCAGGCTCTGCCCCCACCCCTCACCAGTGATCTGGACCTACCTAGCCCTGCCCACTGCCTGCTGTAAGGACTGCAACCTTTATTTAAAGTACTCACTTTTTATCCTTGGATGAGTTCCCTGAGTTAGCACCGCAACTCCTCAAGGGTCCTGAAGGACCAGTGGATGGTCCTGGGGACGAAAGGCAGGAAGCATGCAATGGACTCTGGTGAGGCGACTGTGATGGAGAATGCCCAGGTTCCCAGCTCTTGTGGTCTTGGGCACAGCAGCAGCCTTGGGGTCAATTCACTGCAATGGTACCATCATGGAATGGTGGTGTCTGGTAGCAATAGCAGCTACATGCAGCTGCTTTGGGCATAGGGCATCAGGCATCAGAGGTCAGGAGTTGAGTATTGGTGTGGGGTGGGGGTGTCTGTGGAGGTGTCAACATCCGGCTGCGATTTGGGAGTTCCCTTGCTTCCTACTTATGGTGGCAGTGACAGTGGAAGAATCCAGAAAGAGTGGTGTCAACAACAGAGGCATCCAGCCTTAAGACTTTTTGTCCTGCCATAGTGAGAAGGGTCCAGCTGCACTTGCAATGAAGTTGGCCCCGGTGCTGAGTGTCACTGTCTGGTGTCCATGTTAAAGTCTGGTGGCAGCAGGGTAGAGCTCCAGAGTCTGGCAGGGGCAGCAGCAACACTCAGTTGCATCAGGGCTCCAGGCTCGGTATAGGGGTGGGGCGTCAGGCATTGGGTGAATGGCAGTGACGGTGGGGCCTGGGTGGGCAGCGTCAGAGTCCAGCTGGGGTTTGGGAGTTCAGTTGCTGCACAGTGGCAGAGGCACCAGAAGAGTCCAGAAGCAGGGGAAGCAACAACAGAGGTGCACAGTAGTGAGCATCTTCATCCTGCAGCAGGAACAGGAGTCCAGCTGCAGGGCAATGAAGGTGGCATCCGGTGGCCACATGGGGAGTCCTAAGGCTGGAGCCAAGAGTGTCAGGGCTGGCAGCGGTGGCAAGGGTGTGGGGCAGTGGGTGTCAGAGTGAGATGCTGACCAGTAGCTGGGATGGCCTCTTTGGTGGCAGCTCCAAGCCTTTGTCTTGCTCCTGGCAGAGTGGCCTGCTCAGGAAGCAACATATGGGAGGTGGCGGTACCCAGGCAGGTGCCCAGGACCTTATGCTATCCCCATAGCCAGGCCTGTACTGGCCATGAGCCTAACGGGCGGCTGCTTGCCCCACCCCCGATACGGCCTCTGCAGGGGCACTAGGCCGTCTGCCAGGTTGGGCCGTGTGACAGGACCCCACCCTCCCCAGCTGCTGAGAGCCACAGCCGAGTCGGAATGACCCTGGCATTTTATAAATAGTATTGGTTGACAGGAGAGGCATTCTATCCGCCTTGGCCGCTACTTTGGAGTTCTCGTGGGGATTCCCGGGGATTCCTGGAGAGTTCCCATTGGTTAGGGAAGTGCAGGAGGAGGGATTTTTGGAGGATATTTCCTGCTGCTGCTTCCTGGACGAGCCGCGTGGCTATCGGGAGGAGTTCACGGGAGCATGTGTGGAGTGTGCTGGTGGAGTTCAGAAATAAAGTTTGTTCCTGCTTCAGTGGCTCGTGATTTGTGCCCAGCCAGACTGCAGCATTTGGCGGCCAGTGGGGGGAATGCCTGAAGCTTGGGGGTAAGTGAATTGCTTGCCCCTAAGGGAAGGCGACAGAATGGGTGACCATTTCAAAAAACAATGTGTTCTTGTTTTGATTTGTTTTGTTTTTGTTTCAAGCTGCCTATCCCTAGAACTTTCTCAGGCAAACTGGGAAAAATGGTTGGCTCAAGGTTTGAAGTTGTTCGCCCATGAGGAAGAGATAGAAATAGACCACAAATGCACGTGTCACACATGAGAAAACGACTCCGATAGAAAGTGACATTTGTGCACATGCTTACTGTTCTCTGTGTTATGCCACACCTCTGTCACTTGAAGATGCTTTTTTCTTCTAACCTTCATGTCCATGTTGAAAACCCTTTAGGCTTTCACGTGCTCTCAGCCCAAAGGTCATCACCATTACCCAACAGACAGCAAAGACAGAATATCAGCAATTTTAGATAATATAGGCAGCTCTGGGGTCCCAGCTCTGGTACCGAGGCTTAACATGCTGGCCATGGCTGCAGGCACTGCTGTCCCAGGATTGGCCACCTGTTTATATAGCAGTGGGTTACAGATCAGCCTTGGGCAGTGAGGTGAGACAGTGAAGCTGGCTCCTAGGCATGGGAAACTTTAACCCTCTCCTCTGAAGCCAGGCTCTGAGATCCCTCTGAGATCCCTCTGAGATCCTGAGTCAGTTTGGCTCTGGGTAGCCTGTGAGCATGAGGGGTGAGGAGCCAGAAATGGGGAGAGACTTGGAAGGGGAGAATGGGGGGTCCACTGAGTGCAAAGGCAGTTGAGTCAATAGACTGAGTAGGGAAGACCCATCCTCACCCAATGAGGGCAGGCAAGGTGTAATCAGCCAAGATCCTCAATAGAACAAAAAGGAGGAGGAGGAGGAGGAGGAGGGGGAGGAGGGGGAGACATTCTATTTCCTGGAGCTAGGACACACTTCTGCCTTTGGACATTACTCACCAGGTTCTTCAGTCTTTGGACTCTGGGACCTGCACCAGTGGCCCCACAGGTTCTCAGGTCTTTGGCCTCAGACTAAGAGGGACACCATCTGCCTCTCTGGTTCTGTGGCTTCAGACTTGGACTGAGCTACACTACTGGCTTCCCTGGCTCTACAGCTGACAGAGACTTTGCCAAGTTCCCCAATATATCCCCTCTCATACATCCACAGACAGTTGGTCCTCTGTATCTGCAGGTCCTGCTACAGCAGATTCAACCAACCACAGGTCCAAATATTCTAAAAAAATAAAATAAAATTGTGTCTGTACAGAATGTATACATATTTTTCTTGTCATTGTCTCTGCATCACATCGGGTATTTGAAGTAGGCTAGATTTAGAATAAACTAGATCCCTATCTCACCAATTACAAAGCTCAACCCAAAATGGATTCAAGGCTTAAATGTAAAACCCAAAACTATAAAACTATTAGAAAAAAACATGGAGAAAGACTGTGAGATGTTAGAATAGGCAAAGATTTGAAGGGGACCCCAAAAGCAACACAGGGAACAAAAGCAAAAACAGATGAATGATAATACATCGAACTACAATGCTACATAGAAAAGGAAACAATCAACGGAGTCTAGACACAACCTATGGAATGAGAAAATATTTGCAAAGTAGACATCTGATAAGGGTTGCATCCAGAATATATAAGGAACTCTAAAAGCTCAATAGCAAAAATATAAATTACCTGATTTAAAAATGGGCCATGGACCTAAACAGACTTTTCTCAAAAGAAAGCATACAAATAATAATTATATGAAAAAAATTCTCTACATCACTAATAATCAGGGAAACACAAATCAAAACTGCCATGAGACATCACTCACCCTAGCAAGAAAGGTCATTGCCAAAATGATCAACAAAAATGCATATTGGTGGAGATGTGGAGGAACTAGAACACTTGCACAGTGTTGATGGGAATGTAAATTAGTACAGCCACTATGGAAAACAGGATAGAGGTTCCTCAGAAAACCAGAAATAGAACTACCCCATGATCCAGAAATCCCACTATTGGGTCCACAAGAAATGAAGCCAGTAGTTCAGAGAAGCATCTGAATTCCTATGTTCCTTGCTACTCACAATAGCCAAGAAATTGCAGCAACCCAGGTGTACATTCACTGATGAATGGATAAAGAAAACATGGTACATATACACCCGGCATGCAATTCAGTCACAAAAAAGAATGGAATCCTATCATTTGCAACAAGCATGAATGGAATCAGAGGTCATTGTTTTAGTGAAGTGAGCCAGAGAGACAGGCACAGAGAGACAGCATGGCGGGGCTATTGTGGAGCACTTCCTAGATCAGGTTGTAGCAGATATGGTGGTTTTTATCTTGGTTGCTTCGTGGCCCTCATTGGATGATCTCTATCTCTGAATCAGGAACTAGGAGGAACAGGACCTGGGAATCTGTACTTACCCAAGCCTTCTGGGTAATGGTGATTATTATCACAATTGCTATGTATTCAAGTTGGAGACCTGTTGGAATAGCTAGTCACATTATCCTCACAGCTTTCCTGTGATCAGAAGAGCAGTGCACTGCCTGGCATTTGAGGACTGTCAACTATGAGACCCAGAGTCAAGGTCAGGGCCAGTGGTATCTCTGACTCACCCATAACAATGGATTCATCCCAGTTTTTACAATTAATTCAATTTTTTCCTCCTTGGGCCAGGCATCAGAATCATCTGTGGGGTTCCAGAAATGCAGGTGGCTAGCTTTACCTCATGCCAGTTAAGGCAGGAGCTCTGCAGAATGAGTACTGAGAAGGGGGGTGTGGAATAAATCCAAGGCCTAAACTCATGCTAGCTAAGTTAGCTAAGTGTTTTACCACTAAGCTGCACCCTTAGCTCCAGGAATTTGTATTTTTAAAGGCTAACCAGGTTATGCCAATGTAGAGCCAGGGTCGAAAATCACTGGTGGCCATTATTTCAGAAGTTCTCATCCTTATGTTTAATAATGAGGGTTCTAATCAACATATTGCTGACACATGAGGGTCTCAGTTTCCTCTTCTTAAATACAAACACCATAGACAAGAGCCAGCCCTGACCAGTGCTCTTACCCTGAGTGTCCTCCACCTGGTCTCCACTATGGTGAGTCCTAGGGATGTGGTGGAGGAATCTCTCTGCCCACAGATCAGGACAGTCACTTCTCACTAATGACTTTCAATACTTCACCTGGTGAGGAGGTGCGACAGGAAGCAGGGAATGGGAGAGAGTTGTGGGTGTACTTTTCTCAGGAAGGTCAGCCAAGGCTTATTCTTTGTAGCCTATTTGGTAGCAGGCCCTTCATTTCACCCAGGTTTCTCCATTAACTGGCAGACATGTACTAATTATCCTCTGATAATTTTTCCTTGGTGATCATTTCCTCGTTCTCTATTCAACTTTGTGGAATCTCCTTTTTGTCTTAATTAGGCTACCTGGTGGTTTAGTGACTACATTAGTTTCTTAAAGAAACATCACTTCATTTTATTTATTGCTTCCATGCATTTTCACCTTCGATTTTATTATTCTTCTCCATTGGGTGGCTTTTATTAGGGTTATTTGGTATTTAAATATGTTTTCTAATTAGAAGTATAAATAAATTTTTGTGTGCATCTAGTTGACCTAGTTCTGATACATGCTTGAGTTGTATTTAGTCATCTGCCATTTGTTTCCATGTATTCGTAATTTTTCCAGCTTAAATGACACTTTTGCTCCCACTGTTCTCTCCCCATTCATTTTTTCCAGACAGAAGACTAAGAGCATTTTTTTTTGGGGGGGTGTTAATTCATTCAGAAATAACAATAATCATAACTGCATGACATATGGGGATGTATATGAGAATTAAAATGTAGACTGCTTTCCTGTTCAATTCCATATTAAGTTTAATCATCCATCCATTTATTCTCTCTAAACATTAATGGAGTGTCTACTGCTTGCCAAAGACTGTGAGATGAGAGACCAGATTCCCTCCAAGGCGACCCTTGCATTCTATTGGTGAAAGACTAATAATAAATAGATATAGAAATATGTGGTTCCCAGGGATGACTCTGTACCATGACCTGAAATACCAGTGAGCAGCAAAACCGTACCACTTTTCTCAAAGACATTAAAGAAGGCCTATTAGTAAGTATCATAAGGAGGTAAGTACTTACTGAAAGAGGCAGACCAGTTGTGATTAATGCAGGTTCGGGCAACATGTACTGAGAACGGGCTCCATCTCTGCCCTGGGCTGGATACTGGGATGGATGCTGCACTGGATACCGTGATATCTGGGAGTGTCTCATCCAACCCAATGCACTAGCATTTTATCCTCTTCCCCTCCTCTTCTTTCCATTTTCTCCTTCCTGGCTTACTCTCCACCAGATGAATCAGAATCTTAAATTAGAACATTCAATGACAAATGTCACTATGCAGCAGACTCCCAAGGCTGGTTTCCATGACTAACTCTCAGCAGCAACTTGACTCCATGGACAGCTTTCTTATAATCACTTCTGAGCACAGGGATTTTTCTGGAAAATCAGAGAGAGGACTCTGAAATGTAGAGGAACAAAACCAATGTCTAAATTCAATAAAGCCCCAAATTAAGAGGACACCATAACTGATTATACTTTGCAACCCAATGCAATAATTCTGAAGTCAATTTCAAGAAGAGTTAGGCTTTCCTAGTTTTTAGAATATTTTCAAGATATGATAAACAGAACAATGTGTTGTCGGCGTACTACGGACAGTACAGTGCATAGTTGACATCAGAATTAGACCTATAGAAGTTTTCTATAGGACATTGGTGGAATCTCGAAGTAGTGGGTAATATAAAGATTACTTTATAAAATAACAAATGCTAAAGAGGACAAGAAGAAAAGAAAACTCATACTGCAGGAACATAAATTAGTACAGCCATTATGGAAAACAGTAGGTTGATTCTTTAGAAAACTAAAAATAGAACCACCATATGATCCAGCAACCCAACTACTAGGTATAGAGCCAAAGGAGAGGGACTCATTATACCAAAAAAAATACCTGAACTCCCATGTCTATTGGAGGACAATTGATAATAGCTAAAACATGGAACCTACCTGGATGCCCTCTAGTGGATGAATGGATAAAGAAAATTATACACACACACACACACACATACACACAATGAACCATTATTCAGCCATAAAAATCCTGTCATTTTCATTAACATGGATGGAACTAGAGATGATCATGTTAAGTAAAATAAGCCAGACACTGAAAGAGAAATGCCACAAGTTCTCAGTCATTTGTGGAAACTAATGAATCAGTCTCAAAAAGAACAAAAAGGGATAGTGGTACCAGAGACTGGGAAGGAAATGAGACAGGGGGATGCAGAGAAATTCAAGTAGGGGTAACAAAACCTAGAGAGGAAGAATTAGTTCTGCTTCTTCTTTAGCAGAGTAAGTAACTGTAGGTTAAAACAATCTGGTATTTTCCAAGCACAGAAAAATTAATGGTTGAAGAGATCGTGTAGTACAACTGCTTCAATCTGAGGCAGGTTCAGGCAGCCTAAGATTCAGGCAGCCTAAGAAGGGTACACGGAGCAGAAGGGCGATCTGACATGCTTTTATTTGATGGGTGGGTGGGAATCTATGAAGTGGAAAGTCCCATTTAGTTTATATACAGGATTAAAACGAAGCTAGCAGCTTGCCAAGTATGACATCAAGGGCTATATAAGAAAACACGTGCACCCTTGTTCTTGACTTTAATAAGACATCTTTACCATTGCTTCCTGGACATCAGGGTGAGGGAGCCTGACTCACGCCATTTTCCCTATAGATGGAAATGCTTATTACCTTGATTATTACACATTCTGTATATTTACTGAATTACCACATGTACCAATACAGATACAAAAAAAAAAACAACTATGTCTCAATATAACATAAATAAAATGGTTGTATAATTAAAATGAGTATCTGATGTGTGTGTGTCAAGTATTTAAATGCACAACAATGCAACTGTAAAAATGTTAGAAGAAAGGATTGGTGATTAAAAAAAAATAATAAAGCAGCAAAGCCAAAGAATGACAGAAACCCGGAAACAACCAGTGAGGCTGATACTACAGATCTATTTTTAAGGGACACAAAATACTCAAAAAGCTTGCAGATCCACTCATAAGGATCAGTGCCCCGGAGTGGATTTGGGATATCTTCTTTGAATCCAAGGAGGTCGGAGCAGCTGCATTCAGTTGTGCTGGCCATTGCAGGGATCAGGTTAAAGCTCTTCAGTGCTAAGGGCTAAGTTTCTGGGGCCCACGTGCATATCGTTTTGTAAAGTGACCTGGCAGATAAATCCGGGGATGCTTAATAGGGGACACAAGGTGGGACAGGTAAGCGGGGAGAGCCATCCCCTCTCCCATCCACTAGACTCAGCACCTCCGAGTCCTCCAGGTGCAGCTCCCATGCGGGCTTCGTGTGGAGGCGGTTCCGGAAGAGGCCAGCCCCGCAGGGTTGAAATTGAAGCTGAGCGAGCGAGCAAGGGCCGGCGGCTGCCTGCTGCGTGGGTCATCTCCCCGGGAGGCCAGGCAGGTCCTCCCATTTCCCCCACCACCGCCGGCCATTTTTCTGACTGCTGCCTGGAACAGGGCTGACCCTGAACAGGCTGGGAGCCAAGTGTGCACCTCTCCTGGAGAGGAGCTTTGCGCCCCCCCAATCGACCCACATCAGAGGTGCTCAGACGCTGCAGGTTCAGGCAGGGAAACCTGGGCAGGTTTGCATAGCGCACAGGTTGGACCTCTTCTGGCCCAGGTGAGTTTCAGGGTGAGGGCCAAAGGGCCAGGGGAGAGGATGCCTGGGTGCAGGGCCAACTCGGGGTGCAGCAGCTCAAGTGTATGTGTCGGGTACATTAGGGGTACAGAGGATGTTGTGCTATGCCAATGTGTGGTAAGTGGGAAGAACCGGTACTGACTTGTCCATTGGGATTGAACCCAGAGGCACTTGACCACTGAACCACATCCCTAGTCCTTTTTTTTTTTTTTTTTGAGACAGGGTATTGCTCAATTGCGTAGGGCCTCACTAAATTGCTGAGACTGGCTTTGAACTTGAGATTCTCCAGCCTCAGCCTCCCGAGTCACCAGGATTACAAACTGGGCCACCAAGCCAGGTTTTATTCTTCAATTTCCAGCAGTGTTTTAGCAGGTTCTCTGTCACTTCTCTGCCAACTCTGGAGCAATCCGTCTCATTGGTGTGATTGGAAAACGTGTGTAGTTACCCCGTGCCTCATTTTTTAACCTAATTAATCGCTTTTGTTTTTTTGTTTTAAATTGCCAGGAGACTTTCCAATGATATCTGTTACAATCATGTTCTTTCAGGGCTTTTTTCCTTCAGGGTCAACGCCCTCAGGACCACAATGCCTGGCAGGGGCAGGGGCAGGGGCACAATGCCTGGCAGGGCCAGGAACACCATGCCTGGCAGAGCCAGGAGGAGGGCCGATCAGCCTATCCCCCAACGTGAGGCACCTGGAGCTGCTGCAGTGAGTGCTGTAAAGTTAATTGTTTCTTTTATGCTAGAGATCCCTGCTGGAGGTGAAAAGAATTTAAAAGCCCAGGTTCTACCACTATAGTCCAGTATAGAGTTCTTTTCTGTTAAGTGAGAACTGATAGATTTCTAAGAAAAGTCAGATTTCTTGGCTGAGGGGATGCAGAGCTCTCTGCTGTTTCCCTGCCTGGTTTTTACCACATGCAAATGGATTTTTCCTTTCAACCCAGAGTGATCACAAAGGTTTCTAAATTTCTTGACTTGAGCCCAGGACACCTCTTTGGAAACGACTTGGAAACAAGCATCTTCATTAAAGTCCTCAACCACCTGAACCAGATAGAATTTGCAGTCTTAACACTTGATATCCCTGCTATGTGGATATGTTCTGTGTTCTTTTAGTGCATATCAACTTTGCACTGGTGAAGGAGAACCCTATCCCTATTGATGGAGTCCAGCTTGGTGACCTCTAGTGGGACTGGGTACTGCTTGGCATTGGCAAGACACATCTGAACCTGCCCATTCTGTGTTATTCCTCTCCTCTTCTGCTGCCCTCAAGCCTCACCATCTCCTCTCTAGTCCTAATTTCAAGTCTTTGACATTGACTCCCAGGTCATTGAGACAGAGCATTGACCTCAATGTCAATGACCTCCTAACTTTGTCTCCTCAACCAGGAGCATCAAAACCCCTGGTCTCAGCCCCTTCCCTGAGGCCCTAGGCACTAGCTTGGCTTTCATCGGGGATCCTTCAGCAGTCCTTGATCCCAGGAATCCCTCCGGCAACTCCCCTGTCAGCTACTCAAGGCAGCTGGGTATTGCTCATCTAAAGCATTTGCATTCAAATGAGATTCCTCCTGTTCAGCAGGTAATCTCCCCAACAGTCCCGCCTTCACCACCCACTTCCTGCTGCAGAACTGTCTCCGTTCTGACCCCCAGTTCTTCTCTTTTCTCTCTCTCCTCCTGCTGGGCTCTCCTCAGGGCTCTACTGAGACTGCTCTTAGGCTCCATGGTGCCCTCTGCCTCCCCTAATCCGCAGATTGTTTCTGTCCTGCCTGCACGTGCCCTCCTTGATGAACTCCCTCTAGCCACCATACACACTATTGTTCTCCTCCTCCAGCACTGCCACCCCTGCTAAACTGTTCTTGGCTGGCTTCTCCTCCTTGCTCCCATGACATGCCCTGGGTCCTCTTCTCTCTTCCATTTAGACTCACTCCCTTGCGATATTAGCCAGTGTCATGGCTTGAAATGTCTGGTATGTGGACAGTCCTCATATCTAGATCTCCAGCCAGAACCTCTCCTGCACTGCCCGACGATCCTCACAGATGTTCATGGACACACCACACTCCCAATTTCCCCGACCAAACATGTCATTCCCACCTCATTCAAAGGCGTTCCGTTCATCCATTTGTGCAGGCCAACATCTTTGGGTTCATCCTAGACTCTATGGCAAACCTGTCCCATAGACCACCAGGGAATACTGTCTCTCACTCCCACCCAAAGCCAGGAATGGAAGCCTATCTAGTATCCACCAGCTTCTCAGCACTTGGATCCCTCCCTCTGGTCCCAGTTGTCCGCAACCCTCCCTGGACACTGCAGTGGCCTAACTGGTCTTCCTGCCTCTGCCCTTGTCTTCCACTTGATCTATTCCTAACAAGGAACCAGGCAAACCAGGTCCTGTAGCTCTTGTGCCCAACACCCTGGAAAGGCTCCCATTTTCAAGGTGAAAGGCAAGTTCCTTCAAATGGCCTCCCTTTTTTTTTTTTAAATCCCACTGTCTTCTCATCCTGTGTCTCACCTTTCCAGCCACACTGGATCCTCGTTCTTCTTGAACATTTCTACCTGTGCACCCCAGAAATTTTGCCCTCCCGCCTCTATTTATGGCCCGTGGGACTTGGCTCATTCACTCACCTTCTTCAAGTCTGATCCCATGTCAGTGTCCCCTGAGGTTCCTCATTGCTCCCCATGAGTTGGAGCAGACTTCCCCTCCCACCCAGCTTCCCAGAACCCCCATTCTGTTTTGCTCTGCATTTTTTCATTTTCTTAGCTGCAAGGTGAAACAGAAGTTATTTTTTCAAAATTTACTTTTTACTGGAATGTAAGCTTTTCCAAGGGAGAGGCTTTCTTTGGGTCCCGAGCATATATCATCTGGGCAACACTACTTTTTATTTCTATCTCCTAAAATCCTGCAGGCCCCTCAGGCTGCTGCGTGGCAGCGTGGCCCCTACCCACCACGAGAGGAGGTCCAAGCAGCTGCATATGGGCAGCCAAGAGGTGCAGAAGGAGGGGTCCAGGCTCCAGGTGAGATGAGGGAAGGAGAGTGTGTGAGGGGCAGGGGAGGATTGTCGGGGGAAGGTGCACACACCAACAGAAAGCTCCAGTATTCCCATGATGCTTGGCAGGATGGGGAGCATGGGCAGCTTATAACTATCTCCCTTCCTGCAGTGAATTATTTGACTGTCGGTGTTTTATTTGCCTCACATTTGAAAAGCTAATGAAAAAGAAGCAGAGAACATTATTCATGAGCCAATTCAATATTGTTCTCAAGGTTAGATAATATATTCATACAGATAACCCTAAGTTAGCCAGGAGTTCTGGGAACATGATTCTTTTGTCTGTTTATGACAATACACACATAAATGTACCAAAATAAAATTTTTAAAAAAAATAAAATACAATAAATTGCTGTGTTGAGAAGGTTGAGCAGCTCTTTAACCACTGGGTGTTTTCCTGCCTTTCAGCATCCTTGCAGGTGACAGGTTTTGTCATTATACAGGTGAGCCCTCAGGCTCAGCTGTCATTTGCCAAGGGTGTGGCTAATGCAATCAAACTTCAGACCCCATTCTCTGCCTCGCTTCTTATAGCCAAATAACTTGTGATAGGCTAAACCTATGAACATTAAATAAGAAACAGAAAAATGTTTTAATATACCAATACAAAATCCAGAACCAAGAAAGTGAAGTTTGAATACATCACATTAAAACACACTTGTATCCCCCATCACAGTTCTGCAGGTGTGACTAAATATCATGTATGAAGTATGTGGTGTGTAGCAAATGCCAATAATTGATAACTGCTGCTTTCTTCCACTGAAAATGAATTTGATTGCTGGATGTGTCAGGAGCTAGTTTTAAATTCTATACATAAAATATAGTGAATAGTCATTCTCCTGTAGAAATACAGACTCTTAATACTGTGTAAGAGCACCATAAACTAAGAATAATAGTTTTCAGAAGTAACATTTCAGAAGTAAAACACTTTGGTCATCCAAACTATGGACTCTTGGCCATTCAAGGAAACAGGATTTACAGATATCTTTCACAATGCACTATTCACACTTTCATTCAAATCTTGCCTATGTGGAATATTTAAATAAATCCTAGAAGGTAATGAAATAGGCTGAGGTCCTTTCCAGTTTTTCTACATAGAAAGGTCAGTCCCTCCATACTAAAAGGGAATTGCCTGGATGGATGGATGGATAGATGGATAGATTTTTTTTTTTTTCACTTCATTCATTCATTCATTCGGCACTTTCTGCTGCCCACTAGAGGGCAGCACATAGTGCCAGGAGCTGAGCTATGAAGCTCTGCCACCAGAAATCAGGGTATTTTCCAAATCTTGTGAGGGTGAACAAATCGTGTAACAGGAATAAATCAAGTGCCAATAAAAGAGATTATTGGGAAACTTTCTTAGTAAACTTCTTGCAACCTGTTCATGAAATGACGTTTGGATCTTCAGTGGCATCATTTGAAACCTTGATTGTTTTGCTTGATAGTTGGGGTTACATTGTTCTTTTCCCTTTTTGTTGTATAAATTTGCAGCCTTTGCATGTATTCATATGTAGGAGAACCTCAACTGGAAGCTGGACTGCAGGCATTATCTGTGAGGCCTAAGAGGCGTGCTGGAGTTTTTCAAGATCTTGTGGTGAATACCAGGCAGAACTTGGAGCATGTTAGACTCTCAAAAACAGGTGTGTTGGCCTATGACCATTACATTTTATGGAGCTGTTCATTTTAAGCTCTTGATTACCAATAATGTGTGTTTAAGAGATTCTGCACAGCTTCACACCATCACTCTACGTAGACATATTTCACTCGGGCTGCCACTCGCCTTTCAATTTTGCAGAAATGACAATTCACTGTAGAGTTTGGGTAGACTGCTTATCTTTCCTTAAAAGCCCATAAAATAGAATGACTCAGTTCTTTGGCTGTCCTGAGCTTTAAAAAATTACAATTGTTATCCATAGTGGCTTATTTTTCCTTTTGGTAGCTGTAGAGATTTAGTTTGGGGTTTGATTTATATAATATTTTAATCTTAAAGTTAAAACTCTCTAAATTTATATTTACATCAGTTCTCACCAAATTGACAGGCACTCTGGAAATCAGGTGTGTACAAATGTTTGTTTACTCTTTATCTCCGTGATTGACCTAAGTTTGTTTCCGAATATCATAGTGTCCAGACTATTTGGGGTCAAATCAGTCACTTTGTCCCATTTTCGACATGCGCATTATTTTTTTCAGGTTCAGAAGGTAAAGCGGTAAAACTTGTAACAAACCATTTCCGATTGACATGTCCCCAGTTGATTGCATATAAGTACAACGTTGACTTCAAACCAGATGTAGACGATACAAATCTGCGTTCACAGTTACTTTTTCAACATGAAAGAGTTTTTGGAATAAGCCATATATTTGATGGAAACTCTTTATTGTTATCTCAAAGGCTACCAAATCAGGTTAAGTAATATCGGACGTTTTCTTTTCTTTCTCTTGCATTTACACTTTGCTATCACAAAACTGTTTCTGTACAAGAGCGTGTAGAGAAGTTCTGAGGATCTCTTGCCCACAGGACTTGTAACTAACCTGCGTGTCACATTTGATCAATATGAATGATCAATAATGCTTCTGATGTTAGTGCTTAAGGGGAATTTAAATGGAATTGAAGCACAATGTGGCTGGAAAATACTGATTAAAAAATTTTTTTCATTTACTCTCAAACTTTAGCAAAAAAAAATGTTTGGATAAGGACATATTTTCCTTTTATGCATTTTCATGATCTTCTTTGAACTTCATCACCAATAAATTTTGATATTAGTTAACCAAATAAATTATTTATAGGAGCTTAAGTTAAAAATTCTAAAGCTTGGCTTTTGTGAACCGTGTTTTCTACACGCAGGCATCATAGTGGAGTGTTGGATATCTAAGGGTCATGTTGGCTTGTTCAATGAAACTTTTCTTTCTTGAAAGAACGTCTGGAACTTTTTTGTTTTCTACTCCTTAGGAGATGGAATTTGTCAGCTATACCCTAAGCCGTAGCATTGTGAAGATCACACTCCAGCTTTCCAAGGAACTGCCGCCCAACCACCCTGACTGCGTGCGCTATTACAACGTTCTCTTCAGAAGGTGTGTTGGCAAGATTGAGTTCCCATGAGCTGCGCTCATGGTTCACTTAGGCATCAGTGCTGGTGAACAGAGCTGTGTGCTTCTCACACTTTGTGAATTGATGGCCTCCATGTATTGAAGTGGTGAGAAGTCTTGGGGAAGAAGTGACACTGGGACAAGCTCTGGGGCTCATCTCCAACACTCATTCTCCCTGCCGACACCCATTTCCGGTGTTTGGTACCTGCCAGAGTTATCAGATGCATAATGGGTGTTTTTATCTGGAACACCTGCTTGCCCCTTCTTCTGGAGTCACTATGTTGACCAGATGTTCAGAATTACAAACTATGTGTCCCAAGTTTTAAGACGTTTAAGTTCAGTTCTGGGAATGAAGGACAGTCTGCTGAGATTTGTATAATTTATCTTTTAAAAAGAGCCAGAAAAATTGAAGTTACATGAGCCTTTATATCTTCCCTGGGAGCATTGGCACATGCAGCTCTGGAGGCTGAGGCAGGAGGACTGTGAGTTCAAAGCCAGCCTCAGCACTTTAGAGAGGCCCTGTCCCTAAATAAAATATTAAAAAGGGCTGGGGATGTGGTTCGGTGGCTAAGCACCCCTGGGTTCAATCCCTGCTATCAAAAATGTATAAAATTTGGTGTGTGTGTGTGTATATATATAACCAATATATATTTTTTGTATTTATATACACATATTTTTGAGATATATATGCATGTGTGAGAATATGAATATATAATCTTCATGTAATTTATTATCGGGTGCTTTGTCTTAATTGATAATAGAACCAAAACCATTGGCAGACTGTTTTCCTAATGTATCTTACGTGTGACCAAATGCTTAGTAACATTCACTCTTTTCAATAAATTCTATTGTTTCAACTTCTAGAACTCTGAGGCAGATGAATTTGAAACAAATCGGCCGCCACTATTATGACTACAGGAAGAAATGTGTTATGTTGGACCATGGGTTTGTATAAAGTAGAAAATACAATGTTCTATAGACTTAATATATTGTTTTTAGAAAGTTGCTCTATTTGAACTGGTATGATTTTAAAGTGATATACCCTTTAAATTGTACCACCCACCCACCATGATCAACTAAAGTTCAATTTAGTATAAATTAAAAAGAAAAATTAACCTTAAAAAACCCAGCATGATGCTCTGCCACTGAGGCTTATTTTAAAATGAACATTTTTTTTCTCTTCTCCCTCTCTACCTCCCTAACCTGGGGTCGGGGGGACAGGTTTACTCTTGGTCCCCATCCAGTTATCTGTCCTTAAGTGTATACCCACCACAGGAGTGAAGAATTTCAGACTTGGGGATGGCACCGGAAGAGCTAAGAAATGATTATCTCCCAAAATAACAAGTGAAGTAGGACCAGGAACACCTGGAATTGCCTCTGTCAAAACCCTCTGTTCCCTATGATGGGCAGAATGGGTCTCTGGGACAGGAGCCCCCTGTGTTTCTCCTTTCCTAGCAAAGCAATTAAACTTTTGGTTTTATTAGAAAAGGGGGGGGGGTAGGAACCTAGTATGAAAAACATAAACCTAAAAGTATTCAGTTATTGTATAAACAATACAGGAAGCCTAAATCAATCAAAAATTGAGTGATAAATGCCTGAAATTTAGTAGCAATTATATATTATATGCATCTCTATTGTTGGGATATGTGTGTATATAAATTTATTTTAAAAGTTAGAGATGATGCATTAAGCCTGTATGTAGTAATAACAATTAACAAAAAGATGTGCTACTTATAAGTCATCTTTATTTGAAGGTCCTTGGAAAGATCAATTATTGCTAAAATTAAGGGATCAAAACCAGTTGACTTGTACCTATTTTAGACCCAGAGCTCAGGCCTTGAACACTTTGCTTCCTGCGCAGAGGCTGACCATCATACTCTCATGCGGTTTCTTGTGCCTGCAGGTTGGAAGTCTTGCCTGGTTATATTACTTCCATTCTTCCATATGAAAACAGCCTTACTCTGTGTGCCGACCTGAGCCATAAACTACTCCGATTGGAAACTGCTTATGATTTAATAATGAGACTAAAGGAGAACAATGAATTTGCCAAAATCAAAGAAGAATTAGTTGGGTCAATTGTTTTTACAAGGTAAGTCTACTTTTTAAACAAATTTATATAATCATCAATTTGATTACTCTCTTCACCCCACACACAAGATGTTCCTGTTCTTCTTGAATCACTGAAGGTGGACATTTAGGACTAGGAATAGCATGAAAATCATAAGAACCATCTGCTGCTCTTCCCATCTGGTTACAGCCTGGGAGAGTGTCTCTAGGCTCTTGTTGTCCCTCAGTCCCTGACGCCCATTCATTGGGTCTGCTTGCCCAGAGCAGCATGTTTTTTTCTGCATTTCTTCCCTTTTATTTTTTTGGGTGAATGATAAGCTATTTTAAAAATTAGCTCTTACATATAATCCATTGGCTACATTTTATTGGAAGGAAGTTTTTATCTTAATTTTCCTTCTACACAGAAGTATTAACTTGATAAGACAGTGGAAAGCAGTCTTAAAAAGAAAGCTAGAGAACTCGAATTTCCCAACTGCAACCTTATTAAAAAGTGACAATAATTGAGACAGGGTGATACTGGCACAAATATAGACCCGCAGACCACTGTTACAGAGCTGACTCCAGAAGTCGGCCCTCACCCTTGCAGTTTCTTATTTTTACAGGGATGTCAAGTTAATTCAACAAGAGGGAAAAGCCTTCTCAGTTATATGCTGGGGTGACTGAATATCCACCTGACCCCTCACACAATGCACAAAGTTCACCCAAATTTAATTCCAGAACTAACTCAAAATAGACCATGTGTACACGTATATAAGAGCTAGTAGGAGTAAATTTTGAGTTTGGATTAGGCAAACTCTTCTTGGATAGGACATCAAGAGCACAGAGATAAAGAACATTATAGGTAGATTGCACTTCAAGTTAACAAATTTTATTCTAAGTACATTGTCAAAAAAGTGAAAGGACAACTGACAGACAAGGAGAAAATACATGCAAGTCACATGTATTAGAAGTAGTAGTATCTAGAATATATAAAGGACACAACCCAACAAAGAAGTCCACCAATTTTTTAAAAAATGGACACATCATCAGAGTAGACCTTTCTACGGAGACCTTTCTCCAAAGCAGATATTCTGGCCAGTGAGCACATGAGAGAATGTTCAACATCATCAGCCAGTGAGACTCAAAATAAGGTACTACTTCACATCCATGATGGTGGCTAATATGAAAGCAGATATCAACAACTTGGTAAGGATCTGGGAAATGTAGAACCAACTTTCTACATTGAGGTAGAAATGTAAAATAATATAATTTCTTTGTAAAATATCATTTGAGGAAGTGTCAGACTAAAGATGGCATACCACATGACCCAGAAACCCCACTCCTAGTTATAAACCTAAGGGAACTGAAAACTTTTATCTGCCAAAATTCATACTTGCATGTTCATAACATAATTCATAATAACCCAACTATAAACAAACAACCCTAAGGCCCCTCAACTGGTGTATGAATAAACAAAATGTTTATCCATCCAACTGAAAATGTGTGTATTTGTGCATATACATATGTATTGTGTGTGTGTGTGTGTGTATGTATGTGTATATATATGTGTGTGTATATATATATATGTGTGTGTGTGTGTGTATATATATGTGTATATATATATATTTTGCAACCCAGGGCCTCATCCATGCTAGGCAAGTGCTCTAGCACTAAGCTACAGTCCCAGCCCTTTGTTTTCCTTTGTGACAGGGTCTTGCTAAGTTTCCCAGGCTGGCCTGGAACCTGCCATCCTCCTGACTCAGCCTTTCTAGTAACTGGGATTATAGGCATAGGCGACTGCTTCTGATTCCAGTAGAATATTATTTGGAAATTAAAAAAAAAATCAATTATCAACACTTTCTACAGCCTAAATGAACCTTGAAAACATTAAGCTAAGTGAAAGCCAAGAAAGATTACATGCTGTACAGAGGCAGGAAGTTGATTTTTGGCTGCCTTAGGGCTGGGAGACTAGGGTGGAAATGAATGGTTGCTTATGGTTATGATGCTCTTTCTGGGGAGGTAGAAATATACTAAGATTGTTGATTGTACGACTCTGCAGATACAATGAAAACCATTGGCTCATTCACTTAAATGGGTGAGTTGTACAGTATGTGAATCAAATCTTGTTAGTATTGATATATCCTACAATTACTTGGAGGATTAAAAATACTTTCGTGTGCAATGACTAAGTCAGGAATACCCTCTTACGTTGTGGTTCCGCCACAGATACAACAACAGAACCTACAGGGTGGATGCTATCGATTGGAATCAGACTCCCAGAGATACATTTCCAAAATCAGATGGTGGCCAAATCACCTATGTGCAATACTACAAACAGGTAAGAAATCTTATTTTAAAAATTTTGAATCTTAAAATTTTTCAAACTTAGTAGAATCAACTTCTCAGAAGTCTTACTTAGGAACCTTAGATATACAGTATGAACATACTCCCCTTTGGGGACTAGGGCTGCCTTATCTATTATCCATGTGTTCAAGTGCCTGGGCAAAGTGGCATCATTAGACAGCTCTAGCAGGGCCACTCTGTCAGCCTTAGAAGTGGCTAGAGTAGTTTTCAACATGTAGATGGACTATTGGATAAAAATAAAATATGGTCAGTCTTCAGATAGAAAAAGGTACTTGTCTAGAAGTCTCAACTCTGTAGTACTTGGTGCAAAAAGAATAAAAATGATCAATTACACTTGATGTGATGTCTCAGTGATGTGCTAAGGCACATCATGGGTTCCACAATTTCAAATGTGAGTGTTCACAAAGAAATAAGTAAACTTAGTAAACCAGGGAGCACCAGTTGATACAATCAACTTTCTAGTTTGGGCAGATGAAGAATGATCATTTAAAGAATGCCAGATACTTGTAGCAACTAGAAACAAGTTGCAGATGGATGATAAAGAAAAGCTTATATTTGTATATAAGAACCCAAAATATAGCCACGTGGAGCCATTGATAATGACTGCACTCTGGTGGGTGTCCAAGGGAACAATAGTACCCTGGAGTGAATGCCACCCTCAGCCTTGTGTCTTCCATCCAAAAGCAGTCAGTGCCTCAATCGCCTCTTGGCTGTGCATGCTAGGACAGTGGAGCCTCCTGATCTTGAGGAACTTGGGTTCTCACAGCAGGCAGATAAGAAAAAACTATTCTGATCCTCTTACATATATGGGGCCTCTCTCATGGCTACGTAGATTGAGTGGTCATGGAAGCTCCTGAGAAGCTGAAGTGTGCATGTCATAAGGGAGTGAGCTGTGTGCAGATCAGGGAGAAGAAAAGGAAGGGGACAGCGAAGGCCCCTTTCTCACGGTGTTTCCCTATCTCGGAGCTGGTGTGTTCTCTGGAGAATTAAGGTGGTTCACAGAGGGAGCTGTGTCAACAGGGCTGGGGCTGCACCCTTATTGGAGGGTGAGGTAGGGGACGCCTTGTATAGAATTTTGAGCCCTGGGAAAACTTGAAGATTACTGTGATCAAATGGTAATATGTAGATGGATCAAGTGATCTGGGGTTGGTTTGTTTTTATTTTTTGTTTTTTGATTTTTT